>NC_139159.1:76003110-76478110 GCF_964270905.1 Leucopleurus acutus
TAAGCCAATGTTACCTCGATTTAAAAATAAATCTTAAAAAGAAGAGAGAAAAAAGAGACTGAGGAAGAAAGAAAAAGGAGGAAAGAAGGAAGGAAGGAAAGGAGGGAGGGAGGGAGGGAGAAAGAGTTATCTCCATCTGGACACACATCCCACAGAGCTCCCTGCCTTCCCTGCCCATCCTATATAAAACAGCCCTGCCCCATCCCTTCACGCTGCTCCGTTTCTCTTCATAGCACCTGTCCCGGATGAACTGCACAACTCTTTGCTTATTTTCCGTGTCCACCCACTAGAACGCAAGGCCCTTGAGAGCAGAGAGCTTGATTAGCGTGTTCAGGGCTGTTTCCCAGGCCTAGCAAGCCGCTGGCCCTGGACCAAGAGTGTGTCTATCAGTAGAAAAGGGTACAGGCAGTGTCCCTACGTTGAATGCTTGAGTCAGTGAATGCGACTGAAGTTAGCTCTCCTAACAAAACCAGGTGACAAGCTGGCTGAGAACCAAGTGCACGAGCACGCGTGAGACCTGTGATCAGCCTGCGACAAAGACTTGTGTTCAGTGAGCACTTATTAGGCACCAGGCGCCATTTTCAGGGCTTCACGTGTATGAACCCTTTTAACCCTCACCGCCACCCTGCTTGGGGGCTCCACTGTGTCCACCTTCAGGCAGGCACAAAGGGGTACAGGTGCTTGTTTAAGGCCACACAGCTGGAAAAGGGCAGAGCTGGGATTTCCACCAGGCAGTCCGGCTCCAGCTCCCACGCACTTCTCGCCGTCTTCCACTGCCTCCGAGAGAGAAAATTCTAGACCAAGGGCTTGAGCTATGCTCAGTCGGGCCTTTCAGAATCTGACTGGGGATTTTCCATATATTTTCTTTTAAGCAATTTGAGGAAAGTCAAGGCCGGACCAGTAGCAAAACAGCCTTTTACCAGGCGCTGCAGAATTCTCTGGGCGGCGAGGCGGCGGACGAGCGCGTGCAGGCTGCGGCGACGTGGTACTACTCCCTGGAGCACCACGCGGATGACTACGCCGCCTTCTCCCGCGCCCTGGAGGCGGCCGCGAGGTGAGCCGCCTGGGCGCGCCGTCCTGCCTCCGCCTCCCCGAGGCCGTGGGGAGGCTCGGATCGTCCGGGAGGACCGGGGCCTGGTGCTGCTGCTTCATCTGTGTCGGTCATTCAGTCCACAGCGCGGGCTGCCTGCCCGCCAGTGGGAGACACGAGGGTGACCCACCCCTCCCCTCCGTGGTGCTCGCGCGCCGTCAGAGGGTACCTGCTTGGATATGCCCCGAACCGAGAAGCTGCGCTCAGCTTGTGTGGATGGAGAGCGGGCGGGGGGAAGTCCAGCAGAGAGGACCCCACCTCCAGCCCAGTACCTGGACCCCTGCTGCCCTTGAGAACAGCGCGAGGAGAGCTCCAAGGGTGGCTAGAGCCCAGGCCTCATAAGCATCGGTAGTTTTCAAGGCTCCCCCAGATGACTCTGCTGGGCGGCCAGAGTTCACCTTCCACAGGAAATGGAGGCCTAGACAGGGGAAGGCTTGTGCCTGATGTCACCCCCAGAACAGAAGACCCAGGGCTCCTGACGCCGTACATCCCCTTCCCGGGGGTGGGGGTGCTATTTCTGCACTCACTGCTTATGCGTCTTGTTGCTCAAGTCCGCTGCTTCAAGCTTCCTTCCCTGGGAAAGTCCGCCGAGGTCCCCCAACCCAAGAGGGGTTAGTGGGTGCCTGCACCCATCACAGGCTCTGCCGTCCCCAGAATGTCCCTCTCAGCACCGTCAAGAGATGGCCAGGATTCCAGTTCTCTCTGCCTGCAGAGCCCCCTGGGATGAGACCACAGTGGGGACTCCAGCTCTCGTGTCACCTTTGAGTTCCTCACGGGCCGCTTGACATGTTCTGTTTCCCTGACAGGCCCCCCTCCAAGCCGGGAGAGTGTGGCCAGGTGGTTTCCGCATCCTGTAACTTCTTTCCCGTCCTCGGGGAGGGAGGTCCACGCTGGCCCTTGCTCATTGTCCCCGGGGACAGAGCCGCTGTCAAGGCTCAGAGGCCTCTGCTGAACTTGACTCGGATGTTGGGGCCCACTGTCCTGCTTGGTCATTCCTCCCAGGAGCCTGTGGTTTCCAATCAGAGGTTCACTAGCTCAGAATAAAACTTTGTACCACCCCCTGGCATCTTGGGGACAGAAAGGCTCTAATTTTCCTTCTAGTAGAGAGCTCAGCTTTGAACAAAATAGCCAACACATATTCCTGGAGGCCCAGCCCCAGACTGGACCTGAAGAACTCACAGATGTCCAAATCCTGGACCCTGAGAGGCTCACAGCCAAGTCGGGACTGGCTTAGATCAATGTTGTAGAAAGAGCTCAGGGCTAGAGTTCAGAAACCTATGTTCATTCTTGCCCCAACTTTGCCTGTAACTGTCTTTGAGGACAATCTGTGAACAAGGGCAAGAGCAGAGGCCTGAAGGAGGGCAGGTAACCAAAAAAGGCTTCACTGAGGAGGTGGACTCCATTCCTCCCTGAGGCCAGGTCCTCATTCTCTCCTGGCCAGACTGAGGCAGCGGCCTCCATGGGCCTCCCTGCCTCCAGTCTCCTCGGCAAGGTCCATCCACAGCGCTGCCAGGGTGGAACCTTCCACTCCCAGCTGTGACAACCAAATGTGTCCCCCAGACATTGCCAAACGTCTTCTGGAGCATGGAGGCATCCCAGCTGAGAGCCACTGGTCTAAAGGTGTCATAACCTGAAACGTCCCTGAGGTCTCCATCTTCCTTCAGAATGCACAATTATTTTATGTTCAGCTTCATAGTATATTATATTTATTTTAATATAAAATGTTTTGCTCCCAAGTCTTTGAGTAAAATTGATGTCCTGGGAAGATGTTTGTCCCATGGGACTCTTGACCCTGCGATGCATCGTATGGACATAGTGTGTGCTCGCGGCCCTCCGTGAAGCAGGCTGGACCATGCGCCAGCAGGGGGGCCAGCAGGGGCGAGAGGAAATCTGGAGGGTGTGAGGAGGGGCGGGGGGTGTTCTCTGCAGGCCTATGCAGAGGGGCTGGCTGGTGGCCCAGGTCCCTTGCCTGGGAGAAGCCTTTACCCGGCACTGTTGTCCATAGAGCTGTGCATAGCTAGACCCCATCCTCTGTCCTCCTCTCACCAGGGACTACTTTATCATCTGTCCTGTGATCGACATGGCCAGACACTGGGCAAGGAGAGCCCAAGGAAACGTCTTCATGTATCACGCTCCTGAAAGCTACGGCCACAGCAGGTAAGGTGGTTGCGTGGCCACAGCGGGTGTTGGCACACAAAGAGAATCTGGCAGAGGGTCCCTGTCACTTCTGTGATCCACAGGGCAGCAGAGAAAAGAAGGCAGGACCATCATACAAGTCCTGGTTCAATGACATGGGACGCGTCACTTAACTTTTCTGAGTCTCAGTTTTATCATCTGAAAAACGGGTAGAATAGTAATCACCACTTTATCTCACAGCCTTGTAGGAAGAGCAAGTAAAATAAAGGATATAGGAAGCAGTTTGGAATTGCAACATCAGGCATTCGTTGACTGACCTGGCTTGGGGGGGGGAGCCATCTTTATTAATCCTACTTGTTTATGTCTCTAAAAACTGAACACTCAGCTTAATTTAAGAAAATGACTTTCCAAAGTATAAAAAGACTTCTTTTGCAACAAAAGGAGTTTTATTTACCCCTAATTTATATACCCTTCTAACTTCCAGAATAAGTTCAATGTATCTTATAATAAAAGTCTCAAGTGCAATAAAATTATCAAAATGGAAAAGAAAAATAAGAGATACAAGCAAAAGAAAACCAGTGATAAAGGGAGCGGCGACCAGTGGGCCCAGGATGTGATCCTAGTTTCCCGGAAGCCAAAGAAAAGATTGAAAAGTAAAGAAGAAAAGAACAAAGGTTCGGTTTTCATAGCACCATCAGCTAAACAAAGGAACAGAGAGGAGTGGTGTCATAAGGCATATTTGGTCTCAGCTAGTGGGAGGCAAAGCAACGTGCGTCGCTGGGGCACAAGGTTTCCAGGGCATTGGAGGGAGGACTGTGAGGCCGCGTGTTCTACTTCTTCATGACCTTACAGTCCTGAGCTCTTCACCTGTGCTGGAAAACCCCAGATCCCTCCAGTGCTGGGCCAGTAACTTCCCACATAATCTGATGTGATTCCCACAAATTACATCAGATTAGCCACTTCACATTGGAGCTCCTTTGGTAACAGGATGTCAGGGGGTCAGGTGTCACAAGAGGCCAGAGTGTGTTGCTTCATCTCATACGAGAGTATGAAGCAAGGACATATGGAGCAAGGACATCCATCGCCCATGTCCATGGTCTGTTACTGAGTGTAAGAAAGTCAACTTTTTTGGGGGGGCTGCGTTGGGTCTTTGTTGCTGCGTGTGGACTTTCTCTAGTTCAGGTGAGCAGGGGCCACTCTTCGTTGCGGTGCGCAGACTTCTCATTGCGGTGGCTCCTCTTATTGCGGAGCACGGGCTCTAGGCCTGTGGGGTTCAGTAGTTGCAGCGCATGGGCTCAGTAGTTGCAGCACGCAGGCCCTAGAGCGCACGGCCTTCAGTAGTTGCAGCACATGGGCCCAGTAGTTGTGGCTCATGGGCTCTAGAGCGCAGGCTCAGTAGCTGTGGTGCACGGGCTTAGTTGCTCTGCGGCATGTGGGATCTTCGCAGACCAGGGATCGAACCCGTGTCTCCTGCATTGGCAGGTGGATTCTTAACCACAGCGCCACCAGGGAAGTCCCGAAAGTGAACTTTAGAGCTGAAGGATGAGCTCCACTACTAGCCAGCTGTGCAGCCTTAGGCAGGCTCCTTTGCCTCTCTGATCCTCAGTTTCCTCATCTACAAAATGAGGCTAATGGTTTCCTCTCACTGAGTTGGTGTGAATAATATCTGGATTATAAATTATCCCTCTCTAACCTGTGTTGCTTTGCACCAGCATCAAGGGACGTCTTACAACCATACACGATTTCTTATTATAATTGGCAACATCCCTATAGTAGGTTGAACAATGGTCACCTGAAGATACCAGGTCCTAACCTCTGAAATCTGTAAATGTTCCCTTATAAGGAAAAGGGGTCCCGCAGATGTGATTAGGTTAGGGATCTTGACGTGGGAAAACTATCCTGAATTATCCCAGTGGGTCCTAAGTGCATTCACAAGTGTCCTTATAAGAGAGAGCAGAGAGAGGTTTGGTACACATAGAAGAGGAGGCAACGTGACCACAGAGGCAGAGATTGGAGTGATATACCCACAAGCAAGAAATGCTAGCACCCACCAGAGCTGGAGGAAAGAGGAGTGGCTTCTTCCCTAGAGCCTCCAGAGGGGGCCTGGCCCTGCCCACACCTGGAGTTTGGCTCAGTGAAACCGGTTTTGGACTCCTGGTCTCCAGAACTGTAAGACAGTAAATTTCTGTTGCTATAAAGTCATGAAAGTTTGTGGTAATTTGTTACAGGAGCCATGAGAAACTAATACAGGCCCCCAGACATTCTAGTTTTCCTAAACAAGCACTCGTTACCTGGTTTCCCCCAACGGGTTATTCAATTCATAACACTTCACGGAACATCCATCTTTGTGAGGCCAGCGGTGTTGGAAAGAGCATCTCTGTGTTACGGATAAAGAGTCTGAGGTTCAAGAAGTTCCACGTGATTTCCCCAAGGACAAGCAGCTGTTAGTTATAGAGCAGTGACCTACTCATAGCTTCTCTGAGCCCCAGAATTCTCTTTCCACTAAAACACGCAGTCTCTCTGCTTAGAACTGTTTATAATTCCAACTTGATTTACTTCCTAGATTCAAGCAACTGCCTCCAGGTTGTGGGAAGGGAAGTAAATGCCAGGCTAGGGCTCTGGTGAGAAGGCATTTGGGAGAGAAGGAATGGTGAGAAGAGCCGAGGGTTTGGACAGAGATGAAAGGAGGTCTCCTAATCCCGTGGCCACCACGTGCAGGAGGCCAGACCACATCCAGGGAGGCCAGGCGTGGGAAGCCATTCGTGGAGTGCTCTGGCACTCCCCAATGCCAGGGCTCTCAGGAGTTCACACCCAGAGCGCGAGTTCTTCCGTCTGCTTCTCCACCTTCCCCTCTTTGAAGGCAGAGATGGTAGCAGAAGCCACGATACTCCTGCAGCAAGTCCATCAAAAGCCTTCAACGTGTGCATGCAGCTTGGAACTCCAAAAGTTCCAAGCGGCAAAAAAATAAGAACTGCCCCTGTTATATGAGGACAAAAACGATCAAAACATAACGTAGCAAAGGATCCATGTGATTCCAGCCAGCATCAGTAATGCTTTGAGCCCCCCTGTATTTGCTTCCTAGGGCCGCTGTAACAGAGTACCACACCCGGGCGGGTTTAGAACAACAGGTAGCGTCTCACCGTTATGGAGGCCGGGAGTCTGAAATCAAGGTGTCGGCACAGCCGCGCTCCCTCTGGAGGCTCTAGAGGACGATCTGCTCCAGGCACCCCACGCCCCAGCTTCTGGAGGCCTCAGGCATTCCTTGGCTTGTAGACAACATCTTTCCGCTGTGTGTCTGTGTGCAAATTTCTCCTTTTTATAAGAACACCAGTCAGACTGGATGAAGGCCCACCGCAATGACCTCATTTTAACTTGGTTATCTCTGCAAATACCCTATTCCCAAAGAAGATCATATTCTGAGGTCCTAGAGGTCAGGGCTCCGACATATCTTTTAAGGGGGACAGAGTTCAACGCAAAGCACCACCCTTCTCTCTAACATGACAGCCCTGCTGGGGAGGCTCCCGAGGGGCAAGGGTGCAAAGCAGGCTGTCTGGACCTGGGATCAGGGTGGTTCCCGGAGGAGCAGCCCTTGAACAGAATCCAAACCACATCCTCAGTCTCTTGTGGCCAGTTTGGGTTTCTCTGTTGCTGAAAAGCATCCTCACGCCCCTCTGGGGACCCACAGACAGGACGCCACTACGCTGATCCACAGAACCCTCCTTGAAAGGAAGCCACGCCCGTGCGTCAGAACCACACAAAGTGCCTCCTGGGTCACCTCAGGGCCTAGAGACCCTCCTGGCACAGAGGAGGCGTAGTAGGTGCTCAGGAAATCATGCTGAAGGACAGAAGCTGATCCAACTACCTCAGTTGACAGGTGGGAAAGGGTCTCTTCCACTCTAGTGTACAGGCTCCTTGGGGCTCGGTTTTGCTATCTGCAAAATGGGAGTAAGGAGGTGGGACAGGTCAGGAGTAGTGATTCTTCACTGGGCTCTGTGGACCCGGGGGAGAAGGAGAGCGAGATGGAGGGTCCGAGCTTCCCAGCCCCTTTCTCTCTACTTCATAACTGAGCTTCTATTAAAATTTCAAGGTCATTCAGTTTACAGAGATATGAAAAATGTCTGGGCTCAGTCACCTCTCAGACACCTTCTGACTCTGACATTTTATCAGTTTGGGAGGAAAGAGACACTCAGAGCCACTGAAACATTTTACAGGCAGAGATGTTGCCAACTGTACAAAGGCAGAAAGTGTCCTGGGTAGAGCAGCGACTCTGGGCCAACTGCCTCGTTAGAAACCCATCTTGACGCTTATTAGCTCAGGGACCTAAGGCGAGTCACTTAACCTCCTTGGTGACAGTTTCTTCAACTGAAAATGGGAAGAAGAATAATCGTACCTACTTCAGAGGGTTATTGTGATGATTGGTGTATAGAACAGGACCTGGCAAACAGAAAATGGTAAGAGTGTCTCATTATTCTTGTCCATCAGAACACGTGCTTGATATCTTTCTGGGCATATATCATCTCTCCCCACCACGACCATAGTATGGTGCCATCTATGTAGTAGGTACTTGAGTCAATGAATGAATCATAGAAACTAACCCATTTAATTGTTGGCAAGTTTATCTTTTCTGCTCGAAAAGACATCTCTCTCACTCTGCCCTGGAGCTGTCACACTCTCATTTATTTCTGGCTGAAATCTACAGACTTAAAATATATGCGCGTGCCTTATGGTTTCAGCCATCTGTCTGTGAGCATATATTAGCCTTCCTGGCATAGCTAGTGAACAAAACACAATAAATTACCACTTTCTTGCAGACTCTTGTTAATTGATCACAGCATTGCATGCTCACCTGGATTATGTAGATGAGATTTGCATCTCTGAAACTGAGGGCCAACTTTTGTGAGGAAAGAATAAGTGTAATGGATGGGGGAGGAGACAAAAAAAGGAAAATGTACAGTGTGAGAAGAAGGTGCAATTTTAAGATCCAGATTCAAAGAGTCATAGACTATGTAAGATGATTTCATCCAACTCAGTTTACAGATAAAGAAACAAACGCCCAGAGAAGACTGGAATTATGTCCCAGTCCCAGAGTCAGTAAGCGGCAGTCTGGACTCAAACCCTGCCTCCTGCCCTTTCTCCAGTTTTCTTTCAATTGCACCCACTTCAACCCAAAGCCTCTGAGTGCCTGCCATGGCTAGGTCCACCTGCTAGCTGTGCGACTTTGGACAAGTTGCTTAACGTCTCTGAGCCTCCATGCGTCTTTATCTATCCAAGGGGAGAGTAATAGTGCATGTCCCACAGGGATGCTGGAGGGGCTCAGGGGTGCAGTGTCTGCGTCTAGGGTGTGTTTGTGGGTGGGTATGTGTTTGTGCACACCACAATGCCTGGCAGCTTTGCTCACCAAGACTATTGACACGAGGACAAAACTTAGCAGTCTTCTTTTGCTCAGGTCTCCTCCCTGGGGAGACTTTGAGCCAGCTTCCTCCATGGCCCCCATCTATAGCCCGCTGGTTCATGAAGAGGGATTTTCAGTGATCACTGTAATCCAGGGTTTCTCAGCTTGGACGCTGTTGACGTTCCAGGCTGGGTAACTCTTTGCCATGGAGGGCTGTCCTGTGCATTCTGTGCTGTTTAGCAGCAACCCTGGCCTCCGCCCACTCAATACCAGAAACACCTTCCCAGTTGTGACCACTGAAAATGTCTCCAGACAAGGCCACTGTCCCTTGGGGCCCCAAATGGTCCTCTGTTGGTAAGCACTGCTGGCATCCCTTAAAACGGGAGTTATCACTGACACCACCTGGAGAGAAGGTGTGACCCCTTTCCCAGATCTTATCCCGAATCAACACAAGATCCCTCCGCCGCCAGGTACTGTCCCTGGTCCCACGGACCCTCGGGCAGACCACAGTGCACCACAAACCGGAGCATCTAGCTCACCTGGAAGGCTGGCAGGCTCTCTCCCGTGGTCACGCCAGGCAGGACCCTGGCCTGCTGTCCACTCCTAGGTCTGAGGCCGTGGCTGTTCTCTCTCTTGCCCGGCTGTGTCTAGGCGCCACCTCCCACGCTCTGCTGGGACTCTTCCCTCCCTGCCAGTCCTGGCATCGCCATCTTGTTGATGACAGTTGATGTCTTTCTCTCTAACCAGCTCCTCCCACAGGACACTCTCGCCCAAGTGTCTTCCTAGGAGGGACCCACGTTGTGTACTCTGCCACTCACGAGCCACGGACTCCAAGACCCTGTGGCCAGCCTAGGTTTGGGGGATCCCTCCAGGAGCCAGGCCCCAGCGAGTGTAGAAGGGAGCACTGATGTATTCTCTGACGTTGCCTGTCCTTAGGGGGCTTATCCTGGCTCTGCCTCTCACTTCGAGCCTCTGGCAAGTGACGACCTCTCTGAGCTTTGGTTTCCTCATCCGTAGATGGAGCTAATAATAGTACACTTATAAGAGTGTGTCGGGATCAAATAAGACAAAACACGCAAACGGCCTAGCTAGCTGGCTGGCATAAAGTTGGCACTCAGTAAGTGCTACCAATACTGCTTAATGTCTGATGCTGGGAGAACCCACGTTGGAGTGAACAAGATCCAGGAAGAAAGCAACCCCAGAAGAAGTGGTTTTTGCATAGTAGCTCCTGAAAGATCTGCTGTGGCCGCTTCAGAGGGGAGATGGGGACCCATCATCTTAAGATTCCTGGGGGTGGTACCAGTTCATCGTTTCCCATGGAAATTCACCTCGGGGCTGTGTGCGAGCCATCATGCTTGAATTATGTGCTGTGTTCAGGTCCTTATTCCAAAGTCCTTCGCCCCCGGAGTCCTGAGATGTCATTGCCACGTCTCAGCGGTGCAGAGGCACTTTGGAGAGATGAGACTTGACTTTGAGTGGGCAGCGGGGTAGGGCTCTTGGGATTAAACACCTACCCAGGCTCCATGTAGGATGTCGGACCAGTCTTTAATTTTGGGAAAAGCAGTTCAGTGTAGTGAAAGAACACATCCTTGGAGGTTAAACCAACTAGGGTGTTAATCCCATTTCTTCCATTTGTCAGCTGTCTGCGTTTGAGCAAATTCCTTCACCTTAGTTTCCTCATCTAGAAAATAGGTGTAGTTACATCTGCTTCATAGTGTGAAGATTCAAATCAATGTACATTAAATACTTGGCGTGTTGTAGATGGCCAATATTTGGGTTATTTTCCTTTTAGGAAAAATAAGGTTCTGAGAAGAAAAATTATCAGAATGACTAAAGAGGCAGTAATGTTCCTCCTTCACAAGTTGCCCCAACCCTGGAAAAACAAAGACATCAATTCCAGGCTCAAGATATTTTGTACACCACTGCATTGGCATTCTAGATGTTTCTGTGCATTCCAGGGGCCTTTAACATTCCAGATTCCAAATATTATGTTTTTACTTGACTGTCTTGGTGAATTAGTTGGAATTAGAAAACCAAAGCAACTATTAAGTGGTTGAATTCTTGAACTGGGTCCATTGGCCTGGCTACATCCTGTGTGATTAACAAGATTATTTCCCAGTAAAGATGGAAGTAAATCATTTTCTGAGACTGAAGCCAAATTCATGATGTATAAGGGCTTGTGCTATATATCCTCTTCAACACTGATTCGACAAATAATTACTGTCTTCTCTGCCCCAGATTCTCTGAGATAGAGATCCTAGAGGTGGAGCAGCTGGTAAGACAGAGAAGGGCTACCATCTTGGGACTAACACTGTAGTCAGGGGGGTGGGCTGATGAGGGTCTAGGGCTAGGGTGCAAAAAACAGACAATACACAAATAAATATGTAGAGTAAATTCAGATAACTGCCCTAGGAAGGAGAAAGGGAAAGGGATTGACATGTTTGAGGATAAAGACGGACAGAGAGCTGGAGTTTATTGAAGAGGAGGAGAGTAGCTGGAGATATGGGGAAAAAAGACAGGGTCTTGCAGTTCACATAAGAGTTTGTAAGCTGTGGCAAGCAAAGAGATAGTATTTTATCTGAGTATGATGGAAAGTCATTGGGGATTTTTAAGACAGGTTATATAGAATGCACCTTAGTCTTTTCTCTCACACTCAGAACACAACTCACTAAAAACCAGATTTTTAATTGAATGTAGAATAGAAACCCTGTTATCCAATATGATGGTCATTTAGTTAATCAAAAAAAATCAATTAAAGTGGGAACTTATGACTAATGAATATGCCTTAAACATTTAATTTTCACTCTAAACGTACAAACGTGCATTTACTTGCCATTCTTCTCATGCAGGGTCAAAAGTTTGAGTAGGAAAATGTGGTTTGGAGTTCTCCCTTTGAAATTTGTGCAAACCCATAACCATAATGCAAGTGGATGTCCACTTCTGGTTTCTTGAAAGTGGGGCATCCACGTGATATGTAATGCATTTAATTCAGCTCTGTACTTACAAGAAGAACTATTACTGGCACAGACCGGTCAGTGCTGAACACAGTTGGTTCTTGGTAAACATCTAACTTCCTGGTGAGAGTAGGTGTGTTGGACCAGGAAAGTTCAGCCTTTTCTGAGCAACAGTTGTTACACCTCATATAGAGAATAAAATGTCCAGGTTAATCCAGCAA
This sequence comes from Leucopleurus acutus, assembly GCF_964270905.1. Taxonomy (NCBI): domain Eukaryota; kingdom Metazoa; phylum Chordata; class Mammalia; order Artiodactyla; family Delphinidae; genus Leucopleurus; species Leucopleurus acutus. Next base: position 76,014,904 of record NC_139159.1, read on the forward strand.
GTCCTCTGAAAGCTTCGCCGGATTTGCCAAACCATATATCATCCAGCTGTGCTGGGCTTTAGGGAGTTACGGACATATTGCAAGTATTTCATCTGGGGCCGGGGATGGGGTTGAATTATTTAAAGTATTGCTTAGCGAATCTCTTTGTAAAACGCGAGCCAAAGCATATAATTACTTCTTGATTAATTCCTAGGCAGAATCTGAACTTTTGCATGTTAGATTTGCCCAAAGAGAAGTACACTGGTAAGCTCCTATTTGTAAGTTATTTAACAATCCCTCAAAAAAAAGAAAAGAAAAAATCCTGGGAAGCAGAAGGGCTTTTATTCCTCCATGTTCCCTAATTTCTTTTGGAGCAAGTTATCCAGAGATGCTGGCTAAAGATTAAAAAAGGAGTATATTTTATGGGGATGAGGTCAACAAGCCTCCTCTTTCGGACAGAACAACAAGGATAGAAGTCTCTGGAACAGCAGACTCTCAAATCAATCCAGTGAGATGGGGTGAAGCAACGGGCCCCAGCCAAAAGCCTCTTCAAGCCCTGGAAGGTAAACGTGTGGCCTGTTTATGTCAAGAAAGATCCTACCCAGTCCCTCTCCGCACCCTGATCCCCAGCTCGGGTCACTGTGTCAGCAGGGCCCAGTGTCAAGTGCGTTCCTCTGGGGACACCATCTCAGTCGTGCTCCCTAACGAGCCCCAGTGTCCACACGTGATGCCTCTCTTATACTGGAAGCAGAGCTCAGGTCAGGAGCTTGTACATGAATAGTCTCTGAAAGGTGGCTTTGGCTTTTGACTCGCTGGAATGCAGGATGACTGACAGGTAAGGTCGGGGGACAATCTGTAAAAAGAAGCAAACTGCTATCTCTCCTGGATAACTGCAGCCACCCTGTGATTTCTCAGTTCTAAGCTTTCTTCCCAGCCCCCTCTGGCAATCGTTCCGAAAGAGATGCAGCCTGTGACTGGCTTGTGTAGAAACCACCAATGTCCTCTATCCCTTAAGATGTGGCCCTCAGTTCCTTCTGGCCTCAGTTCTCATGCCTTCCACAGGACCGGAGCCTAAAGACCTTAGTGAGCATGTGCTTGAGTGGTTCCCAAACTTCTGATTTTCCTGGATCAGGAAAAACTCCAATTTCATTTTTCAGCGTGATGCACTTCTCACAATACATGAGGCCCAGAGCGCTGGAGAATCCGTCACCTGCCGCCGCAGCTCCCCGTCCTGCCTCCACCCCTCTGTGCCAGGCCACACCTCCCACCCCGTCGTCCGTACAAAGCGCAGAACCCAGTCTGTGATTCACACACCCCGAGTCTCTGCCCGGACACCCGTCCACACTTCACCCACTCCTAGAGACCTCCACTCACGTTTCAAGGCACAAATCAACCATAATTTCTCCTTTCTGACTTTCTACGAACTCCTCGCCATTCCCCTGCCTGAAACAAGTAGTATTGCTTTTCTCTCTCTTTTTATGAAGTTTGTAAGCAATTCTATCATTTGATATCTATTTATCCATCATGCAACCCACAGAATTTTATTTTTTTAATGTTGGCTTCTTTGCATTTCCTGTCAGACTGTGAGCTCCCTGATGGATGGCAGACTTATGCCTCTTTTCCCCCAGCACCTATTCAGAGCATGGTGCACAGTAGGCATTTGGCAAATATGACTCAAGTGCAGTCCTGCCACGATAGGCAGTGTCTTGTCACTGTCCTCACTGAACTGTATTCACATCCTGAAACCGAAGCGCACACTCAGGTGTCCCCCGGGCTGTGTGGCCGCTCAGTTTCCCCACCCTCTGGCTAAATGTACCGTCACCAACACCAGCAACAGTAGCTCTTGCTTGGATGGTAATTTGTAGCTTTTAGAGAGATTTCCACCCACCATCAGTCTGTGAGCATCTGGTAATGCCACAGGGGAGGCTGAACAGGGATGATCAGACCCATTTCACAGGTAGAGCAGCCGAGAGTCAGTGGGGTTTGAGCCAAGCTCACCCAGCCTGGGCAGGGAGCTTTCCTAGACCCCACGTCCACATGGGACGACGGGAAGATCCAGACCTGGTCTGAGATAGGATGCGTGACTATCAGGTTAGGGAAGGATGATGGGAAGATTATTATCAAAGACAGCAGATGACACCGAAAAGCTAAATAAAAGCAGTGTGGCCATATACCCACATGAGTGCCACAAGTCTGGGTATATGACGTACCAGTGATCACATACAGCACAGAACCTAGAAACCACATCAACAGGCATGAACCGTCTGCCTCAGCCTGCAGCACTGCAGCCATTCAGCTAGCGAGTTCCTCCTTTTACCTCGTCAGTCCCTGGAGTGTCCTTCCGTGTCCCCCTCTGCCGACGCTGACTCCAAATCCCTCTTCTTCCTCCAGAGGGTCAGGGACTCAGCCCAGACTCCCTGAGGCCTTGGTGCTCCGATCCCATAAGCCCTCTTCCAAGGCTCCCACTGCCTGCCCCTCCTCCAGATGTCTGTCTTCAGCAGCTTGAAATAACTCCAGCATCCTGCTCAGGAGCAAGCAAAGCAGCCGTCCTCATGCGCAGCGAGCCCTCAGATGGAACAGATCAGACGCGCTGGAAGGCCAGGCCTTTCCCCAAGGCAGTGCTCTGTCAACTCTGGGTGGCGGGCTGGAGCCAGCTCGTGTGCTCCCAGGAGCCGCTGTGCACATCTTTCCCCAGCTTCATGTTCTATGACATCACTTTGGGAGTTTGGCATCGTCTATGGTGGGAGACCGTGGAAACTGGCAAAAGCCAATCATTAAGCGTTTACCATCACACCATCGGCACAGATCTTCTGGAGAACGTGATGAAAACTATGAAGCTTCTCCCAAGGAATATGCACATCCACAGTGTCACGGCATATGTTACACCTAATTTCAGGGAACTTGTGGTCCTCTGAAACCCTGTGCTGGACCCTCACGTTAGAGACCCTTGTTCCTAAGCTTTCTGACGGTTCTCATGGGGAAACGAAAATAGCAGTGAACACTGGAGCCAGATACTGAGCAAGGGATTTGAAAAATTCTGTTGCTAAACCTCATTCAATGTTTGGAAGTGTGATTGTGTCACCATTTTACAACCTCAGAGAGGTTGTGTACCTTCCCCAGGATTTCATAGCTTTAAGTGGTGGAGCCAGGATTTGAACGCTGTTCACTGCACCATTGGGAATGCAGCTTTCTTTGGAAGAAACAGTGGAAAAGGCCACTGTGGAAGGCAGGATATGGCCCCTCCAAACATCCACATGCGAATCCCACCCTACCTGTGAATATGTCACCTTACGTAGCAAAGGGTCTTGGCCGATGGGATAAGATTCAGGACCTGGACGTAGGAGATGATTCAGGATTACCCAGGTGGGCCTGATCTAACGACACGAGTTCCCCAAAGCAGGAGAGGGGCCAGAGGAGCGGGTCAGAGGGATGGGACGAGAGAAGGACTCCACTGACTGTTGATGGCTCTGAGGGTAGAGAAGAAGGACCGTGAACTGTGGCCTCTGGGAACGGCCTTCAGTTTACAGCCCGCGACAGAACGGGAACTTGGGTCCCTCCCCTCAGGGATCTGAATTCTGTCACACCCCCGATGAGTAGGAAACAGATTGTCCCGCAGCCACTCCCAAAGGAATGAAGCCCGCTGACCACTTGCTTTTGGCCCAATGAGACCCATGCTGGACCTCTGAACTCCAGAGCCTGTGAGATAGTCCATGTGTGTTCTTTCAAGCCCCTTAGTTTGTGGCATTTCTTAGGGGGCAGCAGTAGGAAAGGAATAAAGTCACTTTCTCTTCAGGGCCTTCCGAGACGTTTCCCTTCCACACACTGTAGGGGAGGAGCGGGTTCGGGGGGTCGGGGCAGCAGGGGGAGGGGGACCCCTGCGACTCTGGGCTCCCCCGGTTCCTATGCAGCCACTGAGATGCACAGACCTCAGCCAGCCCAGTGGTGGTAGTGGTGCCGGTGGACGACCCTGTGCAACAAGACCAAGAGGACAGCGGGCCTTGGAGTCCAGACCTGGTCCTGGCATCGCCACTGAGTTTCAGGGCCTTGGGAGGAAAATGGCCTCTGGGAGCCTCAGTTTCCTCCAGTGTAAAACTCCATGAATCATTCCAATACCACCTACTCACGGGGCCCTTGAGACAAGCAAGGTGACAGTGATTTGCGAACTACCAAGCGTGGGTATTAGTGAGAGATTTTTTATCGCCCTTCTTACGATGTCTATCTTCCTGGCATGTTTTTGTCCTGTGTTCCTTTTCCTTTTATGGCTCTTAAAACACCACTGAGAATTTGGGGCATTGATACCCAAATTAATGGGTATTGATTTGGTCCTCAGCGCTGCACCCCCAGAGGTAGAGCAGAGACAGACAGGGTTTGGGGTCTGGGAAACAGCTTCCGATCCTGGCTCTCCCGTGTCACTTCACCTTTCTGAGCCTCGGGTCATTGCCTGGAAACGATGCAGATGATACACTTTACTTCCTGGCTGGTCCTGAAAGTTGCTGATCAAAGACCAACCACAGTCCCTGGCACATCTCGGGTGCTCAGGAAACAGTAGCTCCGAACAGGCGCTCAGCAGGGCTGGCCGCAGACTCTGGGCTCTCGTCTGAGCTTGACCAGAGCTGGACAAAGGACTTGGCTCTTCGGGTCCCAGGACCTATAAATTCTGATGCCACTGCCTCTTTCTGCTTCCTGCTCAGGAATGAAGTAAAGCTTACAGCTGCTCTAAGAGGGTCGGGGTCCCTGACAACAGTTGCAAAGAGACATCACCCTTTGGGGCTGTTATTCTCTCCATCCTGACCGAGTGCTGTCCGTCCTGTGTGGCTCACACTGTCTCGTGTTCCTTCTATGATGCCTTCCAGTGGAGGTGGCCGATATTCACACATAATAACCGTAATCACAGTCGTCCCTGGCATTTGGAAACACTGGTTTTAATAGCTTCCACATGCGATGGCTGCCCTGGTCTGTTTCTCACAATGTAGAAACTAAGCCTCAGAGAAGTCAAATGACTCATCCAAAGTTCCACGGTGACAAGTGACAGAGAGGAGTCTCTGCTGAGTGACTCAGTGGCGTGTCGTTTCTTCTGCGCCGTGCTACTAGTCACATGCACACCTGCTGATAATTCTTATGATGAAAGGAGGAGTTCCAGCTCTCGAGCCCCTCAGAAGTCCCCAGGCTGGGCCAGGTGCCTGGCTTCCAGCTCCAGCCCCGCGCTGGTGGGTCACCTCAGTTCCCGACATGAGCAGGCAAGGGATAGCAGAGAAGGCCCCCTCTTGGCTTGAAATGTTCCCCTTCACATCCCTAATCTTGAGGGTCCCCTTTCCCGTCTCTGGGGGTCATCACAGTGAGTCACCCTGAGCCAGCGTCACACTGTCTATTCACACAGCTTTGCATCTTGATTTAGAGTAGTTTAGCCTCTGTACAGATTGCCTTTATCTAGGAGCCACCTGGTCTGAGCCCTTTCCCAGGACATCTGCCCAATCGGTACATCTGCCCATTACACGAGCGTGGATAAGAGTCACTGGTCGCCTGGCCAGAGACACTGCTGCTACCTTACAGATGGTTGATTACGTCCTGAAGTATTAAGAATGATGGATGAGAAAGCAGTGGGCCAGGGCTTTAAGTACCTACTGCATATACACCATCTTATCTCCAGCTTCACAACAACCCTGTGCAGTAGGTATTTTATACCCATTCCGTAGATGACGAAGCAGGGAATCAGGGAGGTCAAATAATTTTCGAGAAGTCACACACCTTGAAATTGGAGGAGCCACGACCCGGGGATGGCGTCCCTGGGCCCCTCCAGGCCTTTGGTTAGCATCATGCTCCCTAGCAATGTTCCCGGCCCGACTCTGCTGCTCAAGTTACAGCGTGTCTCTGCGTCAGTCAGGAAACCTCTCTGAACTTCGTCTGTAAGATTAGAGATTGGCTCTTGTGATAAATTAGGCCAATTACAAGGTCAGAGAACACAGTCTCCACCCAAGATCGTGCTCATTTCTAACGCCAAGTGCAATTCGGGGGGGTTCCCCAAATCACCCTCCGGTCTGATAATTCACTAGAAAGACTCACAGACCTCACGGGAAGCTGCTGTATGCGTGGTTGAGGTCGTCACAGGGAAAGGATGCAGATTAAGATCAGACAAAGGAAGAGCGACATAGCGGCGGGCCTGGGGGGTTTCCAAACACGAGCTCCGCTGTCCTCTCCCCGTGAAACCAGGAGGGCTCACCCTCTGGGCATTGATGTACAACGATGCACACAGAGCGGTGCCGACCAGGGAGGCTCCCCCAGACTTGGTGTTCAGAGGTTTGATTGGGACCCCGTTACACAGGCATGACTGACTGCCTGTGTGGTTGGTGTCAGCCTCCAGGGTGACTGTTACCATGTGACCCAAAGCCCCCCACCCTAAGTCACGTGGTCGGTCTTTGGCCTGGACGGCCCCTGCGCTGAGACTGCTGAGTGAGGCCACATTCTCAGAAGGTCCAGCGTGGCCAGCTGCTGCCCTAAACAAAGACACTCGTATCAGGTATGACATGGATTACCTCCCAGACACCAGAGGGCAAAGGCCAGACTTCTCCTTGGGAAAAGCCAGTTTCTCTACTACACAGCTCTAAAGTCCCTCCAGCTTTTCTCCCACTGCTCACTCCCATGGCCCCCTGTACCAGTGCCAACTCAGTCCATTTAAACCACTCCTCTGGCTTCCGAATCTTTATTCCCCCCGTCTGCTGCATATTAGATATCCAGTTCAGCACAGCACATATATTACTGACCAGCTATGTGCCAGGCACTGTGTTAGGGTTGGTTCCATGGATGAATAGCAACCTTGAAGAGCTGGAAAGTATAAGCCATCTATGAACAAGGACTAGCACAGAGAAGGGGTTGAAAATGCAGGCTGTTTCGAACAAACAAATGTTCAATTGATACTCTAAGTATCATGGTTGGAATGTGGTCAAGAGAACATTCTCCTGGAAAATTGCTTACAAACTTACAGAGGTTGTTTCCAGGGAGTTAAGTGCTCAGCACTGGGTACACTTTAACCTGTAGATTTGCCATGGATCTGCCCCAGTGGGGCCATTGGACTAAGGGCCAAGCAGAATCTCTACTAAACTAAGCCCCAAACAGTAATCCTAAACATAAAGAGGGAAAAACCTTCGCTGGGCAAAGAATATTGGATTTTGGCTCCTTTGGTTCTTCCAGCAGTTTATTATTCCTTTAACTTTTGCTCCTTCTTCTTTCCGTGTGTTTTCCCAGCTTGGAATTGCTGGCAGATGTTCGATATGCCTTTGGGCTTCCCTTCTACCCTGCCTACGAGGGGCAGTTTACTCTGGAGGAGAAAAGCCTTTCCCTGAAAATCATGCAGTATTTTTCCAACTTCATCCGATCTGGGTGAGTGGACCACGTGTGCCTGGAGCCTGCCCCGCGCATTCCCTCCCCTCATTCTGAACTCAAAGGCCACACTTTTCGTTGATGGACTCACCCTTTCCTCCCTACCACTGGTCTCCCCGGCTCAGCCTCCCCTTCTAGCCAAAACGACCTTTGCATAGATTAGTCTTAACAAAGAAACATCCCAATCATACACTCCCTTGTTCAGCCACGTTTGACGGCTCTAGATCAGACTTTCTCACCCTCGGCACTGTTGACACAGGGCTGGATAAACCTTTGCGTGGGACCGTCCTGTGCATTGTAGGCTGTTCAGCGGCATCTCTGGCCTCCACCCATGAGATGCTGGGAGCACCTCACCCCTGTACCAGTTGTGGGAACAAAAATATTTCGGATATTGCCAAATGGCCCCTGGAAAGCAAAATCACCCCAAGTTGAGAACCACTGTCTTCGATGATCAAATGAAGTTACGACACTCGAGACCCTTCCTCGTCTGCCTCTGGCCTCCCCACAAACCTCTATTCTAGCCCAGCTATAGCATACTCACCATTCCCACTTCCAGAACTGGTTCCTGCTCTCCTTTCCACCCTGTGGTTTACCTGTCTCCCTTTACACCAGACAAGCAGTGCTCACCTAGCATGGTGCTCAGCCCCCTGGAAACTTCAAAGGGAAGTTGACCTTCAAAAAGAAGGTGGCCAACAGGTTTGCCCAGCTCCTGGCCCACCTTCCTGCACAGGCCTTGGGCAAACAAAGGCATTCCAGACACTGTCTGTGGTGTCCAGATAAAGGACACCAGGACTGAAAGAGACACGGTGACGTCTTGAGCGTTCAGAGAGTCAGAGGGCAGCACTAGGTCCTGAGTGACACTGCTGGGTCGTGAGCTCACACCTTTCCTCTTCCAGAAATGGCCCAAGAGCGATGAGTTCGGGCATCTGCAACTTCTGTTGTGTGTAATGCAGCTGTTAAGAGCACAGCCCTGGAATCACATAGGGCGGGTTCAACTCCTGCTGTGACACCTGAAGATGTGTGACGTGGTCCTCAGAGACCACGTGCAAGTGGGAAGTGATCCCAGGTGATGAAAGGAGAGAGCAGTTTCCCTCACGGGGAACTTTCTTGCCTCCTGGGGAACTTTCTTCCTTTCTTCTCATTCCCCCAGAAATCCCAACTACCCTCATGAGTTCTCCAGGAAAGCGCCTGGATTTGCACCCCCCTGGCCTAACTTTGTGCCCCGTGACGGCGCAGAGAGCTACAAGGAGCTCAGCGTCCTGCTGCCCAATCGACAGGGCCTGAAAAAGGCCGACTGTTCCTTCTGGTCCAAGTACGTCCGGTCTCTAAAGGCCTCAGCAGGTAGGGATCCGGGGCCACTGGGTTACTGGGATGCCATTGGCATTGCCCCTTCCTGTGAGGAACTCACAGTCTTTGGGGGGGCGGCTTCTCTTTGTCAAGGGCCTCCTGTTCTGATGGGGGATGGGAGGGGCACAGGGAGAAGGTACTGGGAGGCCCGGGCTGGGGAGGGCTGGGCGGGTTCAGTAGGGAACCGATGGCAGCATTGGTGTGGGGAAGGAAGGCAGGGTCTTGAACCTCACGCCCGCTGCCCTTGGTGGCTCGGACGAAACATCTTGGAGAGGGCTTCCTAGCCGGGGGAGAAATGAGTATTTCACTGCTTCCTGTTGAAGAGAACTTCCTGTTGCAAAGGTGCTGAGAAGAAGTGAATCATAATGACGGCACGGGGAATATAGAGATAATGCAGTGCCCTAAGAAGCTTCCAGAAGAGTGGGGGAGTGAGTGACAGAACCCAGCGAATGTCCTTCAGCTTTTTGGGTGCCATGATGGAAGTCTACCCCCAAGCTAGTGAGACCCCCAAAGGAGGGAGGACTCACATCTCCCTGGAAGCCTTCCTGGGGGAGGCGGTGCAGGGCTGAGGTTTTCAGTGTGACAGGAGCTCTTCATGTGGGGAGGGGCAGAGTGTAGCATTCAGCAGGGAAGCGACCTTTTGCCCAATATACAGTTTAGACTCTCAACTCTGCTTTTATCTTCTCAGTTGATGAACCCAAGTCCCTTGTACCCTTAGCATGTCCCTAGAGCCAGGAGGTAAGTCTGGTGCCCCACCCCAGAAATGTCCCTCTGTAGGGCATTAGTAGGGAACTCCCATCAGAGGCTGGGGTCTCTTTGGGCCAAAGGGAAAGAGACGAGGGAGGATGAGTCCTGAGCCAGGTTAGACCAGCCTTGCCTCTCCTGTTCCAGATGCAGCTGAGGATGGGCCGTCAGCAGGAACTGAAGAGGAAGGCCACCCGTTTGGCCCTGGGCTGACAGAAGACCTCCTAGGTCTCCCAGAGTTTGGCTCCAAGACCTACAGCAAGTGACCAGCCCCCGAGATCCACCCCCCCCACCCTGCCAGCCTCACCCCAGCTGCCACCCTGGACACCTTATTCTCCGACTTAGCCACTCACTTTCAATAAAGTGTCTACATGCAGAGAAGCAGTGGTGACTCAGCTTTGTTCATTCAAGAACATCCCTGGGAGACGCCAAACTATGTCTTAATAACCCTCCCGAGGTTTGAATCCCCGGCTGCTGTTTCCTTCCAGTAGATGATGAGGGAGCAACCTCTGTGCATCAGGCCCTGCTGGCTGCTGGGGACGCACGGACCCAGGGAATGGGGGTCCATCAAGGGAGACCCCAGAGTGACACAGCCTCACCTGTGTGTTCGAAAGAGTTCTCTTGAGAAGGTTCCAGAATGGAGGTAGGAGACCAACTCGGGTTGGGACAAATCTCTGAGTGAGAAACAGTATGGTCTGGAAGGAGGCCGTGAGGGCAGAGATGGAGGGGAGGTCCAGATCCATGGACTCTTCAGGAAGTAGAATTGGCCTGACTGAGTGTGAGAGGGCAGAGGTGCAAGGATGCAGAATCATCACCCCAGCTATTGGTTGATTTGCATTTCCAGATAAGCACCTGAGTTTATCATTCATCTCCTGAGGGACACATTTATGAAGGCAAATCTTCTGTTTAAAACTTCTTCCTTCCCCACCCCATCCCCATTATACATACACGCAATTAACCCAAAGTCAAAGCAGGTGGAGCTGGTTAACAGTCTGTCATTTACACGGCATGTTATAAAATGCGTTCACACGTCATTTCATTTGAACTCAGACCAAAGTCGGTGAATATTCATATGTTGGGACTATCACCCCCATTTTGCAGATATGGAAGGCGGAGCTCAGAAAGCCTTATGTTACGCCTAAATTCACACAGGAGCAAAGTGCAGGATCAGAGTTCAACTCAGGTCTCCTGACTTCTCTGTTTCCTCACTCTTCCTGGACTTCACATAAATCTATAGTCACATCATGTGTCCTGTAAAACCTATTTATATCACTGAAAACCCCAGGTAACCTCTAACTTTCATTATAGGCTTTTTTTTGTTCCATTTAGGTAAACAAAGACCCAACTACAATGCCTTAACTAAAGAAGACTCCCAGAGGCAAATGGTCCCAAGATTGATCAGTGGCTCAGTGATGCCATCAAGGACCCAGACACTTTGTAACCTTCCTCTTTGCTATCGTCAGCACGTGGATGATGGCTCACTTCACTAACACAATATAGCTGCCACAGCTCCAGACATCACACCCCCTCCTGACAGCATCCCATGCTGGAAGCAAGCAGAGCAGGGTACCAAGGGCCTTGCCTTCAAGTGCCTCTTTCTTTTCTTGGAGGAAAATCTTTCCCAGTAATTTCTAGCCAATTTCCCTTTGCATCTCATTGGCCAGAATAGAATTGTATCCCCACTTTTAGACCAATTACTGACAGTGGGGAATGGGCTTACCATGATCTGATGAGACCAGGCATGACTTATTCCCTAGAGTAGGAGATATTGCTGTCCCAACAAAGCTGGGTGAAGTTAGCAGAGATGAATGGAGACAGTTGTTGGGTAGGTAGCTGTCATTCTGCCACATAAACAATCTTTGCTCCCAAGACCAGAAGAGTTGGTCCCGCCCACCCGTCCTTGGGGCCATTCTTGTTTGACCTGGAGTTGGAGTTGGCCTGCAGCACCTCTACCTCTTCAGTCCAGAGTGGGCTGTAAAATCAGGTGAGCATGAGTGCCCCCGTGCCAGAGGTCATGGCCCTGGTGCTTCCTGGTACCTTTCATATAGGATCAGGCTCCGGGGCCTGGGGACTCAGACGGGGGGCAGGGGACACAGCGCCGAGAGGCAGTGCTCTGCCTTCCCAGGCCTGTTTGGCTCTTTTCGGGGATCCAGAGGTGGAGGTGGGTGAGATCTCTCTTTGTTTCCTGTGGCTGCCATAAGACGTTACCATAAAGGGTGAGGAGGGTGGTCTTAAGACAACAGTAATGAATGGTCTCAGTCTGGAAGCCAGAATCCAACAGGACGATGTTGGCAGAGCCAGTGTCTCTAAGGCTCTGAGGGAGAATCCTTTTCATGCCCCTCCCTCAGCTTCTGGGGGTTGCTGGTGACCCATGGAGTCCCACCAATCTCTCCTCCATCTTCGCACGGACTTCTCTGTATGTGTCAAATCTGCCTCTCCTGTCTCTTACAAGGACACCCTACATCCAAAATGATCTCATCATGAAATCCATAATTACAACTGCAAAGACCATATTTCCAAATAAATTTATATCCACAGGTACTTGGATGAAGACTTGGACCTGTCTTTCGGGGGGACACAATTCAACTCACTGCAGGATTCAAGACCTGGGGGGGTCTGACACTGTGTCAGGGAGGGATGGGAGGGAGGCTGATGCCCAGGTGGCCCACCCAGGACTCCTCTGGGAGAGCCTTGAGCTCAGATTCCCGCCGGGGGAGAGAGAGGAAGTGGCCAGCGTGAACTTTGGGGTGAGGCTTCACGCACCCAGAAGGCCCTGCTGGCCTTGCTCTCTCCACAGCCTGGCCCTAACAAAACCAATAGCAGTGTCACCATTTTCTGAGGTCTCACACCCTATGCCAAGTGTTGTCCTATGAGCACTGTCTCATTTTTCTCCCCCAAATGAAATCCTGTTCTTGTGTTGCCATCAGGAAATGGGTGCTTGAAATTCTACCCCTGAACCTTCTTTCCCTTGGTTTCAACTACAGTCTGTCTCCAGTTAAAGTACCAATTCCCTGCGGAAGAAATGAAGGTTTCTCCTCTACCAGCACCTAGTGGGGGCTTCGAAATAAGACAGGCCTGAGTGCAGTGCCTGCCTTTTCCGGAGCTCACAGTAGGGCGGTGACTTGGAGTAATTCCTTTAGCCCAGTGGCTCCAGGCCTTGGCTATCTGAGTGCTTGTAGCAAATCCCAGCGCCCAGGCCACACCCCAGATGGAGTAGATCAGAATCCCAGAAGGGTTGGGGGGGCCTTCAGGGGATTTCAAGAACGAGCCCCGGGCTTCCCCGGTGGCGCAGTGGTTGAGAGTCCGCCTGCCGATGCAGGGGACACGGGTTCGTGCCCCGGTCTGGGAAGATCCCACATGCCGCGGAGCGGCTGGGCCCGTGAGCCATGGCCGCTGGGCCTGCGCGTCTGGAGCCTGTGCTCCGCAACGGGAGAGGCCACAACAGTGAGAGGCCCGCGTACCGCAAAAAAAAAAAAAAAAAAGAAAAGAATGAGCCCCACTCATAAGCTCTCTAATCTTTAGTTTCATCACCTGTAGAATGAATTCAGCTGAGTTTACTGGAGGAGCAACACTCAGCGATGTGTAAGCGGGAAGTATTTGTATTTTCTCCTACCATTTCCCATTAGTGGTCGGCAGAATGAGGGCTCCCCAAAGATGAACGCAGCCTAATTCCCATAACCTGTGAATAAGCAGGGTTACAGGGCAAGGGGACATTAGGGTCGAAGATGGAGTTAAGGTTACCAATCAGCTGACCCTAAAATAGGGGGAAAACAGCTGGGATTACCTGGGTGGGTCCATTGTAATCGCAAGGGTCCCGAAAAACAGGAGGGGGGCAAGGGAGAGGACCAGAGAGACGCCAGTGTGAGAAGGACCTGGCCTGACACTGCTGATTTTGAAGATGGAGGAAGGGGTTATGAGTCCAGGAATGTGAGTGGCCTCTAGAAGATGGAAAAGGCAAGGAAGTGGATTCTTCCCTAGAACCTCTAGAAAGAAATGCAGCCTGCGGACACCTTGATGTTAATCCACTGTGAGTCACGTCAGTTTCTCATCTACGGAGCTGTAAGATAATAAATTTGAGCTGTTTTCAGCCCATAAATGTGTGGTAATTTGTTACAGCAGCCATAGAAAACTAATACATTGCTGTACTTGTTCAGAGGTATATTTTATCCTGTGATTAGACCAAAGATCAGGCATAGCTTATTAATTTCCTGATAATAAAAAGTTCACTCCTGTCCAATATCAAAACCCCAAGTTCACCATCGATAGCCTGGAAAATGGGGCATTCACATCCTTTAACCTGGCTGGGGCAGGTGATGGACTGATGCTCACAGAGCCCGTATGGCCCACCGACTTTGTAGACCCTGCACGTAGGGCCTAGCACTGGATGCCACCGGCTACTCGTTTGCAGCCTTTGAAAACTGAGATAGAAAATGTCCCATTTGAACATCCAGTCATCATCATCATGCCTACTCTGCAGATTCACCCTCTGCTGATGTGCTGTGTACAGGAACAGAACACAAGAAAGTACAGTCCACAAAGCCTGGACAGTTAGCCATTGATTCAGGCTACCTACTACATACGAGGCAGTCCGTGACAGAGGCAGGGATGGGGAGACGGAGGGTCCAGGGGCCAGGCCGTCTTGGCTCTGCACTGGAGCAGCTCTCAGAAAAGCCTGGCCAAAGAAACACATACAGTAGTTAGACTGTCCAAGCTGGAGGAGGCCTGAACCCACATCACGAGGAAGGAGCTGAGCGGGGCTCGCCCAGGCCCCACCTCCAGCCCTGCTGGGGCTGCTCTCAGAGCTTGGGCCCAGCCCCCATTCTAGCACTTTCTCCTGCACTGCAGACATGCCTCTGCAAGTCCCTGTCTGTTGCCAGATGGTCTGGGCCAGCCTGACGTGTGGCAGGGCAACCATGAAGACATCAAAAACTTTCCCTGCCTCTGCTAAGGGCAGGAAGGCCCCAGAACACCTGGCATCAAGGCGAGGGTCACCCAAGAGCCAGGAGGTGAGACCCATGGTGACCCTGGGGATCAGTAAGGCAGGAATCAGGAAAGGAAGTGATGATATCCACCGTGAGTCCAGCGTCGTTCCGAGTCAGCTTCCTCCTGAGCCGGAAGCCAGACAGACAAGGGGATGAGGTGAGGAACTCTCTCAAAGGGAAGTTGCAACACAGCTGCAAGTCCCCCAGCTCCAGGCCCCGGCACAGAGGCCCCGGGGTGTTGGGAACTTGGGGAATCCAGGGTCCCCAGTGGAGCTGGGAAGACAAGGGCATCTCCTCCCGGACCATCCAAGGCTGTCAGGCCATCGGTCCAAGAAAGGTCTGAGCGTGTGAAAATCACCCGAGGTTCCTGTTCTCAAACTTTTGAGGATGCGTAGGTCTCAGGTAGGGCTCCGAAATCTACATCTTCAAATAAACAATACCCTACCTAAGGAATTCCTCCCTCGTTCCCCGTCTGCCATAATCCCATTTTCCCGACTTCTCACAGCTTTCATTTCAGTTCAGCCTCCCCGCCGTGACTCTAGACCGTGAATTTGTTTCTATTTGTCATCTATCAGCTTCATTCTAGGACTATGGATTTCCTGCTGAGAAAGCTGAAGGCTTAGCTCACTTCACCTCGCCCAGCCTCTCCTCGCAAACCTCCAAAGGCTCAGGAACGGTATAATTCTTATGTCTCCTTTTGGATACTTCTGTAATTCTGAACAAGATATTTTTTTCTTACGCCACCAATTTTCTAACAACCCCTATCTTGCTAGGTAAGTGATGAGTGTGTTTGTATCCTGATATCTCTTCTTCTTCTTTTCTTCTTTTCTGCTGTCCAGGCTCTTAGAATCATTCTGTCCTGTAGCCCCCCCAAGCCTTCCACGCTTTGTCCTCTGGGTGATTTCTACAGTTAAAAACCAGTTAACGCCATTTACCAGGTTAAGATTTTATATATATAGCTCACAGGCCGAGCTGTGAGCTAGAATTACACATTCTGTTCTCTTGGTCTGTGATGCAGCCTCTGGGCATTTCCAGAGGCCTATTCGTAGCCTCTAGATCAAATAGCTTCTCTTTTACTAGACTCCATCAGTTCCTCAAAGTCATGCTATGTGTTAGAGCGATTTCTGTTTAGACTATAGTATTATAGTACAGCTTCTTGTTTTATCTAACATTTATAATTGCTTTCTTTCCTCTTCTTTTCTCTTCCCTTCCTCCCTCCCTCCCTCCCTTCCTTCCTTCCCTCCTCATTTTCCTCTGTACTTTTTTCACATCTTCCAGGAATGTGTATGTTCTCACATCCCCCTTAGTGAGCCTCAGCCAGGTTTGGGTACCACTGCCTTCAGGATGCTATATGGCTTTCAGATTCAGACAGGAGTCTGAGTTCTGACTCAGCAGCTCTCCTACTGAATGACCCACCAAACCCCTCCACCAATTGGGGCATCAGCTCCACCTGGAAAATGTGGACACGTCATCACTCTCCTGGCCCTGCTGTGACGCTCCTATAAGGCAAGAGAAATCAATGTCCTGCATAATTAGAAATTGATGGACAATCATTGGAAGACGTTTTCATTACGAACATATGTTTCTGTGCAGCTCATTCCCCACTTTGGGCTGAGCCCTCTACTCGGTGCTGAAAATACAAAGGTAAATAGTCCCAATGCTTGAGGAGCTCCGGGTCTAGAAAGAGGCTCAGGCGAGTAAGCAGCGGGTCTCAATTCAGGGCAACGCGGGTGCTGATAGAGACAAAACCGAGGTTTCAGGAGCCAGAGGGGGCACCTAAGTCCGATGGGAGAATGTTCTCCAGAAAGGTGGCCCCAGGCGGAATACAAAGGATGAATAAAAATAAGCCTGGCGTAGACAGCTTGGGCAGGTGGGGATGGTGTTCTAGGCACCCCCCGTCCCCTGCAGGAACAGAAGCACAGCTGGCCCCCAGCAAGCATACAGGAGCCCTAAGGCACGACAGCATCTAATAAGCTCGCATGTTCAGGAGCTGCCTCCCTCCGGCCCGGGTCCCGACCCGCCACTTGCCAGGGGAGCCCCAGGTCTCTTCTGAGTTTCTTTCCCATCAGCTCCCCATCCTCCCAGGGCTCCTGGGGTTGCCCCCCCCTCCCCTCCTTCAATGGTCCTGCTTCCACCCTCCGCCTAAGCAGGAGCTCAGCTTCCGGTACCTGGAGCAAGTCTGCTCGGATGCCGTGCCAGCGCCCCCGTCCCAGTGGTGCCTGTGTGAGCCAACCTTCTGGGCCTTTCCGAGGTCAGAAAGTGAGTCACAGCAGGGAAACAGACAAGTGAGGGAACTTTACCAACGAACCTGGGGGCAGTGACCAACGTCTGGGGCTCTGCCGAAGCGCTGCCTGGCCTGGGACGTGGGCTGCCTTGAAAGGGGAGGTAGGACCAAAGTGGGTCCCAGGCCTTTGCTGGCTGGCCCTTCTCTAAGATAGCCCTGGGATCGTCTCATCCTCTGTTTCTTTATATTCAAACTGGAATTCACTGGGTCTCCCCTCTCTCTGAATGAACCCTCCACCTCCCTCCCTTGCCCTCGTCCCGCTGTCCCCAAGCATCCTTGAGTCCAGCTGTGTGCCTGGTCAGCGGTGGGGTAATGAGAGAGAAGGGGAACATAAACCCCCTCGTGAGGACATGGCATTTGTGTGTATCTCACTGAAGGACTAGAACCAGTCATGGAAGAGCTGGGGGAAGGGTGTTCTGGAAAGAAAAAATAGCAAACCAGGACAAAGCCCCACCCCAACAGCAGAGAGAAGACCCAGGAGTCCTGGGCCTGTCCCGTTAGGTGGAGAAGTCAGTGTGACCTCAGACACCAGCCCAGGTGTCTGGACCAACACGGTCCCAGAGAAGGACAATGCAGCATAGAAATGCCAAAGCTTGGCTTCCAGATCCACAGCCGCCATTCTTTTTTCCTTCTGGTGGTCCTTCTAGCCCTGGGGTCCCGGCTTTTCTGAAGTTCGGTTTGTTTCACTGTAAAAGCGGGGAAGGAAATGACCAACAGCACAGAGTTGTGTGACTACAGTATAAATCAGGGACCCAAAGGGCTCGCTGGTCTCCACGTGGCCTGGTTGGCTGTGAGTTGGCAGAGGGCACGCCTGCCCCTTTGAATCCAGACTCTGCACCTTGCCGGCTCTGTGTCCTAGAGCAGGTTACTTAACATCTCTGAGCACCTCCAGACTTAGTGATGAAATCCCATACCTACGCTTCTCAGGAGCCATAAGGAGTAAATAAATTCACATCTATCAACGGCACCTAAAAGCATTTACATGCAGCAACTGTTCAAGAGGTGATTGTCATAATTAAAAACAATATTAGTAACTGGAGGTGAATTGCTCTTATGATGCAATGCTTTTTATTTGGATATTTCTGGCTTTTGGCCACCGCCCTTCTCACTTAGTTCAACAGCATGCATTAACACCTAATTTGTTCCCAGTTGTCTACAAGACTGTAGTCTGAAGCCAACTGCTCCTTACCCTTTGAAGGATGAGCTATAAATACATCAGGTCATCAGAAAGAGGAAGGAGCACACCTGGGCAGCCCAGAACATGTAAATTTGGCCAAAGGAGATTTCAGGGCCCGGAGCCCACCCAGTACCCTCTGGCATCTGCAGAGCAACTCTGGGCATACATGTCAGGGACTGCAGGCCAGCTGGCTCACCGTCCAGCTTCCTTGGGAAACCCCCTGGGGTCCCTCAGGAAGGCCACAAATGCAGACAGCCTCATGCTCTAGGGAAGAGGGAAATGGCCCCCGGTGCAGAGGGTCCAGGGCTTGGTCCCAGCAGGTGTGGTGTTTCCCTCTGTGGACTGGAGGTGTCCGGAAGGTCTAGAACCTGGACGGCCCAGGAGGAACGAGCAGGTGAGTCCTGACGATCTTGGGTGCATTGTTGAACCCCTGAACCCCAGTTTTCTCATCTGTACAATGGGATGTTCTTGACCATTATAGAAAATGCACGAAGTCACCTGCCACAGCGTAGGTGTCAAGAGGACCCAGTTTCTTTTTCTCTCTCCTCTTAGTAGTATATTATCGTTTCCATGTTGTATCCCAAACACTTAGAAATTTCCTGGCACAGGGAATGCTCAGTGAGTGCTTTTCAGAAGGACGAAGGAAAACTCAGAGACCCCAGATCAGACAGAATTCTCAAGGTGGGACAGAATTCACTGCAGGGTGCGGCAGACTGAATACTGGCCCTGCAAACGTGGCCATGCCCTGATACCTAGAACGCATAAATAGGTTGTTATATGCCAAAGGGGGCTTTGCAGACGTGACTAAGTTTAGGGGCCTTAATATAGGAAGATATCTGGAGTATCTAGTTGGGGTGGGGGCCAATCTGGTCACCTGACCCCTTAAAAGCAGGGAACTTTCTCTGTCTGGGGGCAGAAGAGATGCTGCAGAAGGGGAAGGCATGGAGATTCCAAGCATGAGAAGGATTCAACTTGCTGTTGCTGCCTCTGAGATACAGGGGCCTGCCTCCAAGGACCAGACAGAAGCCTCTGGAGCTAAGAGTGGCCCCCAGCTGATAGCCAGCAAGGACCTCAGTCCTACAACCACAAGGAGCTGGATTCTGCCAACAACCTGAAGAAGCCTGGAAGTAAATTCTTCCTCAGAGTCTCCAGTGAGAAATGCAGCCCTGATGACACCTTGATTTTAGCCTGGGGTGGCCGTGGCAGACTCCTGACCTACAGAAACTGTGATAGAAAAAAGTCTGTATTGTTTTAAGCCAATTTTCTATGCTAGTAATAAAAACCAATACACAGAACCTCCAGGTTATGAAGAAGTCAGAACCTCTAAGCTCCTTGGCTACTGTATACTTCTACCAAGCATACTGGAAGTATGACCGTCACCACTCTTTGTGGTGTCTGCTGAGAGCCAGGCTCTCGTATCCCTCTCTTCCTTAAACATATACCATCCTTCAAGATATCTTACCAAGACCCATGGACCGTTAGACTTTGGGCCCCTAGGGTACCAGGCAGGGTCGATTAAGACCAAGACTTTTTGGCTGGGAGAATCTTGGGGGAATTTCACTGGAACTAAACATATCCCATACAATAGAATTCTAGTAATGTTCCAGACAAAGTCAAGATTTTCCCCAAAGGTTTCACAAGTGCCGTGGTGAACGAATGTCCTGAATCCCTTCGCATTGATGGTACCCCTCCCAATTGTGTAACGGCTCACGACCACTCGATGGGTCATGCAGACAGGTGGGGATTCATGGGGGTGGAGGGGATGGGAACAGGGAGGGGGTGGGGGAAACTTCGCTGGGAGGACAGCTTGTTGCTACTTCCACCTTGAACTCTGATATCACGTTGGGGGGAAAATCCTTTAGTTGTGGTTTCACAGGCCATTAAGGTAAAAGTCACCATTCTCCTCTCTTCTCACCCCTTTTCTTATTCGCAGAGGCTGCAACTGGGTCAAGGGTTTGGATGCGTGATGGTTCAGAACAAGATGTGGCAAACGCGATCAGCTGGGCCAAAAAGAACCAAAACTGTGGCCTGGTCTTTCAGCGACCTTCCCTTTAAAGATCTCCAGGGTGCCTGGGAGAGAAGGGAGACCAGCTGACCATCTCTTTCTGAGTTCATTTCCAGTTTTAATATCAGATATCTGTCCTGATTTAATAATTATTTCCATCCCCCTTTTTACTGATGAGAGAGTAATTCGGGTGGGTTTATGTAAGGTGCCACAGTGTCCAGAAATGTCCAGGAGAAGCTAGCACGAGACACAAAGGAAGGTTATTTGTCATGAGCAGCAGCAAACAGTAACCTGGACCCAGGCTGAGCTCTGCCAGGATCATACATGAAATTCCTCGTTTCGTTCTCAAGTGAAGGGAGGGGTGAAAAATCCGTTTCCCCGAAATCCAGAGGAGTGAGAAATCCTGCCCAAGACCACACCCTGTAAGAGGGATTTGGCCCCAGAAGTCTGGCACGAGGGCTCAGGCCGTGAATAGCCATACCACGCTGCCTCTGTGTGACCGCAGAGGAGGGGACTTGGAAGCAGGATCTTTGAAGGACGGGCTGAGGTTAACCGTGCAGGGGTCGGGGGCAGCGGCTGCTGCTGGGTAGAGGGCCTATCAGGAGGCGAAGTTCAGGGTCAGCCGGGGCTGCTGAAGAATCATCAGAATTGACCTTGAAAGCCTCCTGCAAGGTACAGTAGACACAGTCATGATATGCCCTCTCGGTGGTGGAGCAGCAGGAAGCAGGCAGGCTGGGAGGACTGCGGAGGGCCCGGGCATGCCAGCCCCCCGAGGGTAGAGGCTTAAGGCCAAACCCGCCAGTCCTAGCCAGCTCCTCCTTTTCAGCCCTGGAGCTTCTTGGGCTGTCGTGGTGGATTCCTATAGACCAAGTCCAGGGGAGGCAGCTTCCCGTGCAGGGAACAAAGGGGCCGCCTCCAGGGTATGCCCCACCCCAGTGACTTCACTGGCCACAGAGCCGCACACGCAGACAGCAGATGACATCATAACCACAGCCGTGGGCCGACCGCCGGGTGACATCACAGGCCCCGAATAGCTCCGACGTATGTTAGCAGTTGAGAGCGAGGGAGCAAGGTCACCGGGGCCCTCCGCGGCCAGCCTCTGCCGTTCCTCTGGGGCCCTCTGGGGATACTTCCCCAGCTGCCCCTTAGATCAATCGGCGACTTACGACTTGGATTGCAGAGGCTTAAGAATCATTACTGAAAGCAGACCAGACAGAGGAGAGAAACGAAATCACCCCAAACCCCAGTACCCAGAGAGATACACTCACATCGTTCAGAGTGTTATATCTTTCTACTTTGAGCATTTATGAACATACTCCTGTAGCATACAATTATTTACACACTTAAACAACAAAAAGGCACATGTACTATATACCATTTTGTACCTGCTTTAAAAGAAACTTTTTTAATCAAATGTGGGCACTCACTGCATCATTAATTATTCTTCTAAGTAAATTTTAATCACGGTGTGTTACTTTAGTACTGAATTTAGTACTAGTTCTAGTATTACTCTGAATCTTGCAGTGTTGGAGGGAGGTCAGGCTCTGATATCTTGAGTAAAAATCATATACAGCCAAAATTAACCTTGAAAATCTCCTGTAAATGTCCAATAGGTACAGTTGTGGTACAGAGTACGCCCCTTTTATATCTATGACAGCTTCTTCTCTGATGTTGGAGCAGATCTCTGTCTTTTTGGTTCATCACAAAAGAGCAATAGGTAGCTTGTATCTATAGGCATTTGATTTTTTAAAGTTCCATATTTTCATCATACCACTATTATTCCTATTTACTTAGTGCATAGAGTTGACTCTTCACAAGGCAACGCAAACACGATGCAGTTTCACCACGTTCTGCTTTACTGGACCTTCTTCAGCTTCATTTCCACCTCCTCACTGAGGACCAAGGAGGAGATCTGAAGGTCCAAACAGTCCCACCACAGAGACCACATTGTATAGCCCTGTAGTCGCATAGAAGGTCAGAGCTTGCAGGGACATCTGGGATCATCTTGTCCCCCTCTGCCATTTTCTAAATGGAAACTGAAGCTCGGAGAAAGGAAGGGACCCACAACAGGTCAACAGCAGCTGGAGCACATGTTATCAGGGCCCCCAGGCGAGGCTGGCGGGGACACTGGGGATGATGTATCCTGGCCTTACCTTGACTGGCCAGGTGCGGTCACCAAACTCCCACTCCTGGACTCTTTTATATAAACATGACTACCTTGGGGTGTCCACAGGGCATGGATGTTTTAACTCGTCTGTTCTCCACACCAACTCGGGCAAGTAGGCAGAGAGAGAGCAGTTATCATCTGCATTTTACAGGTGGGAAACTCAGGCTCAGACGGGGTGAGTGACTTGCCCACCATCACAGAGCTGTTCCCTTGGGTCTCCTTGGGTCATTCATCTGACACACTCCAGGGCATTTTTTCATCACGGTGCACTTCCTCTCACCCACTGTGTCACGCTGTGTTTTGTAAGATGGTGGGGAAATAGAGCCCCTTCTAGTACCTTCCGAGTAGCCACAGTGGGATTAGAGCACAGGGCTCCTAACTGCAGGCCAGTGTTCTTGGAACTCTGCTTTCCATATTTATGTTGTTGGCATCTATGTCTTTCAGAACAAGTTGCGCCCCTCTGGGGAGGCCCCTGTAGCTTCGTGGCCTGGTGACAGGGAAGAGGTGGATTTCAGCCACTGCGCTTAGCCCACTGGTGGGGACTAAGCCGATGCCGCTGTGCAGAACGGGACGTCCTCCGTCAGATACAAGGGCGTGTCTGCATTGCCTAAGCAATTTCTCTGCAGTTGAGCTCTATCCCTCTGGCTGGACATCTATTTGGAATAGTCATATTTTTCCTCCTCAATGCTTTGTCCAAGTTTTTAAAGGTGCAGAATTTCTTCCAGCTAGGCCACCCCCTCCTCAAGCCTGCTGGGAAAATGGGAGGTGACGGTAGACCTACCTTCATGATACAGGCTGCTGAACACCCAAAGCTAGAAGCTTCTGCCTGAGACGTTACTCTTTTCCTTTGTGGACAGTGAGCTCTGGGGAGGTCAAGAAAGCGTAGAGTTTCAGACCTGCTCCCTGCAGAGGCCAGGCCACGCCTCGGGGTCAGGCGGCGTCACACCCTCCAGCCGTCTCCTCTGCCCAGCCCCCCACTAGCTCACCCATGGAACTCTTCCTATATTGTCCTCTTCTCTTCTTTCCAGGCTCTGGCCTCTCTCTCCCTGCCCATCAGAAGAGATCGGGAATCCCTATTATGGTATCAGGTGAGTCATCTTCACCTACGGCCAATCTGGGTCCACGTCCCGAGGAGGGTGGCGGAGAGAAGCGTGCTTGTCCGGATGCAGAAGGCCCTCTATGGCATTTTTCTAAACCAGAGAGTCACCCAGCATCATCAGTGACACCATCCCTTCCATCGTATTCTATCTCTAGCTACATCAGGGCAGTTCAGAGGCTTTGCAGGCGTCCCTCAGCGCACCCCTCGATGGGTTCCACCCTGCCCCTCCCCAGCTACTGCACCCCGGCAAGGCCCCAGTTCCAGTGGCGTTGCCCATTGGGCACGGGTCGTGTCACTTCTTCCCTTCACGCTAGCGCAGCAGGAATGAGTGAGTAAATACTGCTCCTTTCTGTGTGGCAGGGAGGGTGTATGCATAGGTCGGGGCCGGCGGTGGTGTGAGTGTGTGTTGCGCGTGCGCGTGTGACAAGCTGGAGATTGTGCGTGGGCACGTGCTCCCTCGTGCTGGTCCTGGCGGTGGCGTGTGTCCTCACGTATGCCCGAGCTGGAGGTCCGGGGGCTGAGGGGCAGGAGGACATCGGTATATGACTTGAGGGTTCCCAGGCCGCCTCTCGCCAAGTGGTTTCCTCTGAAGCTCAGAATCAGCCCACACGGCCTGGGACGGAAAATACCAGCGTCAGCAGCCGGTCCCTGACTCATTCCGAAAGCCCGCAGTCCTGCCGCCGACAGATGGCCCAGAGCCTCCGGCCTGCGCCCCTCGGCTTCCCGGTGGTGCCTCTGAAGACCCGTTTCCTCGCCCACAGCTCGGAGGCCCGTGGAAACCCTTCACCACCTCCATCCCCTGACTCCCTCCCTCTGGCTTGTTCTTCTACCCAGAACACAGCTCAGCCTTCCACCTTTGCCCTCGGTGTTCAAAATCTCCCCAACCAGAGCCTTCCCAACTCGCCCCAGGAGGTCCTGCAGTGTCGCCGAAGTCCCACAGGACCCGGCGGCCATGTCTGCCCTGCTGTCCCTTTCTTTCTCTCCTACTCACGCTCCCTGTGGGGACCTGTCACCCCAGAGCCACGGGCATATGACGCAGCATCAGCTCTGCTGAGACGGGGCACTGGGACCGTGTCCAGCCGAGGAACCACCAAAAAGTGCACATTTTCATACCCCAGAATGCGCACCCCAGACGCCTCACCCCGTCCGAGACCCTTCCCCTACCCTGTGGTGAGAGCCCGGGGGTGGGGGCTGGCACGTGGGGCAAGACAGGGGAATATTTGCAAGCACGTCAGTCAGCGGGACAGGTGTCCATCATACAGTCAGACCAGGGCATCCTGGTGCATTGAAAGGCAGCTTCCAAATGGCCACATCGAAGGGCCCCAGGGTGCTGCCTCCTTCTGTGCTGGACGTTGTATCCCATAGGCTGGTGCTGCCCTGAGGCCACGCTGTAATTTCACGGGTGTACCTTCTGCTGCCACGGAGAGAATCAGTGCTGGTGTTTGGCTGGAATGCACTGGAACCACCACGCTGGTGATTTACAGGCAGCAAGCAGGCTGGAAAGCTGATTCACTTGCCCTGCCTGTTGTTAAATATTCGCCCCTTGGGGTCGGGGAGGGAATCCCTCCCACCCACTCCCCATCCAGCGCCCCCTACACTCACTCATGCATTTGGAACCTCACTGCCATTAAGACACCCCCAAAGCCCCCTTGCCTCTCAGGTTAGCAATTTCTTCTGAGTGAACTACATC
Organism: Leucopleurus acutus; assembly: GCF_964270905.1. Lineage (NCBI taxonomy): Eukaryota > Metazoa > Chordata > Mammalia > Artiodactyla > Delphinidae > Leucopleurus > Leucopleurus acutus. The sequence continues at coordinate 76,039,752 of NC_139159.1, forward strand.
GTCTATTTCTGCCTCTAGCCCCCTCTTCCTTGGTGTCAATAGACGGTGAGCAGAGCCAAAGGGAAACTTCACACAGCCTTGTCTTCCCAAATCCCCTCTCCTAGCTGCTTCACTACCTAATCCCTCCCTCCTGTATCTGTCCTTGATTTCTGCATAAAGCCCCGATTGCTGCTGGGTTCCAGGATGCTCTCTGGAACGACCAGGGCACCAGCGGGACTTCCACACAGCCCAGGAGGACACTGCCTCGCAGAAACAAGGCTGGGCCCAGGGAAAATAGATGCTCTGCTTACAGGCTGTGTTATCGTTGCTTGAAAAGCCGTCAGAGAGGAAGTTCATGACCTACCACCTGAGGAACCTTCTGATCATTATTGCAGCAGATTCTGAATTTTACTGTCACCAAAACAGATAACAAAAATTCAACTTAAAGTCTATTTTGAGGGCCCATTTTTGCCAGGTAACAGAAAACACAATGTAGTCATTTCTTGACAAATTGAGTCACTGCAAGTACATGTGGGGACTCTTTGGGGTGACCAGGCAGGAACAGACATTCCTCTGCCTCTTCTCTCACCAGGAAACGTCTGAATCCTGGATCTCAGAGCATTGACAGGGACTGAATGTCTGGTTCATGTCCCCATATGTCCCTTAATGATGCCCACCGGATGTAAATGTTCTCTGCTAAGATTTGGTCTTTGCAAGTTGGGGTCTCAGGAAAACAGCGGTGGGGCAGGCTTAGCTCAAGGTGGGAGAGGCACAGCTGGACCACAGCCTGGCACCCTGGCCCCAATCTGCTATTCTTGTTTCAAGAAATGATGCATTGATCATGTTGGTCAATCTTTGACCCATTGATTAGAAGTACATACTGCATATTATTTTTAGTAGCTCTACATTTTAATCCCCAGTGGTGCTACAGGTGAGGTAAAGGAAGTTGCTGGAGAAGACTTGGCCTCAAAATATAGAAGCTACTACTTGGTATGTCGTAGGAATATGGGCTTTGGAGAAGACAGATGTGGGTTTGTAATAAGACTGTGAACTCCTGGGCTTCCCTGGTGGCGCAGTGGTTGAGAGCCTGCCTGCCGATGCAGGGGACACGGGTTCATGCCCCGATCCAGGAAGATCCCACATGCTGCGGAGCGGCTGGGCCCGTGAGCCATGGCCGCTGAGCCTGTGCGTCTGGAGCCTGTGCTCCGCAACGGGAGAGGCCACAGCAGTGAGAGGCATGCGTACCTCAAAAAAAAAAGAAACAACAGAGTATGAACTCCTGACACACAAGAATTAAAATGTGTTCTGAAAACATTGTGGACTATAGGATGAGGACTTGGGCTTGAAGGGTCTTCCTGAGGAAAGAGACACACATTTCTTACAAGGTCTCTATTTTTTTCTTTTAAGATTGTCCATTGCTTTTTTAATTGTAAAAGTCACACAAATTTGTTATGGGAAATTTCGTAAAAATGATATGAATAAAAAAATTTAGTCACCCATAATCCCCCCTGAAATGCCGGAAATAATTGTCATAAACATTTTGACGAAGTTTCTTCTGGCCTTTTGTCTCTGTGTGTGAGTGTGCGTAGATTTACATAATTATGCTAATCTTTTACATACACTTTGCATCATGTTTTGTTGTGTTTTTGTTCGTGTTCTTGTATCTACTATTATACCGTGAGCTCTTTTCCACTAAGATATCTGTGAAGCCACCAAAGTACAAGGTGAAAGAGAAACTTAAATTTTCTTTTTTTTTTTTTTACCTTTTTAGCATATTATGTTCTGGTCGCTGAGTGTTTAATATATCACATATCACCTCTCTTCACAACAGCCATAGAAGGGAGGTACTACTTTTCCCCCCATTTTACAGATCAGGAAACTAAGATTTAGATGGGTAAGTAATGTGTACGAGGTAACAGATAGTACACTGTGGAAATAAAATTGGATTGATCCCACACCACACCATTCATTCATTTATCCATTCACTCTACAGATGACTGAGTACTTCTATTGCCAGGCATTGCTCTGGAATACATCAGTGATCAGAACAGGCAAAAAGAAATGCCCTCATGAAGTGACTGTCTACTGGGGGTCAGTGGGTTGAAAATAGACAACGAATAAAATAAACACAAACATCTTATAGTATAATAAATGGTTATGAGCTCTATGAAGAATTAACAGGGAAAGAAGAGGAGGTGAGATGGGATAGCATCGCAATCTGAAATAGGGTGCTTAGGGTAGACCTCAAGGAGACAGTGATATGTGAGCAAAGTCTTGAAGGAGGTGAAGGAGGACATCGGAAAGAATGTCCCCCAGAGCCGGCAGCACATGCAAAGTCCCTGAGGCCGAGGGTACTTGGACCGTGGGCAGGAGAGAGGGGTGGAGAAGATAAGATTAGAGATTTGAGTCAAAGGGTCCAGTCAGTCTTGTAAACCAATGTCGAGACCCTGGCTTTTCCTTTAGAGGAGATGGGATGGCATTAGAAGACTCTGAATAGAGTGACATGGTCCAGCTTGTATTGAAGAAGAATCCCTCTGGCTTTCGTGTGGAGAAAAGGCTGTAAAGGGAACAGGAATTAAAAAGAGCAGAGTTAAAACTTTACTTAGCATTTTGTAATAACCTATAAAGGAAAAGAATCTGAAGTGTAATAGATATATACACATATATGTAACTGAATCACTGTGCTGTGCACCTGAAACTAACACGACGTTATAAATCAACTATACGTCAATTTAAAAGAAAATTTTGGTTAAAGCATTAAGAAGCTATTGCAATGATCCAAGCCAAAGATAAAGGGGGAGGGGTTGGACCTGGGTGATAGAAGGCAATGTGAGAAGTGGTCAGATTCCAGATCTACTTTGAAGGAGGCAGAGAGGACACAGGAGTGTGGGCGCCCTGAGAGTTACTCCAGATGATACTCGAAGCTTTCAGGTTAGATGACGTCACCTGAGAGGTGTGTTCTAGAGAAGACAGGCGTCTGAGAACTGAGCCCAGGGCCGTTTAACAAGCAGAGGCTGAAGAGGAACCAAGAAAGTTGAGGTGGTGAGACGGAAAATGAGTCTCTTTTGAGAGTCTGAGCTGATCCTCAAGCAAGTTGAGTGAAGTGAGTCAATGCCTGAGGTGCGTTAGTTTATCACATCCCCACCCTTCATCCTCTCCCCAGTTTATAGATGAGCGAACTTGAAGTTCAGAGGCAAGAAGGGAATTATCGAAGGTATCAAATAAGGATGTAACGAACTGGGATTGAAGCCTTTTTTTGGGTGATGTGGTGATGGGCAGCTTTCTTGGACTGGCTGTGTCCTACACCCACGCATCAGACAGGCTCATGTGAAAGTGTGCATTTCTACACCAGCCTTCCACCAGGACAGAAAGGGAGTTGATTTATACACACTCCAGCGTCCTCCCTCCATGGGTGGGATAATTCTGAGCCACATTCTGCACTCCCTCCCAGAGCTCCCCATGGGGTTGGGCCCCCGTTGCCCTGGTCACCGCTGTGTGTTCATGATGTTCCTTGCATTCCCTGTGTCCCTTGACCATTCTCTTAGTGGGATTCCCCAAGTCACCTCCCAATAACTCCCTTGCACTTGAATTCTCATCTCAGGACCTTCCTCTGAAGAAACTCAAACGTAAACTCGTTCGCATTCTGGACAAAGAATGTCGCCTGTCATTTCAGTAAACAAAGGATGTTGCGGCCATAAAGCCACCAGCCATTGCAGCTGCCCCTGCCGCCCTCCCTCAACTGTGCACCTTGAGGGGATTCAGGATGGAGAAAACCAGGATGCTCGCCCTAGATAGTTAAGATGCACATCAAAGGAATAATTTCATTTAGCCCAGACTCTTGCATCTCCTCATACATGGAAAAGTGTTAAATTCATTAACTTGAGATGTCTGGTTTTTCTTTAATTAGATTACTATCTTTTGATGTTTGACCATCTGTTTTTGTTTTTGGACAAAACACCTATATATCCCGGCTGCTCCCTTACCTCTTCGGAACAGTCCCCCAGAGCAATCCAAGAGGCTATATCCTGGGCTATAGTCCTCAGTAAGACTGCTGAGTAAAACATAATTTTCAGCTTTTAGATTGTGCATTTTTATTCAATCGACAGTATGACGAACAAAGACACAGAGCCTGGGGAGGAGAATAGACACGTCCCAGAGGCCCTGCTGTGTCCGTAATCCGGGGGTGGGGGGGGTGAGGGACGGCTTGCCATGCACATCGAGCCTGCGTGTGTGAGACACGTAGATCTGGGCACGCATCCTCGTGTGCATGTGGCTGAGTATCCATGTCTGTGGGCCAGCTCATAAGCTAAATATAGGAAAGGAAAATGTAAGCAGCTTCTTATGTAAATATTGGGCAACTGAATAATTTTCTTTTCTTTCTAGTCATTTCAGTTTCTGAAACTTTGCTGCCCTTCCCCTTGGATGGAGGGTAGGAGTGGAAGTGGTGGAAAATGAGGTTATTTTTGTCCTGGGGATTTCAGGGTTCCTCCCTTTATGCATGTCTCGCCTCTCTCTCCCACCCACCTGAGCCCCCAAAGGGAAGATCTACTGAAGAGAGGAGGTTCTTGTAACCTTGGCAAAGAAGACAGTGCCTCTGCTCGTCTGGATCGCAGATAATCCACTGAAAGACACAGACCCACCCAATGGCTCCCCGCTGCCATCCCGCCCCTGGTATCCCAGCCCGAGAGAAAAGGGGTGGGCAGGCACCAGAGCTGAAACAGTTCTAGATCTGATGATGGAACCGTAGGTTTGCAATTCACCTACATTTGTGACAAATGTAAGTCGTTCAACCTTTCTGAGTCTAAGAAAGGGGGTGATGGAGGCTGCCTTGCAGTCCTCAGGGTGGCTGTGAGCTTCAGATGTGCTTAGAAGCCAGTGGAGAACATTTGAAAGAACAGGTTTTAGAACGAGACAGACATAGATTCAAATCTTGACTCTGCCGTTCCTATGACCTTGAGAAGTAAATTAATCTCTCTAACTCTGTTTTCACGTGTGCAAACATACTGTTCAATGAATGTTTAGATAAGCATAGTTGACCCTTGAACAGCATGGGTTTGAACTGCGTAAGGTCCACTTACACACAGATTCTTTTCCAATAAATATTTTAGAAATTCCTTTGGAGATTTGTGATCATTTGAAAAAAACACAAACCAACCATATGGCCTAGAAATGTTGAAAAAATTAAGCAAAAGTTAGGAATGTCATCAATGCCTAAAGGTAGGTCCTAGTCTATTCTCACATAGGCAGAAGGTGGGTGATATTTAATATAACATTAATAATGTGTTAGTTTTCCTACTTTTTCATAACTTTGCTTTCAAAGAATTACATTACTGCACAGTATGCCCCTCTAATAACTGGAGAACCTATCAGCCTATTATCACAAGTAAGTGGTTTTTCTGAAAAAAAGCAACAATGTTTCCAATACTGTATAATGACTATGACTCCAATACTGTACGGCATAAACATTTTATAACAATGTATCCACTGGTGTACAGGCCAAGCTACAGTGACGCAATCGTATTGATCACCCTAGGCGACCATAAAGCGATCACGCGGCTGCTTCTCTGTTATCAATGCGTGAATTGTTACACTTGTAAATAAATGTGAATTTCTTTTTCACATTATCTTTTCTTTTTTGATGTCTAGTGTTAGTAAATACCTACAGTGTTTTGTGTCATATAAGAAAACATTGATGTAGATACTGATAGAAAATTCATCTTGTTAAACAGACATCATAAATTACAGTATCAACAGAAGTAATACTCTAAATGTATTTTCTCTTCCTTATGATTTTCTTATTAACATTTTCTTTTCTTTAGCTTACTTTATTGTAAGAATACAGTATATAATACATATAACATACAAAATATGTGTTTTACAGTGTTCATGTTATTGGTAAGGCTTCCAGCCAATGATAGCTTATTAGTAGTTAAGTTTTGGGGGAGTAAAAAGTTATTTATGGATTTTTGACTCCATGGGAGTTCTGTGCCCCTAACCCCTGCATTGTTCAGGGGTCAGCTGTAATGCTACATTACACCAGGAAACATTATGGGATTATTTTAAATCCATATTTACATTACATCAGTTTGATTTATAGAATGTATTTTTGAGTGATAAAAGTGAGATGCAAAGAGGTGTGTTTACATTATATTATGTCATTCTGGTAAAGCAAACAATGATCGAAAAACTCTATCCATGGATGTACACATACGTGGAGAGCAGAGCAGATGGGGAATGTGCACATCAGGTTGGGAACACTGATTATCAGGGTGGGGTCCAGGGGTGGGGGGGGCTTATGACGTGAAAGGAAGAGGGTGAAGGAAGCAGAAAGACAAAGGAAGAGAAAAGCAGGTCAGCGAGACCAAAAGCACATACAATATAATCTCATTTTGGTGCGTGTGTCTACATGCATTTAAAAATTCAGGAAAAACAAAAGATTCCATTAGGTGTACAGCATATGACTCAGTGGAAGGACATGGCACGTTGTTGGCTAACATGAAACTAATAACTATAGTGAAAATGCTAATGAGTAGGACTTGAACTTTGAGTGACATAGGGAAAGGACAGTCCCAGCAAAGGAAGGAGCAGGTGCAAAGACTCAGACCTGAAAAGCGGGGGTGCCCTCCTGGCCTGGAGAGGCACGTCCCAGGGTAGTGGGAGAACAGATACAGGAGAAGTGGCAGCAGGAGTGTAATTAAGATCACAGAAGTTTTCCTCCTTTCGTTGGCAGTGGAATGGCCAATAGAAGTTGTGAGAAGGTGGAGAAAGGAGAGGAAAACGTAGGGAGTTTAAGGGTCCTGATGTTCTCATCGTAAACAGCAGAAAATGAATTGGCCCCATGCAAACCTGACGATTAGAAGTAATTAAAAATTAAGAGGAGTGAGAGAGATCTTCTAAGAGATGATACATGTCATACCTCTTAATTAACCAGCATCTTCAGATGACTAGAATATTCCATTTCCCAAATATTCTGGAACTTCAAAGTTCATCACTCAAACGCTGTATATTTACAGACTCTTTTGCAAGGAAGAGGCATAGAAATCTCACACGTGTAAGCGTATCCTGAGTCAAAAGAAACTTCAGAAAAGGTTTATATCCCTTATCCCATGTCTTAGCAAAATCTCCGGTGCTGATGCAACTCCATGGCCTCTCTCTGATGGATCAATTAGCAGGGCCATCCAGGGAGGAAGCTGGGATCAGAATGGTAAGAATGAGGAAGGAAAGGAATCACTAGGCTCGAGACCCACCTAAGAGGTGAAGAGAGGATTTGTTAAGACGGTAGATAAGGAAATGCAGAAACATCCCCATTTTTCTGGCATTAGCCAGTGAGTGGATGGTTGTAGCTTTGTTAACACGGAGAGGCTGTGGGAGGGCCATTTTGGAAGTTCTACCAAGAGCTGAGTTGAACATGTCGTCCTTGGGATGTCTACGACAGATCCGTCGGACATATGAGTCTCAGGTTCCCAGGAGAAGCCTTGCCCGGAAGCGTCCATCCGGCAGTTGCTGGCATACTGTTGTCATTTCAGAGCACTGGAATGTACGAGGTCACAGGTGAAGCAGAGAAGAGACCCTGACAAAGTTCAAAAACCAACTCAGTTATTTCCAAACAAAATACCCAGATCCTCGAGGATTTTTGAGATAAAGGATTTGGAAGGATCTCCTCTGAGGAGCTTGGTTCCACTAATCATCTTTGGCTGCAGGAGTGACGTTGCAGCCCCGGACCTTGGCTGGCCCATGCGGTGCAAAACTGTCTTGAAAACCGCGTCTCCTCCAGCGGTCCCCCTGCCAGACCCTGTGATCCCACTTCCTCCTGTTCCCCTCCCTCCACTCCACCTCTGCCCCATGAGATAATGGGACTTTGGTCTTAGAGTTCTGGAAGGAGGGATATAACAAGGGTTAAACAAGGATTTAACAAGATTTTGCCTTCTTTTTCATATACTACAACTTCAATTAATATTAGTCACAAATGTCCAGAAAGGAAATGAGAAAGCCAGGTCTGTGGGATTTTGTTTTGGAGATGCCTCAGTTCCAGAATGAACAGATACTGGGGGAGGTCCAGCAGGGTAGCCACGGAATAAAAGGGAGGGCTCTGGTGTCTGCGCAGGTAGAGGTCACCGCAGAGGGAGGAAGGGGTGTGAGCACCTTTCTCAGGTAGAGCGTGGCTGCGGATTTCAACATCCCTCCCCTTGCACAGTCCATCCTCCACACAACAGTCAGGGTCTTCTTGCTAAAGAGTAAGATGACTATGCCACCCCTATGCCGCAGGTCCTTATTCTTAGAGCTAAACCCAAACTCTGTGGCCAGCACTGCGGTCCAGCTCCTGGTTAATTCTCTGTTTGCATCTCCCTCCGTGCTTCCTCCTATTACTGTGCTTCTCCACACTCACCTCCCTTTTGTCCTTAACCATATCACCCTCATCTTGCTTCAGGACTTTGCAATTCTCTGTTCCCTCTGCCTGGACCACCCTTGCCCCAGATCATCCTGTTTCTCTGCCTCTTTCTAATCATTCAGGTGCCACCTGCTCTCTGGTCTTCCCTGAACTTGGCTAAGGAATTGGCTGCCTGAGTCTCCATCTACCAATATTACCTTATTTTTTGTCTCCATCACAGCACCTACTGGTACCTGCCCGTTTCTTGTTTATTTAGGTAGATATTTGTTATCTGACTTTCCTCTCAGAAGGTCGGGACTCTGTCTGTCTCTGACACTTCTATATCCTCCGTGTGAAGAAGAGTGTCTAGCGCACATACGGCACTTAATAAATCTTTGTTGATTGAGAGCTAACGTTTAATAACCCCTCACCTTCTCCTGGGAAAGATGTTCCATGAATAAACTTCAGATTTTAGTTCATATGAGCTATGTGGTTTCTCCAGCCTACTTAACCTCCCCGAGTAAACGGGGAGATAATAAATGTTTGTTGTTGTGTTTTTTAAAAAAAGAAAAAGAACCCTTCCTTCAAGGAGGTGAAGATGCAAAGGTCACTGGAGTTGAAAAGATCACCTGTTTTTTGAACACTGCCTCTTCTCCCATTTAATCTTTCCAACGGCTAATCTGGAATGAATGTTTTTGTTCCACTTGACAGATGAGAAGACTGACACTCAGAGCAGCTAAAGGATCCACTGGCAGTCACACATGCAAAGTGGCAGAGCAGGACCTGTACCATCCACACCGACAGCAGCGCTCAGGCCTTCTTCACGTCACCTCGAGCTTACCCTGGGCCTGTGGGCACCTATCCAGCTCTCCTCCTTAGTTTGCTGTTAGCTTCTCTTGGCCTCCATCTTCCTGTCTGTAAAATAAGCAGATGGTCCTGATACCACACCCTCCCACCTCTCAGCTAGCTCCCATCTGTGACCCACAGCCAGGCTGTGAGGACGCGTGGGGCTGAGGCCGGCCCTCACTCCATTCCTGGAGTGTCTTTTTATTCTCCAAGAGTTACTCGTGGCAGAGAGACAAAACCCACAGCTCAAGTCCATGAGGTTTAGGGGATTTAACTCTGAGGTCAAATGCTGGCTCTGGGTACCCCTCGCCAACCACAGATCTGCCCCAAGCCCAGGGCAGGCTTGTCTCACCCAACCCCCAGGGCGGCTCGCCTGGCTCCTGAGTGAGTGCACGGTGGGCGAGCAGTGGGGGGCCCACGGGGTCGGCTCAGATTGGTCCAGCACATGGTCCAGCCATGAGAGACAGCTTCCTTCCAGATGTGTGGAATGGCCTGAGACCAGGCGTTTGCAGACGCCTGGAAAATGTTAGCTCTGGAGCATATTATCAGCCAAACCTCAGCTCTGGCCGTGGTTAGACCGAGAACAAGGAAGACAGCAGGAGAGAAGGGGCAAAGGGCATCTCCTCATGGAGGTGGGACAGTGATGGGAAAGGGGATGATGCGAGCGGGCGGCGGCGGGGCCTCCCCTGCTCCGTCCGTGAGTTCTTCTCCACGCCTGACCTTGCTCAATCCAACTGCTCTTTTCGATGCAGTCTTTCTTTTTTCTTTTCTTTTTTTAAATTTAACTTAATTTTATTTTTTATTGAATGAAAGATCCTTTAAATTCTACAATGCTTTACAATTTTTTAAAGTTTCATGCACGTGATTTCATGTAATCCCATAATAACCCTTTTATCCCCTACCGTTATATTGCCCCTCCCCCTTCCCTCCTCCCACGGGTAACCGCTGCTTTGTTCTTCATATCTGTGAGTCTGCTTCTTTTTTTGCTTTACTCACTAGTTTGTTATATGTTTTGGATCCCACATATAAGTCATATCAAGCAGTATTTGTCTTTCTCAGTCTGACTTATTTCACTTAGCATAATGCCCTCCAAGTCCATCCATGTTGCTGCAAATGGCAAAATCTCATTCTTTTTTATGGCTGAGTTGTATTCCATTGTGTGTGTGTGTGTGTGTGTGTGTGTATCACATCTTCTTTATCCATTCATCTGTTAATGGACACTTAGGTTGCTTCCATACCTTGGCAATTATAAATAATGCTGCTATGAATTTTGGGGTACATGTATCTTTTCAAATTAGTGTTTTTGTTTTTTTCAGATATATACCCAGGAGTGGAACTGCTGGGTCATATGGTAGTTTTTTGAGGAACCTCCATACTGTTTCCATAATGGCTGTACCAATTTACATTCCCACCAACAGTGTACGAGGGTTCCCTTGTCTTGTGGACATCTGATTTCTAATGGTAATTAGGCTCCAGGCCATTTATTATGTAGCAGAATAAATTTTTTAAAGGTACTACTAATTGGCACCAGAGTCCCTTCAATTCATTCATTTATTCATCCTTGCAAAAATATGTGTTCAGGCCCTGTGATATGCCTACACTCGTGTGGACTTTATGGATTTAATAGTAAAGATAATGAAGTCCCTGCCCTCCTCAAGTTTACATTCTGATGGGAAGAGAAACAATAATAAACATGGAAGCTATGTATAGTACAGTCGTCCCTTGGTATCTGCTAGGTATTTGTTCCAGGACCCTTGACAAATACCAATATCCAAGGGTCTCCGTTTCTTTGTACAAAATGCTGTAGTATAATCAGCTCTTTATATCCACCGCTTCTGCATCCGCAGGTTCAATGAACTATCTGTGGTTGATACGGTGAGCTGACTGTATTAGGTAGGAATCAGTGCTTTGCATAAAATAAAGATGGGTAAAGGCGTAAAGAGAAGGGGGTAGTCATTTTTTCTATGGTTATCTGAGAAGCTTCTCTTAGAAGGTGACATTTTCGCACGGATGATTGTTTAGAAAGCACCTGTGATCAGCAGCTTGTGGTTGTATTGGAACCTGAGGGTATAAATTAGTAAGAGACAAGGACTCAAGGAGTGTTAGAAATAAAGATGGATTTGGGGTCACGGGATGGGGAGAAAAGAGAAGAGAGAGGCCCAGCCACATGGCAGAGAGGCTGGTGACCCGGTAAGATGAGAGACGGGTATAATTCTTTTGAAGTCGTTTGTATTACTGTGAATAAATTTTCCTCCATTTCCTCAAAGCTTTATGGTAAACTTTGCTACATACAGAGGCCCTGTGTGTGTGTGTTTGTGTGTGTGCATTTGTGTTTGTGTGTGTGTGTGTGAAGTAGAGGGCTGAGCCCCAAGTTTGCATCCATCCCAGGACAAGTTGCAGAGTCAGAACAAAAATGCAGAGGCGGAGAAGGATGTGACAGCTGGAGGTGACTTTCTATGGTAGAATTGCAGTCTTTCTGAAGCCCAAATTTTTCTCCTAGGCAGAGGGAGTTCCGTGAGTGTATCATCCTCCACGCTTTCTATCCCGTCACACACCCGGCCCCAGGAAAGAATAACTGGGCAGCTTAATGCAGCTCTTGCCCTGTCCTCTGGGGAGAGAGCTGCTCTCTGGGAGCAGGCATCCTTCTCTGCTCTTCTAAGCCCAAGTCTTACCTGGACAGGTTCTCCACGTGGATTCCATGGATAATTCCACCCCCAGAATCAGGTTGAAAGATCCACTCATCCAAACTTAGTTATCATTATCATAAGTGCTACTGTAAGATATAGACTGAGTCTTATATAAGCAAGCAGACTCGGCACACAGAAAAGGCACAGATCCAAGACTTGGAAAATCCAGGCAGCTTCCTGGAGGAGGTGTTTCAGTTATCTATTGCTGCATGACAGACTACCCCAAGCTCAGTGTCTTAAAGCAATATTCTGTTTTGCTCACAGTGTGATGCATTGGTAAGGGCTCAGCTAGGTGGTTCATCTTTGATGCACATGGCATTAGTTAGGACGGCTGGGGCTGGAGCCCTCACTTCCAAGATGGCTGCTTTACCTTCGCACCTTGGCAGGGATGGCTGGGAGGCTGGGCACCTCTGCCTTTCCACATAGTCTTGGGACCTTTCCAGTACGCTACAAACAACCAACGAAGAGGCTTCCCATCATTTTAAAGGCAAGACCCCAGTGATTTCTGCCACACTCCGTTGGGCGAAATAGTGATGGGACCAGTCCAGATTCAGGGGCAGTAGAAATAGACTCTACCTTTTGCTAGAAGATTATCAAAGAATTTCCTATCATCTGTAATCTTCCAAAGGAGGTGATGCCTGAGCTCAAGGATCCAACATTCATTGAACACTTACTATGTGGCAAGCATCGGTCTGAGCACTTCATCTTTATATGTAATAGCTCCCTTAATCTTCATCACATCCCTCCAAGATAGGTATGATCATTAGCCCCATTTTAATTTGCGATAAATGAGGCTCAGAGAGGTTGAGTAACTTGCCAAATACCACACAGATTTAAAGTGACAGAACCAAGATTAAAACTCAGACTGCGTGACCCAGAGCTCACCCTGTCTAGCCCCACTCTTAGGAGGTGGCCAGGTGAAGGGGCTTGTGAAAAAACCTAAAATCAGGGATGTGTCTTCCTGGCCAAGAGAACAGGATGAGCAGGGTCCAGAGGAAGAGAAATGAAGAGTCTGAAAGAGGCTGGGGGTCGACGGGTCAGGAGAGACTGTATCCCGGAGGGGTTTGGGTCCCAGGTTTAGGAGTGGATCTTACCTTGAGAGCAAAAGGAAAACTTTTATAGATTTTAAGAAAGGGAATGTAACAGTCAGGTTTCTCTTGTAGGCCAATCACTACAGCAGCCGGGAGAGGAGGAGCTGGAAGCAGAGGGCTACAGGGAGATCAGAGAAGAATTTGCTGCGAAGTGAGAAGATGGACGCTGAGACTCGTCGTAGGAAGACGTCCACACGCAACAGGAAGAAGGGGCTTCGTCCGGCACTTATCAGTGTTTAGGCCTTGTATCTGGCCCAGCCCCTAGCAAGGTTTTCTTACATATGGAGTAAGTAGAACGAGAAACACATGGTTCTGGGTTTCTCACACTTAGGAAAACAAAAACAGCTCTACAAGAGAAACTTCTGAACTCGTGCTTTGAAGCTCTGGGCCAAGCCCTGAAAGATAGGAAAAAAAAAAAAAAAAGATTGTCAGCAAATATCACGCTTTTTACCCATGTTTATATGGCATCTCCCCTCACGCCACTTCTTTCTAAGTCCCTTAATCTTCTCCCCTCTCACCAGGCAGGCCATGTGGGGAGGGGGTGGGTGCAGGTCCTAAAGAGGGTGTATCTGCAGCTCCTTAGTGAGACGTGAGTGGAGACCAGGCTCCTGGGTTTCTGGAGGGAGGTCCAGGGAGGAGCAGTGGGGAGTGAAAGTCGGGCAGAGATGGAGTTTGAGAAACTCAGAGAGATTGGCAGGTATTGAAGCCTCAGCCCCATAGGAGGCTCTTGTGGGTAATACAATCATCCAGGGCTTTGGTCCCAGACAGACCTGGGTTCACATCCCAGCTGCGTGTCCAATGACAGGGGATTGTTCTCCTAAATCACAATGGGTCCACACACGGGGTATCATGCAGCTAATTCACCCCAGGCTCTCCCAGGAAACCGAAGGCACAAAATGTTTAGCTTAAAGTATCAAGTAAACAGTAAATAAATAAAAGTAGCAAGACCTCAGTTTCTAAATATACATGTAATTTGTACATATAGAGAAAAAAATGACTGAATGTCACTCAGTGGTAACAGGGCTCATCTCTGGGAGTCATTCTTGGTGTATCTTTTGATTTGCTTCTTTAAAAAGATTCCTTTATAAGCATATGTTGTTTTTAAAAAATATAAATTATATATACATATATACACATGTACACACACACATATTGGTATTAAATAGACAGCATTTCTCCATGTATCAGACATTTGGCTAGACTCTTTCTAAATGTTCTATTCTAATTCTCACAAAAGCCCTTTCTGGTCAATTATTAGTAATTCTTCTTTACAGATGAAGAAACTGTTAAAGATATTCAGCAAGTGAGCAGAAATTAGATTTCACACCCGCGGCTTCTCCCCCTGGGCCCGGAATGCCCAGCCGTGGGCCCCAGTGCCCTTCCAGCCCCCCAGGAATCAGCTATATCTGTCGAGTGTGGACATTGGGGTGAGTTGCTTTGGAAACCAGTCTGGGCTGTTTTGCCTTGGAAGATCACACTGGTTCAGTTTGTTGACAAATGCCAGTTTCCCACTGACCTGGCAGCTTTCTCCAGAGCAGAATTTGCTGAATCTCATAGAAAATAGGGGAAAAGAAAAAAGTAGACAGATTATCTAAACCAGATCTGGAAGAGAGAAGAGAGGCAGCATTGTGTCTGGGTGAAGCATGCAGGCCGGGCACAGTGGGGACGAGGCACCACACACGCAACCCCCCCTCACCCCCCCACCCCCGGCAAGACTGCCCACGCAGAGCCAAAGATGCCCTGGAATCTGCAAGGCAGACGGACCAGGCGCCATCCCGCTGGCCCGTGGGGCAAGGGGCTCTCCTGATTCCCTCAGCCAAGGACGGAGCTGAGGTTTCCCAGGCAAGTCAAGGACAGTCGGAGGTGAAGTTTCAGATGGTCAGTCCAACCCCTCACCTTACAGAACAGGAAACTGAGGCACGGAGAGGGGAAAGACCAGCCCAAGGACTCACAGTGTGGTAGTGCCCAAATGTACGGCAGAAGCCAACACCCCTTGCCCTAGACTCAAAGGGAAGCACGCTAACTGCACCAGGCCGGGGTGCAGCTGTGGGCAAAGTGCACAGGCTCATTGCTGTCTGGACGCCACACGTCCGTGTGATAAGCGCTGTATCCTAATTTAACAGAAAGGGAAACTGAGAGCTGAGGGATTAAGCAACTTGCTCCAAGATCACTTAAGAAGGGATACTTGAGGTCTTCCCTACTGTCTTTGCACGCACAGATTCGTGAGTAGAAATAGCCCTGAGTTCAGGGCCAGGAGTCAGGTCTTTAGGC
Organism: Leucopleurus acutus; assembly: GCF_964270905.1. Taxonomy (NCBI): domain Eukaryota; kingdom Metazoa; phylum Chordata; class Mammalia; order Artiodactyla; family Delphinidae; genus Leucopleurus; species Leucopleurus acutus. Next base: position 76,054,994 of record NC_139159.1, read on the forward strand.
CCAGTTCTGCTCTACAACCAGCCAAGTGACCCTGTCATTCTCTGAGGCCACCAGACCGCAGATCGCAGGGCTAGCCCTGCCATCCCAGTGGTTTGCAAAAACTCTAACATGGCTCTTCGGTTCCCCCACATTCCTGTTTCTTCATCCATTTAATCACTATCGGTCCATTCATCTGCCTGTCTATCCATCCATCCACCTATACATCCATTCATCTTTCTAACCATCAAACCACCCACCCATATATTCATTTTCCCAATTCAGTCATCTTTTTCTTTATTATTTTTTCTCTTTATGCTTCTTTTCCTTTTTTTCTTTCCTCTTTTCTCCCTCTCTTCCTCTTTCCGTTCCCCCCTTCCTTCCTGTAAACACTTAACCTGAACAAGGTCAGATCTTATTAGCACAGGTGTACCCAGCTAAACAAAGTCCCACTTCTGACCCCAAGTAGCTCACAGTCTGTTGAGAGAGTTGAAAGTATATCCACATGATTATAATACACATAATATACGTGTATATTTTATGTGTAACATCTGTAACTGTCTTTTGAACCAAACAGGGAAAAACAAAATGCTGTAGGAACGAGAGATGGAGTGAGACCCCTGGCTGACACCTGCATGGAGGAGAAACGATGGATGTGGAACATCTGAAAGCATTCAGAGGAGCAGGGATGGGAGACAGAGTCGCGCTCTGGTCTGCAAGCCTGCTCTTGATTTCAGTGTCCAGTCTCTGTCTCCATTACTCCTCCAAGGGCCGTGCACTCTGTGGGGATCCTAGTCAGCTAGTTCCCCAGCCCTACCCAGTGCTGAGCGCAAGGCTGGAACTCTGATGAGCTCCTCACCTTTGTTCTCACCTTCACTCACGCTGCTTTCCCCCAGTGGTGGAGTTTAACCCGTGTCTCCTGAATGCCCAGATTCTAAAGTCAATCAGGCTGGCAGCTGTCACAGGTGTGTTTCCACCTCATCAGGTGTGCCTTCTCCAGCCTGGGACCCCAGCCTTCACACTTGTCTCCCCTCGTATCTGCTTTCTCCCCACCACTGCCAATCCATCCATCCATGCGTCATTTATTGACCTCTCATCATGTCACCTCCTTCTCAGAAGCCCGAGGAGCTGCCATCACCTGGAGACTGAAGTCAACTGTCTCCTGACATGCTCTCCTTTCCCCGTTGAGCCTTTCCCTCTACTACAACCTGGGTGTCCCCCGAGCCCCAGTCTCCCCGCCACTGTACCCTAACCGGCTTCCAGCTGGACCCCCGCCTCCAGCTCTCTCCTCATCATGCCTTTTCCTGGTGGCTGCCACCAAGAACATTCTAGAAGATCTGACCACAGCACTGTTCTGTCGACACCTTTTCAGTGGTTCCCACAGCCCTCAGAGGGACCCCACACTCCTTAGCAGGACCGCAAGGGTTTTCTAGTTCTGGCAGCTTTCCCAGCCACTCGCCTCTCAGAGTGCCCTCCCCGGACAGGCTGGACTCTTCCTGGCTTGCAGACGTGCAGTGCCCTACGTCCTCCACCTGCAAACTCCCACCCACCTCCGGCCCCGTAGACCATGCCTCCCCCAGGCTGAGTGTATCCCCATAATTCCCTGAGTTTGCCTCAATGGCAACTCTATTGCTTAGTATTGAACTTGACTATTTCTTTATATGTTAATGTTTTGGAGACCAGGGCTGTAACTGGCCACCCTAACCCCAGCCCCTTCCAGTGTCTGGCACACAGTAGGTGCTCAGAGAACACAGAACAGCAAAGGGGAGCATCCCCATCAGGCCTGTAGGGAACTAGATGGGAATCATGTTAAGGAGGTAGACTTGGAGCCAAGCTCTATGGGTTCGAATCCCACCTCTGCCACTTATGAGCCATGAAATTTGAGACGTGGTTGAATTTATCTGCACATATAAAATGGAGGCGAAAGGACTGCTGTGTTTTGCGGTGAAGATTATTGAATGAATATGTGTAAAGTGCTTTACAAGGCACCTGGTACAAACAAAGAGCTCAGTAAACACAGGATTGCATGGTAAATCTGTGCATTCTTTCCTCTGCCTGGAATTTGACTCCCTCTCCACACCCTACCTAGCAACCAAACTCCTATTCATCCTTACGTGCCCTTTAGGTCCTGCCCATGGCCTTCCCAGGTTTGCTCACCTTGATGCTTGCCTGGATGACCTCCATCTGCCATGTGGGGAAGCTGCATGTGGACCTGCTACGATCCCCATGGCTCTGCAGTGACCAGGACCTCAGCTTATCCCCTTGGTCACCTTGGGGTCACCTCTGTAAGTGAGGGCCTAGCTCACAGTTGGGTGTGTAGACAGTGTGGAGTTAAATTAACTCACTTTACACAGATGTTAGAGATTTGAGAGTGCGGAGGACATCTGAGTTGGTGCAGAGCGAAGGGCAAGGGTCAGGAGGCTGTCATGTTGCTTCCCCACAGTGACATCTATGTCTCCATCTGTTCACACACACTGGACACAGAACTGGGGGAGAGTATGAGACATCTGGCACTCAAGGACCGTGATGCCCAGAGACCAACATCGCTGCTCAGAGGTACTGGGAAGAAATCATAGCCATCTCCAAAAGTCCCAGACGGGCTTGGCGGGAAAAGATGCCAAACCGGGGCTGCTGTCTGACTTTTGGGACCTCCCATGCGCTCAGAGCTCCAGGGAATCGTGTGGGACTCCAGCCGGCTGGCCTCTATGTTGAAGCGAGCTGAGCGCTGTGGCCAGGAGAGAGAGGTCATCCCAGCCCTGCTGCAGACCTGCCGTTCATCCAGAAGAAGCTCTGCAGCTCAGAGGACTATGCACAAACCCCGTAGCCACCTGGCTTCCCCAAGCCCCGGCCCACGGTCTGCTCGGCTGTCAAGGCCCTGCCACTCACCACGTCTGCTTGCCTGTCCCCGGAGAATTTGCCCTGATGATTGAGTCAAGGGAATTTGGCAAGGACGTGCGCAGAGAACCAGGGCCAGACCGGTCGCTCAGACATGGTCAAAACAGACTCATGAGGATGTTAGGGCAAGCGAAGCATCCGGCTGTGTGTGCTTTAGACCTGGGTCACCTGTGGGTGGGCAAAGGACCGAACGGCCCGAAGGTTTGGGGTCAAGTCCTGCTCTGTTGATTACGAGCCATTTGTTATGCGCTGGGTTGGATCCCTCCCTAAAATTGATGTGTTGAAGTCCTAACCCGCAGGATCTCAGAATATGACTGTATTTGGAGACAGGGTCTTCAAAGGTGTGATTACGTTAAAATGAGATCACTAGGGTGGACCCTAATCTGTTGTGACTGGTGTCCTTATAAGAGGAGATTGGGAAACAGACACCCACAGAGGGGAGACCTTGTGAAGACACAGGGAGACATCTTCTACAAGCCAAGGATGAGGCCTCATAGACACCAGCCCTGCTGACATCCTGATCTTGGACATCCAGCCTCCAGAAATGGGAGAAAATAAATCCATTTCTGTTATTTAAGCCATGAAGTCTGTGGCACTTTTTTTTTTTTTTTTTTTTTGCGGTACACGGGCCTCTCACTGCCGTGGCCTCTCCCGTTGCGGACCGCAGGCTCAGTGGCCATGGCTTACAGGGCCCAGCTGCTCCGCGGCATGTGGGATCTTCCCGGACCGGGGCACGAACCCGTGTCCTCTGCATCGGCAGGCGGACTCTCTACCACTGCGCCACCAGGGAAGCGCCTCTGTTTAAGTCTTTCATTCATCTTTGGATTCACAGTTCTCGCCTGTTGCTCTGGGCACAACTGTACGTTGTTTCTCCGTGGTTTGCATTGTCCACCGGGTTTACTTCCCCGTTTTCCCCACGTGGACACCAGACCCCCTCCAGCTTCTCATCACCTCAAGCTAAACCCAGATTAACATCTTCCCACGTATCCCTTTATAGTCCCTGGAAAAAGTCTCGGGGCATATACACAAGAGTGGGGCTGCCGGGCCATAGGACACACACCTGTTTTATTTTATTGATCTTATTAAACAGTGCCAGATTGCTCTGCAGAGTGGCTTCCCAGCTCACTCAGGGAAGGGGGCTTGGCCATGCAAGCTTCACCTTCAGCGGATCATCTCCAGGAAGGCAGGGGAGGGGGTAGGTGTGGCTTTAAGGAGGCAGTGACTCCCAGCCCTTGGCCCCAAAGAGCCTCCAACAGTTGACAGACAGGACCACCCATGGCAGACACCTGCATTCCCCATCCAGAGCTTGGGAGAACTGAGGATATAGTAGAATGTCATGTGTCTAGAATGTTTTTCTCCCTAGAACAAGGATGCAAACCAGTAGATGTGTATGTGTGTGTGTGAGTGTGTGTGTGTGTATGTGTGTGTGTGTGTGTGTGTGTGTGCCAAACCCGACACCAAATCCTGGGGCAGCTGGATTACAATGCAAATGGAATTCACAGACTTGCAAAGAAGGAGGAATTGGGAAAATGAGACCATCGATATCAGAATGAGGGCATGTGGGAAGATTCCAATGAAGATTCCAAGGACCACAGAGTCCCTAATTCTATAAGCTTCCTTTTCAAGTAGAAAACGGCCCTTCCTCCCCGTCTGAGAGGCTCAACTTCCCTGTCTGCAGAACCTATGAAGAAGGGTCCTGAGGGGGCTGCGGTGGGGCCGTGTCAATCCTCCCCGAGGTCTACCTCCACCAGCTCCCGTGGCTCCTAGATTTTCAGCCAGATGCGTCGTCCAGCAGCACTAAGGGATGCGATGTATCACCTGTAAAATTTTGGTAATTGGGCTTCCCTGGTGGCGCAGTGGTTGAGAGTCCGCCTGCCGATGCACGGGACGCGGGTTCGTGCCCCGGTCCGGGAGGATCCCACATGCCGCGGAGCGGCTGGGCCCGTGAGCCATGGCCGCTGAGCCTGCGTTTCCAGAGCCTGTGCTCCGCAACGGGAGAGGCCACAACAGTGAGAGGCCCGCATACCACAAAAAAAAAAAAAAAAAAAAAAAAAATTTTGCTAATTTATATGAACAGGCACTTAGGTCATCTGTGTGTAAGTGATTCATAAGGATGTCGAATCAGGGTGCGAGGAACATGATACTGAATCAGGTCGTATTTGTTAACATGATCTAACTAACCAGAGAGTCTGGATTCAACATGCCAGCTTAAGCAGCTGTGAGCAGTTTTAACACTTTGTCTGGTAAATTCACTGAAACTGGCTTAAAGGTGGTCAAAATAGAACAAGGTTGAAATGCCAGAATTTCCTTGGACTTAGGGAGACTGGATTACTGGAATGGGTGGGAGGGAGGGAGACGCAAGAGGGAAGAGATATGGGAACATATGTATATGTACAACTGATTCACTTTGTTATAAAGCAGAAACTAACACACCATTGTAAAGCAATTATACCCCAATAAAGATGTTAAAAAAATTTTTTTAAATTAAAAAAAAAAAATGGAATGGTTTTTTTAATTCAATGTGCTCACCCACCCCCGAGTTAGTTTCCCCAGGAGGTTCAGTGGACATTCCTTCTTCAAGCCTTTGGGATACACACTGGGGAGGGGGCTCCAGCATCCTTGAAAGCCTCTGACGGCAATGTATCCTGCAGGGCGGTATTGACAGTGGGAGGTGTTCCCATCAAATGTGCGCCCTGCGTCCCGTGGGGATACCAGAGTGTCAGAGCAGTAACTGCCGGAGACCCAGTGGGCATGGGGGTCATGACGGGTAGCAGGGTCAAAATCAAACTCTGGTGGACTGATTGGGGACTGTTCCCTGACCTCACCTCTCCCCATTCCTCCCTGTTCAATACTCATGTGTGTGAGCACTAATGCCGAAATTCCCATACAGAATAAATTCCATAAATTCCTTTGTGCAATGCAGGGCATCTGTATTCCCATTATGCTTACGGCAGTTCCTTTCCCCCTCTGAATCGAGAGTGATACAGAAACTTGCTGGGGGCTGTAAACCCTGAGCAGATGCTTGAAGGACAAGTAAGAGTTTGCAGCAAAGAAGCTGCTGAAAGCCTCGGTGGGAAGAGCAGAGACCAGGGTGCAAACTGGCCCTGTGGGACATCAGCCTGGCCTGGGCGGAGGAAAGTGAGGGGTGTATGGTGGGACACGAGGTTGGAGGTCATCGGGGACAGTGTTGGGTACACGGTTAAGGACATTGGTCCCTCATGTCTAGAAAACCCCATTTTCCGCTGGAGCCCTTGATAATCTCTCTTTCCTCTGCGCCAAAGCTGCCTACGCAGTAGAGATGTCATTCAAATGCAGAGCCCAGGGCCTCAAGGCTGCAGAGTGGAGGCCTCCTCTTCATCACGGGGATGGGGAACTGAGTCCCGGAAGGGACGCTGATCTGCTCCACACCCTCAGGAAATATTGAGCAGCTGGGCTGATTCTCAAAGCCCCGACACCCCCGAGGGCCTGCCAGACTCCACCCCTGTATCTGGTGAGGCCCCGAGTTCCACCACGGCCACTGCGCTGCACCTACGGGTCCAGCCTCGGCTGCATACCCAGCCATTGGAGTGGCTACCAGACCTTCTCAGGACTCTCCCGGGGCTGACACTGTCCCTGGTGAGCCCAGGTCACAGGACCTAAATGGTGGCAGTGGAAGTGGTAAGAAGTGGTCAGGTTGTACATTTATTTGAAGGTAGAAAGAGCAGAATTTACCAACAGAGAAGCAAGAAAGGGCAGGAGTAGAAGAATACTATTTATTGAGACCCTGTGATGCCCCAGGCCTTGTACTAAGAGTTTTCAAATATAGGGGGTTGAATGGTAACTGCCCAAAAGATATTGGGTTGGCCAAAAAGTTCGTTTGGGTTTTTCCATAAGATGTTATGTGAATGTGACCGTATTTAGGAAAGGGGGCTTTACAGGTGCCGTTAAGTTAAACATCTCAAGGTGAGATCAGCCCGGATTATTTGGGTGGCCCCAGATCTAATGACAAGTGTCCCTTATAAGAGACACACAGTGGACAGACACACAAATAGGAGAGGAGAGGCCATGTGAAGACAAGCAGGAACCAGAGCGATGCGGCCACAAGCCAAGGAGCGATGGGGCCCCCCAGGGCCTGGAAGAGCTGAGGAACAGTCTCCCCCAGAATTGGAAGAAAGTCCAGCCTGGCCGTCACCTCGATTTCTGATTTCTGGCCTCCAGAACTGTGAGAGAATACATTTCTGTTGTTTTAAGTACCAAGTTTATGGTCATCTGTTACAACAGCACTGGAAAACTAACACAGTTTTTCATTTCATCCTCATACCCGCAATGGATCGTATCTTATTACCCCATTTTACAGATAAAAAATCAGAGGCTCAGAGAATGTCCACAGCTTCTCCAAGATGAAACACTGACAGGAGCCGGGATCAGATCCAGGCCAGTTTGTATCACGGCACAGGCTTGATGACTGACCAGTTTTTCAAGTCAGGCTCCAAGGAAGGCCTTCTTCAGACTAACCAGGAAGTGTTTGTTTAAAAGCAAATTTGCGGCCTTTTCCAGACACACTGACTCACAACCTCTCAGTTGCAGTCCTGGGAATGTGTACATTTTAAAAGCTTCCAGGTGAATCCCATGCACAGTTCCTTTCAAGAATGCCCAGTCAACACTGGGCTGCATCTGAGGCTGGTCAGACACCCAGGGGCTCAAGAATGAAGACACAGTGGCTCCCCCAGCCTGGTTCAGATGCTGGGGTGTCTCCTGGCACAGGCTGGTATGGGACCTTCTTCTTGAATGTTCTTTCCAGGAGTGCTTTGGAAAGCCTCAGAGCCAAGGACAAGGGTAACATGATGCTCCTTTCCACAGCAGGGCTGCTCTCTGCTTCCCAGCCTGGAACCCAGCTTCCTTCCCGCCGGCTGCCGGCCCAAACCCAGTGCAACCTGCACAGTCCAGCATGCACGTAGCTTTTTCACCAAACCTGCCCAGGACCCCAGACCATGCTCTTCCTCGTCTGAGCACTCAAGAGCCCTGGAGCCCCGAGAGCCCCTCCTCCCTCAGAGAGTCATAAACCTGGGCAAGGGCACCAGCATCCTGGGGTCCAAACCCCACCTCCACCCCTCATGGGATTTTGGGTCATCACTCACTTCTGTGAACACAAATTTCCACCTGAGTAAAATGGGGATGACGTTAGCGACTGCCTGTCCGGTGGCTCTGAGGTGACGAATTAAAACAACAGTGAGATGCTACTCTACACCTACTAGGATGGCCCAAATCCAGGACACTGACAATAGCAAATGCCCGTGAGGATGTGTATCAACAGGAACTCTCAGGCGCTGGTGGTGGGGATGCAAAGTGGTAGAGACACTTCGGAAGACACTTTGACGGTTTCTTACGACACTACACATAGTCTTACATACGATCCAGCAGTTGTGCTCCTTGGTATATACCCAGATGAGTTGAAAAGTTATAGCCACACAGAAACCTGCCCACTGATGTGTATTCCAGCTTTATTCATAATTGCCTGTGCTCAGAAGCAACCGAGATGTCCTTCAGAAGGTGAATGGATAAATAGACTAGTGTAGGTGAATGGATAAATAGACGAGTGCATCCAGACAAAGGAACATTATTCAGCACTGAAAAGACATCAACTATCAAGGCATTAAAGACAAGGAAGAAACTCAAGTGCATATTGCTAAGTGAAAGAAGCCAGTCTGAAAAGGCTACATGCTATAAGATTGCAACTGTATGACATTGTGGAAAAGGAAAAACTACAAAGACAGTAAAAGACCAGGGGTCTCCAGGGGCTAGGGAGGCAAGGGGATGAATGACAGAGCTCAGAGGATTTTTCGGGCAGTGAAACTACTCTGTGTGATACTGGGATGGTGGATATATGTCATTGTATATTAGTCTAAAACCACTGAATGTACAACACCAAGAGTGAACATAACTGTGGACTCTGGGTGATAATGATGCATGAATGTCAGTTCATCCTTGGTAAGAAACGCACCATTCTAGTGAGTGATCTTTATAATGGGGGAGGCGATGCGTTTGTGGGGTCCGTGGGTATATAGGAAATTTCTGTGCCTTCCTGTCGATTTTGTTTTAACCCTAAAACTGCTCTAAAAACGAAAGTCTTTAAAAAAAAAATGGGAGAGCTTGGGCGAGAGCCTAACACATAGAAGCGACCTGTGTCAGCTCCTATCCCAGGGATCGGAGACACTTTCTTTGATTTAACGCTCACAGAAATCCCATGCAATAGATGGCGTTAGCCATCTCTAAGAGGGTGAGGGAGCTTTGTTTTTGTAACTAACGTCTATTGAGTGACTCTGCATGCCTAGCAAAGGGCCAGCTCCCAGGGGGCGTAGAGATGACAAGGGTGTCCTGTGACCCTGTGTCCCTGCGACCACCCACAGCAGCGCCTTGCTTTTGCCGGGGAATCCTTGTAGCTGGAGCCCAGGTCCGGGGTTGGAGGGGGTCTCTGGGTGGGAGAGTTCAGGGCGCATTTACATGTGGTTCTGAAGGGGTCTTCAGTGAGGTGACCCCGCCTCCCCTTTAGGGGAGAATTCCCAGGGTGTTGTCAGGGGCCGGCAGGGAGTGAGTCAGACCAGCCGGCACTGCTGCCTCTGTCTCACCGGTTTCATTTCTCTTTCCTCACCTGCGCACACCTCCAGTCAATTTCATCAAAAAGACCAGCAGAAACACTCGCCCTGAGGACTGGGAGATTTTACTGAAGGAGGCGGGGTGAAGAACAGGGGAAGCTGTGTCCCAACCTCAGCCCTGCTGAGGACAGGAGACTCATAGCTGGAGGGGAGGGATCAAGGTGACCCAGGCAGAGGGCACTGGGAGAGTGTCTGTGATGAAGAGCAAAGAAGAATATTAATAACAACCATATAGTCGGCATCTACCACATGCTGAGCACTAACTTCATCTCCATCACAACCCTGGGAGGTAGCCATTATCATCACCCCCATTTTACTGATAGGAAAACTGAGGCTCAGAGAGGTGAAGTGGCTTCCCCAGGATCTCCCAGCTTGTACATAACAAAGCGAGAGTTTGCCGCCGGCCCCCCTAACCCCAAAGCCCTTGCTCTTCTCTTCCACCTTCCCTGGGGGCCCCTACCTGTAGCCAAGGCTGGCGCTAGAGGTGAGCTTCTGCCCAAGTCAGTCACGGCTCAAGAAATGAGTAGCAGCTGTGGAGCCGGCCAGGGGCTGCCCAGTGACCCTCCCAGAGCCGCCCTAGCTGTTTAAGCTGGGGCAGGAGGGACAGTTACCTTGACCTTGACCTCCGAGCAGACCTGGAGCCCAGGGCCACCCTTTATCAGTGCCTCCATTCTCGCTTAGGCCCCAGGAGGAGAGGTAGAGCCCCACCTGTGCCACCGCGCCAGCATCACAGGGAGGTGGAGGGCAGAGCAGACCAGCCCCAAATCCTCTGCTTTCTAAAGCAGCCATGTTGGTTCAGCGGAAGTGGCCTCTGCTGCCCCGGCCGGGGTGTGGGGCATGCATCTGAGTAGCCCCGGGAGCTGGCATCGTGCCGCCATACTGTGTGGGCTCCGTGCACATTCGTGGGACAAATAAATGACAAACAAATAGGATGTGAGCAGATCCGGGGCCTCTGGACGCCTGGTCCCGAGCGTCTCTGGAATTCTCTGTGCATCTGGCTCTGGTCAAGGAGGCCTTATTGTTTGGCGTCGCAATGCTTTCAACAGGCCTCTGTTCTTAAACCCCCTCCACCAGCCGCTCTTTGGAATTTATTTACAGCTGCTCTGGGAGGTCTGTTAGAGAAACCGCTGAGAGGTTGGGCTCAGACTGAAGGAGAGCTTACGAACAGCTGGACGCGGGGACCCTCGGCTGGGAGAGGTGGAAGTGGAGCCGTGGTCTCCTCGGGGAATGAGGCCAGAGCCTGACGCTGTCCCCACCCCAGCCTCTGTCCTCCCCGCCACATACGTCCCAAGTGCCTGCTGTGTGTCAGGTCAGGTTGCAGGGCCCAGACCTTGACACCCTTGTCCAGACCCTGCCCTTGAAGCACTCCCGGCCCAGAGTCCAAAGAAGAATATTCATCACGGACCAGGAGCTTTATTGAGCATCTACTATAAGCTAAGCGTGTCTAATACATCCTCCCACAGCACTTACTCTGTGCCAGGAGCAATTCAGAGTCATCAATGCCTCTCTCATCCCTGTTTTAGGGATGAGGAAGCCAGTACACAGAGAGATTATGTGACTTCCCCAAGGTCACACTGCAGGAGAGTGGCAGGGGGCAGGAGACTGACCCAGGCTTGTGCAGGCAGCCCTGAACCATGGGCTTGATGCCACATGGGAACGGCATCAACAACGGGAACAGCTAAGGGTGAGGCCTAAATCCCAGAGAAACTCTCCAGCAGGCCTGGCAGGTGGGGAGTCGGAGGTCACAGGAGGGCCCCTCACTAGGGGGATGGGATGAAACAGGACCCAAAGTTCGCACACTGGGGAAACCAGGGCGACGGTCAGAAGTCACACACTGGAAAGAGGTAGCCAGAGAGGTCGGAAAACTGGAACAGACCGGGGAAAAGGAGAAATGACGGGGCTGGAGCATCCCGCCATTTACCTAGAGTACAAACTCACACGTGTCCACTCTCTGCCATGAATCTGCTCTCCGCTGCGTGCCTGCTGTGTCACCTCCTGCACGGTCCTTTAGCTCCTCGTGCCTCAATTTCCCCAAATGTAAAGAGGGGATGAAATGAGCACCGACCTGAGAGATTCTCAGAGCAGAGCTTAGCACATCATTAGTGCTTTACGCGCGATTATTAAATTGACAACCATTCCATACTTTATGCGGCCACATACATGCACATTGCTCAGGGATGTGAATCCTGCTGTCGAGTGTGGGGAGAGGTGTGGGAAATGGGGATGAGGGGAGCAGCAAGTGCTGGACTCAGAGGGGCCCTGTGTGGCCTAGGCAGCGCACCGTGAACCCTCTGCAGCGCAGATAGAAATGAATTACAGACAAGGAGATAAACAACCCCGTGCGATGGCCCTGGGCCCCACGCCTGGATGATGTAGTCTGTCACCCAGCCCCCCACACATTCCTGCTGTCAACTAGACACAGCTCAGCCCCGTCTTTCCTGTACTCCTGAGCTTCCTCTTTCCACAAACGGACTCTGAAGACCTACTATGTGCTACGCAGTCTTCCAGGCACTTTGAGAAGCAGAGACACGTGGTTTGGCTGGTCTCTTCCTCTAGGCCTGCCCGCCTTCCTCCTTTTCTTCCTTCCTTCCTTTTATTTCCTCCCTCCCTCCTTCTTTCCTTCCTTCCTTCCTCAATCCATCCCTCCCATCACCACGCCATTCGTCTGCTTCCTTCATTCATCTGGCCCTTCACTTGAAGTCTGCCTCTAACACGTGCTGTGCTGGGTTCCCCGTGTTGCTGGGCTTCAGCCTAGAGAGGCAGACAGGTGTAGGCCTGGCTTTGCCCGTGGATCTCCTAGCCCAGGAGGGAGACAGTCAATAGCTGAACAAACAAGCAGTGGCGCTTGGGCCAGGGCGGTGAAGAAAGCCAGTGGGTGATGGGGCTGAAGAGTTAGGCAGAGTGGTCAGAGAAGGGGCACACGGATGTGGAAAACTGAAAATGAGGAGCCCATCCTGGGGAGACCTGGGAAACGGAATATTCCTAACAGTGGAATCTCTACTCACACATTCAGTCATTTGTCCATCTGCCCATCCGTCTGTCCAGCTACCGTATTCATTCATTCCTGCATTTATTCCCTTATTGGTTCCACTCATGAGACAGATTCGTCTACTTGGAAAAAAAATTGTTTTGGAGTCACACAGGTCTAAGTCCTGATGACAGTTTTGCCATGCGTGAGCCAAATGGCTGGGGAAATTTATTTCATCTCTCCATGCCTCAGTTTCCTCATCTGTAGAATGGGCATGAGATGACTTGAGATGAGGATTCAGTGAAATGGCAAGTGTCTCCAGGGGCACAATAGATGCTCCATAAATGCAGCTACTGTTCCGGTCACCACCAGCCAGTCACTTAGAGATTGCCCAGCTCACGAGCAGGAAGTGCCAGGTCCTGGGCCCACACTCACCAAGGCCGACCCCAGACACACACCCAGGCTGCAACACGAGGTCTACCACTCGCAAATGCTGGGACACGCCAAATTGTCTGCTTAGGGGGCCTCCCGACAATCACACAGGGTAGGCACTAATATGCTCCTGTTTCTTCAAGCAAACAAAACTGAACACAGAGACGGCTTCCCAGATGGCGCAGTGGTTGAGAGTCCGCCTGCCGATGCAGGGGACGCGGGTTCGTGCCCCGGTCTGGGAAGATCCCACATGCCACAGAGCGGCTGGGCCCGTGAGCCATGGCCGCTGAGCCTGCGCGTCCGGAGCCTGTGCTCTGCAACGGGAGAGGCCACGACAGTGAGAGGCCCGCGTACCGCAAAAAAAAAAAAAAAAAAAGAAAGAAAGAAAGAAAAAACTGAGCACAGAGAGACTGCTGGTTGCCCAAGGCCCACAGGTGAGCAGCAGGGCTGCGGTGGCGCCCCAGGCGCTTTCCCTCCTAACCCACTGCCCTGCCTGGCTCACTGTGTCAGCCTGTTGCAGGTTTCCTTGGCAATGAAGAATGGCAGCTGAGCCATCTGAGGTTCACCGGCAGGCACAAGGGGCCAGCATTTCGATCATGATTTGGAGGATCTGTTGCAAGTGCTTCTTGCAATCAGACTTCCTAAAAGCGATCCTGGCATTCTCTGGGCTCAGCTTTACTCTTATTACAGAACATTGAGGGACTTTAGCGGGTGAAGCCGGCTTGGAAGGGCTCAGTCGCTGTCAGGGTTCAAAGACTTTGGTTCCAGCCCCCCTCCTGCCCCTACTTTAGTACATGTCCTGACATCACCTGGCATCTCTGAGTTCCCGCTTCCCCTCCCCCATAACATGGGGCAGTAATACCGTCCACCTTGTGGTCATGAGCTATCTCTTAGTGCAGGGCCTCTACATACCTGGTGCTCATCAAAGGGTCACTGAACCTGGATTAGCACCTAACACTTTGGGTGATTCCTTTAATGACGCTTTTCCGCAGTGCTTGCCTCATGGAATTTGTTTTAAGAGCATCTAGTGAGTTCATGAGGAGAAAATGAGGACTGATGTTTACTGGGCAGTTTCTTTGTGACAGATACCCCACTGCCACTTTACATACATGATTTCTACAAATCCCGTATATTCATTAGGATTATATGAGCAAGTTACTCAATCTATGGCTTAAGCAATAAGTCATCAAATTAATTCATGCAGTGGGAAGTCTGAAGGTCCAGGTTTAATTCAGTAACACCTTAAGTTCCAAGGACCCAGGTTCTTTCCCTCCTTCTGCTCTACCATCCTCAGCATGTTGGCTTTTCATCCTCCAGTTTGTGCCTTATATGCACAAGATGACTGCTGCAGCTCCAGCCATCAACTTTGAACTCAAGGAAGAAAGAGAATGCATAGAGAAGTTTATTCTCCTCCTGAGGAATGGAGTCCTTTCTAGGAGCCCCCAGCAGAGTCCTCTTTCTGTCTCATTGGCCAGAATTGGGTGAGAGGCCCACCCCTAAGTCAATGAATGGAGAGATCATCAGAGTCACCTCTTATGGGGGTCGTGTCTATGGTCATAATCTCCCTCCACAGGCACAAGTCTGCTACCACCTCCGAGCAGCCACACATGGTTCAGCATCCGCTTGTATATGTTACAGCAAAAGGGAAGAGATGGCGTAATTGTTATGAAAACCACAGGGGAGAGAGTTCCCACTGAGGTCCAGAGATGAGAATTTGCTGGGGTGTGAGAGGAACAGCAAGGAGTCCACCGAGGCCGAGTGTAGTACAGGGGAGGGAGAATGGAAGGAGAAGAGATGAGGGAGGCTGCTGGCCTGGAGGCCACGCAAGGGCTGGGAATGTCATGCTAAGTCAATGGGCAGGCTTTGGGAGGCTGGAGCCAGGAGACCGCCATCACCTTGGTTCCATTTGCCAAGGATTGTTCTGGTGGCTCTAAGAAGTGTGGACGGTAATGAACGGGAGGCTGGGGGACCAGTCAGGAGGCTGTGGCTGAGGTCCACGTGGGGATGAGGGGGCTGGATGAGGGCAAACCAGGCTCCAAAGGAGACCCCTCACCAGTGTGGCAAGTGTCCAGCAAGGGGTGAAGGCCAGGCACCCCAACCCACCGGGGTAACAGGCGCCCAGACATGGGGAGACAGCTCCAGTACCCAAGGGCTTCAGGCTAAAAGCAGGGGCGGGAACGCCTGTAAATTGGAAACCAGAGCTTTAATTTGTAGAGGAGGTGATGATGGTAACCAGGGCCCCAGCCCTGAGCTCATTTGTGAATTCATACCATTTCATGATCAGTGGACTAAAGCCACCCTCCTTTGCTTGCAGCCAGGGAGAGAGGAGTGAAAGATGACAAATGCAAACCAGAAGTAGGAGCAGCCAGGAGGGAATGGAAGGGAGTTGATTTTCTCCACTGGGAGCACTTTCAAAGCCCGTGCCAGCGCTGGTCCCTGTAACTGTATCTCCACCTCCGCCTGGTACCCTCCCACCGTCTCCCCCGCCCCACCTTTGAGAAACGCCTAGGCAGGATGACCCCAGCTCCTTCTGTGAGAATTTACCGCCCTGATGTGAAATCATAGCCCTGTAACTTTCCCTTTAAGAGCTGTCAGAGCCGGGGAGGCTGGCCAAGCTTGGGCTGGAGGTGGGGACAGAGGGAAGAAAGAAAAAAAAAAAAAAGAGAGAGAGCGAGAGAGGCAGGAAAAGTTTTTTCAGAGGAAAATGCAGGGCTTGTCCTTAACCCTGACGTCAGATCTTGCTTTAATAAAACCCCCTCAGGGCTGCGGGAAGAGGCATATCTGGCACTCCTGATGGGCCAGGTCAGTCTCGGCCCAGCTCCCCTGAGAGGTGGCCGGATCCTCTGGGCTGCTCCGTAGATGCCTTGGCCACTGACCTCCAGGCATGAGGTGGTTCCTGCCGTGGGCGCTGGTGGCAGTGACAGCAGTAGGAGCAGTGGGCAGCACCTCGGCCATGGTGAGTCCTGCCCGGAGGGGCACGGAGAGGGGTCCCAGCTCCCATCTCCACCGGTCCTGCTGCATGGGTGGGCAGGATGAGAAGGACTGGAATGTTAGGGGGCAGGGAGGTGTCCACTGAGGAGCAAGGGTGAGGCCCAGGGTGAGGAGTAGGGCTGCTGGGGACAGCTGATCCCGGCAAGGGGAGGAGCAGAGCCAGCACCTGGGGAAACAAAACGAACAGGACTTCCACGCCTTTTATTCCCACCTGAAATGCAGCAGAAAGGGACACTCGAAGGAACAGAGTCAGGGAGCCTGGACTCCAGACGTAGGAATGCCCAGACTGGCTGTGTGACCTTGGGCTAGTCACTCACCCTCTCTGAGCAGCATAAAGTAAGGAAAACTATTGTTAGACTTCTAGTCTTTGAGTTTGGAAAATGAGTTTCCAAGTGTCGGAGATGCTACAAGGCAGGGGGTGGGGGGTGGGGGAGTTAGTAAAGGCCAAGAAAAGTTGGAAGGGATAATATCAGCTCTCAACAAAAGCACTAACTTGCACAAACAGTGCTTGTGCTGATTCTCTAACCCAAATGCGGCCGCCTTGGGCTTGCACAGCCCTCTACAGTTTATGAAGCATGTACATTCGGGTCTGCAGAGGAAGCCCGCTGTTTCAGGGGAACCCTAAGGGTTCTCTCTCTCCCACCTCCATCCCAAGGCACACGGAGGGGAAGGGAGGAAGGTCTGCATCTCCGAGAAGCCAGGGAGTAAGACACGTGGCAGCACAGAGCCAGGCGGCTGGCTTGAGGCTTGGAGCAGGCACGGGGCGGGCAGGAGGTGGGCAGCTGTGAAGAGCTTCTGAATCCAAGATCCCACAGCCCGGGCCAGGGCCTGCTGCCAGTAGTAAGGCCAAGAGAACGAGGGAGGATGGCAAGAGGGAGTTTATTACCCATGGACGGCTTTCTTGGGGACTGATGTGCCCCATTCCTAGATGAGGAAGCTGAGGCTTGGGGGTAAGCTACTTGCCCGTGGGCTCAAAGACGCTGGTTCTGAATCAAGCAGATCTGAGGCTGAGAGCTGACGGCTGACCACAGGCCAGTTGCTCATAGGCGCTGGGTGACGGATATTCCTCCAAGCACGGTCGTGTGCATTGATGAGATCAGGGAGGGCGTCTGGGTGACTTGCTGTTAAATCCTCCATAACTTGTGCAGCTTCTGGATGTAGTTGGTGCTGAACCATCCTACCAAAAAAAAAAAAAAAAAAAAAAGAAGGGACTTCCCTGGCTGTCCATTGGTTAAGACTCTGCCCTCCCAATTCAGGGGGCACGGGTTCCATCCCTGGTCAGGGAACTTTTAGGGAGTTTGGAGTTTGGGGTTTACATGTACACACTGCTGTATTTAAAATGGACGACCAACAAGGACCTACTGTATAGCACAGGGAACTCTGCTCAATATTCTGTAACAAGCTAACTGGGAAAAGGATTTGAAAAAGAATAGATACATTATACGTATAACCGAATCACTTTGTTGTACACCTGAAACTGACACAACATTGTTAATCAAGTATGCTCCAATATAAAATAAAAAGTTTTTTAAAAAAGGATATTAATTCCATTTTACAAATGAAAGAAATGGAGACAGGGCAAATCAGGGACTTGCCCAGGGTCTCACAATTAATAAGTGGGAGGGCTCAAACTCAGATCGTTTCCTGCCAAATCCCACTCTCTCTTCCATAGCTTTCCTGAAAACTGGAGCACCCAGAAGACGCCATATCAGCCTTTATTTCAGGGTTGCAATGTCTGGGAGGACAGGGGGTGGATGGTGAAGAGGTGAGAGGGGTAGGGTAGTGAGGTCTGAGTGAGGAGAAGGAGAGAAGTATGTGGGGGGTCCAAGTACACGGGAACCCCAGGTACCTCCTCAGAGCAATCTGCACTAGGGAAGAGGGGGTGCAGGCCCACAGGCTCAGCGGAGGGGACGCACAGCACAGGAGCTGGGAGTCCAGACAGACCCAGGCAGCAGGACGGAGGGAAGGTTTCTGGGAGGAGACAAGTTACCTCTCTTTTGTGCTGCTGTCCAGGGACCTTCTGTGGGGACCCATACTTCCCCCCTACAACACTGTTATCTGATTCAGGAGCTCTCCGGATAGAGCCTTAACCCCCCCCCCGTGAGGGCTGGGAGACAAAGGTCAACCTGTACTTTCCTTCAGAGCCAAGTTCCATCTGTGGTCATCTTCCCCAAACTCATACATAAAGGGAATGTGAGTCCATTCAAGGTCCCACTGAGGTTTTAATGGGAAAAAATGATGATAGATGTGTCCATGTGGAAGAAAAGGTTCATGAGAATTGCCAAGAAAACTTCTAGGAAGTCGAATTGTGAGGGGGGACTTGCCCTGTCGGATAGTAAAACATTATCGAAAAGTTCCGTAATTGAAGGAGGAAGAGGCCAACCCAGGAAGAGATAAATCCAGGAGCGGGACAGGGCAGTGAGCTCAGAAACGTAGCCAAGTGTACTCAGGAATGTAACATATGATAAAGGTGAGCTACAGACAGACCTTGTTTTTCCATCTCTTTGTTCTTTTCTTCGTTCTACATGTAGTGAGTACCTCCCTTGTGCTAAGAGAGAGGGTCTACATTTGGGGGGGGGGGGGGTTGCCAAGCACTGCGCCAAAGCCTATATATTTATATACGTAAGACCTTCTTCCTCAGTTCATCCACATGACATTTATGATTATTTATTAAGCATCTCCTAAATTCTCATAGCAATACTATTAAGCAGATGTAATCATCTTCCTTCGTAGATAAAAACTAAAGCTCAGAGAGGTTAAGTAATTTGCCCAAGGTCACACAGCTAGTAATCTGTGGAGCTGACCTTTGAACCTAGGTCAGCTCTCAACAATACAGCCTCTTGCCTCCCTGGTCCATGTACGTGTGCACATATGAGAAGCACAAAGTCCGTGACCCTACTGAGCTTACAGGCTGGCGAGGCAGGTGACAGCCACTCATACGTTGGAATGAGAGGAGGCAGGGGTGACGTCATCCAGGAAAGAGAGGCCGGGTGCAAGCCCTGCCACTGGCTGAGGCAGCTCCAGCAAGTCCCCTAACCACTCGGACCTTCCCGTACTCTCTTGTTAATCGGGGCTGACGACCGAGCCCCATCAGGTTCCCCGTTGCCGAGGAGTGAACACAGGGCTGCTTGAGGGAAGCCTCTCAGAAGCACATGACCAGGTACATGAACGCTGTGCGGATAAATTCCGGGGCACACATTAGGTCTCTGGTTGTCTGTGTACAGCTGAGACCCATATACCTTCTCCCACAGAAATGTGTGTTGGTGTGCACAGGGGTGAAAGCATGCATGCGTAAGTGACTGTGGCTTGTCTGAAGGTATAAAGCCCCATGGTGTGTGTGTGTGTGTGTGTGTGTGTGTGTGTGCTTGAGGATACGTGGGCTGAGTGTGAAATGCAAACCCACTTTCAGCCCCTCAGACCAACTACAGAATCGCGTGGCCCCGGGTAAGCGGCACCCCTTTTAAAAGATTGCAGGAGCATAAGCGACATAGCTTCTTTACACTTCCTGTGTATAGCTGGGATCTGAGCTAGCATTTCAAACCCCACACCCACCAGCTCCCTGCTCAGAGCCTCTTCCGTCAGATTGGACACTCTGCTCCCGGCTCTGGGCCCCTCCCGCCCACTGCTTGTCCAGGATGCTGGCGAGAGCGCGGCTCGGACTGGCATTTTCCACCTGGGCACGGCCCTCGGTGAGGGCTCACCCTCTGGAATGGGCACGGGAACGGTGCTCCTTGGGAGACCCGATCCTGACCTTGGGCTGGGCAGTTCGTCCAGGCTGTCAGCGACATCACCTCCCCAGGCTTCAGGAAAGGCCCCTGCCCCACGCCTGCAAAGCAGCCAAACGCCAGGAGGCTGTCTTTGTACAAACAGAAACCCTGGAATCCCTCCCAGGAAGCTTTGCCATCTCTCTGAGCGGTGGGAAGGGGCTGCTACACACACTGTAGGTTACATATGGGAGCAGGGAGGTGAGCCAGCAGTGGTCCAGGGTGGGATCGTGGGAGGAGCTGGGAGGGATGCCAACCACAGCCCAGGAAGTAAAGCCGGGTAGGAAGGCCCACAAGGGAACCGTATAACACTGCAGACGTCTGCGGGCGAGGCTTCAGCACACTGTCCATTCATTCAGCAACTCCCGTGGAGCACACTCTGTCCCAGTAACATGGATGATGATGAGGGCTAACACTGATCCAGCGCTCACCGTGTCCTGGGCACTGTATCCGCTGCATCTGCGTACATCAGCTCCCTTGAAAACCACACACCTACAAGGCAGGCTTATTATAGTCCAGACCTGCACTGCCCAACCAGTAGCCACTTGTTACATGAGGCCGCTGGGCAGCTGAGATGTGGCTGTGTCCCAGCTGAGCCGAAAGGCTAAAATACACACTGGATTTCAAAGACTTAGTGTGAATACAAGACCGTGAAATTCCTCATGATAATTTTTTTCTGTTGACTCCATGTTGAAATGATAATACTTTCAAGATATTGGGCTAAACAAAATATATCATGAAAATAAATTTCACCTTTACGTTTTAGTGTGGCTGCTAGAAAAGGTAAAATTCCATTCAGAACTCACATTATGTTTTACTAGACAGTGTTGTCCTGGAAAGACACAAGTGTACATAGAACGGTCGTAATAGGTGGGGAAGGGAAAATACTGAGCTCCTCTCCTTGCAAGCTGTGCACCCTCAGACAAGTAACCCAGCCTCTCTGAGCCAGTTTCTTCATCTGTAAAACGGCATAATGTTAGTACTCACTTCTTGGGTGCTAATCCTCTTGGGAGGCCTAAAGAATAAAGGGTAAAGACCCCAGGCTCAGTACCAGGTGGGCAAGAGCGGGGGCAGAGTAATTGGTGGGCTGTGCTGGGCTCAGTGCTGAGTTGGTCTTCAGAAGATCTCGAGGTTTCCACATCCTGGCCAGCTTCCCAGAACATGTAGAGGGAGTCAGTGAATGCTTCTGGATTATCACGTAGGAGAAAGAAATACTGATGATGATGATGGTGGTAATGTTGACGATGATGGTGGTGATGGTGATGGTGGTGATGATGATGCTTGAAGGGAAGACTTGTGTCTTACAACCCTGAGTCAGGTTGACAATGACAGTGATTTTCATAGCCATCCACTCACTTGTTCCCTGGATGTTAACAGTGCGGCTATGTGCCCAGCCCCTTCCTATTTCCAGAGATGTGGCGATAGATGGTTAACTCAGTCCCTACCGACAAGGACGGCTCACGTGTTGGAGGTAGATTTTTTCCCTAGCACAGACGAATGTGTTGAAAATCTGACAGGGAAGCTTAGAGGGCTTGCAGAAGAGAAAAACCTAACGTTGGGGCCCTGAGCCTGAATTCCTGGGGAGACCTCCCACCCCCACCCCCAGGCACCTGTACCTTAACTGGCACCTTGAAGGTTCTTACACACACATGGTTTCCAAAACCATCGAATTAGAGAGACTCTGGTATCTCCTCCAGCCGTGACGTCCTGATAATCTACCAGCTCTCCTACCCTTCTTCCTTCCATCGTGGCGGGGGCGGGGGGCGCGGGGAAGAGAGACAGAATCAGAGGAGGAACTGGGCCTCTCAAATGTGGATAATGGGCATTCCAGGGGATGTGATAAAACCTGCTCATCTCATCCCCCTCATCTGGAAGCAAGTCCAGGCTTGGGGCATGGGCCTGGGCTGTGCTCGGCCTTGGTGGTGGTATAAGGGGGAAGATGGAGGAAGCGAGCGCCCAGGCCCAAACGACAGGAAGGGAGGGGTCCTCCCCTGCCCCTCCCATAATCCCGCATCGAGTCTTAGAGTGGAGAGAAGGGCCATGTGCCCTGAGCCCGCCCAGGGCTGGAAGGGGCAGGAGGAAGGAAGTGGTCTAAGGATGGAGGAATGTTCTGAGAGAGCTGGGACTCAGATCCTGCTCCCGGGGCAGAATAACGCGCTTGTGCAGAGAGCTCGTCATCACCATGACATCAGACAAGCCACTTGCCTTCATAGCGCTCATCTGTTAATCTTGAAAATGAGGAGGTTGGACTTGACCCCAAACTTGCTTCCAGCTGGAGGCGTGAGCCACTCCTAGGGGCCACAACTCATTCATCAGGTGGGCCAGTCACAGGGCTCGGGTGCCATGATTCTTGTAAGGGAACGCATACTGCTGCCTCTTCATTAAGAGTATGGTTGGCCTGACACCCCAAAAATATGCTCTGGAATATTCCTCTAGATATGCTTCCTCCCTTCAAGGTGTCCCCAGATAGTCTTCCTTTTTCCCACGTCTCCTCTTTCAACTCTCAGAGCGTAGCCCTGGTCTCATAAAACTGGAAAGCATACCAGCAGCTTCATCTCCAAGGGTCCCGCCATCTCAGTGGTACCCGGTCAGGCCTGGTCCTTAGGATGCCCGGACGCTGCTGCAAAGACCAGTGGCGGCTCCCCTGGGCCTACTGAGCTGGTTGAGCAGCCATCCGGGACTCCAGAGTTTTGATACTTTCGACCACAGTCAATCCCTGAGGCCTCGCAAGTTCGAGAAGCTTCCTTGTAAATACCATTAAGAGCTCAGTCCCACCTGCCTCCCCATCTCCGTGAATAATGCCTCCATCTGCCCCGTGAGAAACCTGCGCCATTATGCACCCTTTTCTCCCTACCCAGGGCCTCCAGCTCCCCGCTCGGACCCAGTCACTAAGAGGACTGGTCAGCGAGCCATAGCCACGGGCGTGGTTCCTGAGCACAGAGCAAGGAGTCACGGACCCCATTCTAGGCTAGGCTTTGGTTTCATCTCTGAGCCTGGATTTCTTCCGCTGAAAGCGGAGACGAGAAACCCACTCTGCCCGTGCTCTCGGCAGGATGGAGTGGTGGCCGAGGGGAGATGGCGGTACAGCACCTGGGGCTGAGAGCCAGCCCCCCACCTCCATACAAGGGACCTAAAAGCCCGACTCACAGAGCCCCAGCGACAGAGGCAGAGAATGCAGGTTGGATGCTGAACACGCGTCGAGAAGGAGCTTGAGGGCCGCGATGAGAGAGTGATGATCAGGGTGCTTTGGGGTTGGGGTGCTGTCTTCTAGGCTTTTCTGAGAGCTCCTGGACAGCAGAAGCTGGTAGGTGGGTACTATGTGGACTGGGGACTGCAGCCGTCTACCCGTCCTCCCTACTGCTGCCCTTGGTGTTCACATCTGCCCCCCATACACACACACACTTCTCCAGCTGTCTCTGGCCCTATACCCCAAGTAGCCACGTCCTGACAACTGCAAACTTCAGCTCTTAAAGGATCAAAAGCATCAACCCTTGCTGGGACCTCGCTGGGGGCTGAGGACCACATGGAGCTCACTGAGTCTCACTGAGTATCACCCCCACTTTACAGACTTGGACACTGAGGCACACATTTTGATGACCTCCCTGCGATCCACGCTTCAAGAACACCCCCAAGCTCCCCACACAGGGCTGGCAGGACCCCTTCCCAGGGTGTCCAGTGCCCCAGCCTCTTGTCCACGTTCTGCCCTCCCCACCCGAGACAGGGCCCCATCCAGGAGGAGGGAAGGGGGGGCGGTCGGGGTCCAGGCGGTGGATGGAGGGGAGGCCTTATCGGAGGCCCAGCTCAGTGAGCTGATGGTCAGAGTCAGACAGCGCCAGAGGGATTGCCTCAGCCCACTTGCCCCTGCCCTGTCAGGGGGGCAAGCAACTCGTCCAAGGCCACAGTCTCAGCATCAGGACTGCAGCCCAGGGCCTCCCACCTACAGGTCCACCCGTAGGGGCTGAGGACGGTTCCCTCTGTCCTACTGGACGGCTGCTAGCTCTTCCCTTGTATGCAGAACAGGCTTAAGCTCAGAGGGCAGTTTCTTCCCCCTGTGTCTGTACTGGCTCTTGCTCCAGGGCTGGTCCCCTCCCTGGTCAGCCATGGCCACCACCACAGCCAGGCCTGGGATGTGGAAGGCTCTCTGCTCCTTTTCGTGAGTTGAATGAACTGGAAATCAGGCAAGAACAGGGTCTCTTAGAGGTTGCTGGGGGAATACGAGACCCAGAGTCAGAACAGAGTGTATAATTGTCTTGCTGTGTCTCTAACCTCCGTGGGCCTCAGTTTTCCCATCTGTCAAATGGGGACCCTCAGCACTGCCCTTACAGGGGTGTTCTGGTCATTGCCTGGCACAGTGGGTTGGCTGACTCAGGAGACATCCCCGTTTTCCCCCCAGCAGGCGCACACGTCCCAGGCATGGCCCTTAGGTCCTCTGGCCATGAGGCCTGCTTGCCTTCCCCGCGTCCTTGAGCCCTAAGCCCCAGCAACGGTGACCACTGGTCATTCCTGCTCCATGCCACTTTGCAGCACCCGCACGCCCCTGCTCATGCCGTTCCTCAGCTTGGATGTTCTCTTTGCCATTCTGGTCAATTCTCACTCATCCTTTAAAGATGCAGACCGAATGGCTCCTCCTCCAGGAAGCCCTCCCTGCTTCCACGGCCCCATCCCTTCCCTTCTCACCTTGCTCTCATAGCCCCTAGACTCTGCTGAGACACCCCGCCGTGCGGCCCTTGGGTGTGATGCCTTAAGAGACTGATACTGGTTCAGATCCCAACTCTGCCACTTGTGAACGGTCTTGGGCAAATGATCTGACCTTTCTGTGGCTCAGTTTACTTATCTGTAAACTGGGGGAGATGGTTATAAAAGCAGCCTGCCTCTTAGGGTTCTCACAACGACTAGATGACTTAGTGTGGAAACCAATAAAAGACAAGGCATAAAAGGCAAAACGCAGACAATGTAGATCTCATTTTGATCTTGATTCATAGAAACCATCTGATTTTTTTTTAAGGCTTTGAGATAATCAGTGAAGTCTGAATACGGACGAAGTATTTGCTATAGGGAAAATTACAAAATTGTAACCAAACTAAGTTAATTGGTGTGAAAATTGTTTGTTTGTTTTTAATTCTCCACACTTTAGAGACACTCTCTGAAGAATCTCAGGTACAATCACATGATGTCTGAGATTTGCTTTGAAATCCTCAAGAATGAAAAAGCATGTGTGTAGGCGGGAGAAATAGAGGAAAGGAGATGGACAGAGGTTGGTTGATAATTATTGAAGCGGGAATAGGTATGTGAGACTCATCATATTATTTTCCCAACAGTGTGAATATTTGAACACGTCCCCAAAAAAGAATGAACACGTTTTAAGTTTGATTATACATAACCCTGGTAGAAATGCCCACCACTGGCTATGCACTCCGTCAGGGTTAGCTCTTATTAATAGCGCTGTCACTCTATAACAGAAGTTAGCGATCCTTTACTAAAAAAAGACCAGAGAGTAAATATTCTAAGCTTTGTGGACTATAGGCTTTCCATGGAATCTTCTTTTTTGTTTTTTTTACAGCCTTTTAAAAGGGTAGAAACCGTTCTAGTCTGTTACAAAAACTGCTGTGGGCGGGATGTCCCTGGGGGCTGGTTTCTGATCCTTTGCTCTATAATGCAATTGCCTTTTTCATACTCCTGTCTCCTGGGGAGGCTGGGTGCTCCCTGAGACTTTATACGGGGAACTTTGTAGATGCTTTATATTCAGTTGATGAATGAACAAATTCATGAGGGCTCGTTATTTGGAAAGAAATCTGGCTTCCTGCCCTTTCTACCTTCTCCATATAAAGTCGACTTTTCCAAACAGACGCTCATAAGACTGCATGTTTGCAAAACTAATTAGCAGAAAAGCTCTACAAACCTTCCACCTCCCAAGACGTGCAGCCTGGCCAGCGTTGGGCCTCACGTCCCTAGAGATCCTGCCATCGGAACCGGAGTGAGCATGGAAGGCTCTGGGCAGTGCTGGGTCCTCCAAACACTCAGGCCAGGTGCCTTGGTGGGGTTTGAGCTAAGAGTTTTCCAAGACGGTGACCCCACCTGCAGGGCATTCCTACCAAGCCCTGGGTACAGACCCCTAGGGGTATCCTCGGAGGAGGAGATGCTCAGAAAATGTGTCCACCAGGTCACATGGTGGCCGCCTGTTAGTTACACCAGAAAAGTGAGAGCAAACGGTCGGAGAGGGCTGACCACAGGGCATCCCCAGCTCTGGACCCAGGTCTGTGTCCACATTCTCCCACTGCCCACCGAGGCCTCTTTTCAGGGAAGGAGCAAACAGAAACTGCTTCCAGACAAGGCAGCCCTTTCCTAAAACCCTCAGGGCCCAGCTGAGGCTGGCTCAGGCCATTCCTGTCTCAACCCTGCCCCCTGGTGGAGCATCTGGGGGTGGCCGCCCAAACGTGGGCAAGCCCAAGCTCTCTACCATCCCTTCCGTTCACGAAGCACTAGCCCACGGTGTGCCAGGCTCAGTGTTGAGCACCTAGGAGTCAAGAAAGGGCAATCTGTCCCTGAAAAGCCCCGCGAGAGGCTCCCATCTCCTCTTCCGGGGACCCCTGGAAGCTTGGGCTCAAATGAATTACAATTGTCACCACCCCGTGTTGTAATCTTGTGTGTGTGTCCATACTCTGACTGCCTTCGGGTAAGAACCACACGCCTTGTTCATCTGAGCACCAACCGCGCAGGAGATGCTTAGTACATGTGTGTGATGGGAGGATGGAGGGATGAATGTACGGATATGAATGTGAAGGAATGAAGGAGTAGGGCAGCATGGTGATAAGTCCCTCTGGAGGGACACTCTGGGGACACTCAGAGACCCCTTCTCAGCTGCGAGACTGTGAGCAAGTTACTTAAGCTCTCTGAGCTTCAGTTTCCTCATCCGTAAAATGGAGGTAAGACTATAACTGCTCATTAGGGCTGCTGGAGGATGCTGTCATCATTACTATTTTACAAATGAGGAAACTGAAGCTCAGAGAGGGTGAGCACGGCCCCAGGTCACAGAGCCTTGGGAAATGGGTTGCACTCACTGCAGATGCCCTGCCCTTTCCTCCTGGTCCCAGGGCCCTGCTCATCGATGAACCACACACACTCTCAGAGGATGGTGGGGTCTGGCTCCATCATCGATCAGGATGGTTAAGGTCTCAGGGTGGCACCCCACCACTGCCAGCCCCCTACTCTCTGCTCCCATGCCTACCACCATTTATTGTTGTAAAAATGCTTTCCTTCTTAATTTTCATCTGCTTAAGTTTGTCCAATAAATATGATTAAATGGATTGATTCACTGCTTTCAACCTGCCTACTGATTACCCTCCCTGCCCAGAGGGTTAAGTAGCAGACATGGTCTTAGCCCCTTTGGGCTTCTTTAGGAAACCACACACCGGGTGGCTAACGAACAACAATTTATTGCTTATAGTTCTGGAGGCTGGAAGTCCACGGTCAAGGCCAGCACTGTCACATTCTGCATGAGGACCCTTTTCATAACTGGCATCTTCTCACTGTGTCTTCACATGGTGGAAGGAGCCAGGGAGCTCTCTGTGATCCTTCTTACAAGGGTACTAATCCCATCCGTGAGGGCTCCACCCTTATGACCTCATCACCCCCAAAGACCTCACCTCCTAATACCATGACCTTTAGAAAGGTTAGAACGTCAACATATAAATTTGAGGGGACACATTCTTTCAGTACCCAGCTCACACTTAGGGGTCTTATCATGGGGAGCTGCTCCTTTTCTATTTCTTTCATTTTTCAGTCTTTCTCACAAAACAGTAAAAGCAAAGTACATCATTTTCAATTAACTACATGAGGCCTGCTTACCGAAAACGGTGTGTGTTCTGCAGTCTGGCCTGGACTGCTTTGTGGAAGGTTGATCAAGCTGCCGACAGGTTAGGCGTGTAAGTGATGTTCTAGAAAAGTCATGTTAAGAAAGGAAAATGGCCTAGAATCTCCCCATCGTACCCTCCCCTGGCCCAGTTCTCTAAGACAACGGTTCCCATTCTCACGAGAATCACCAGGGGTGCAGGTCAACATATACATTCTGGGCCCAGCATAGAAGAGCTGAAGCTGAATATTCCAAGTGGGCTTCAGGCATCTGTATCTTAACCAGGTCCTTAGGCAAGTGGACCCTTGTCACCCTCGTCTGCATTCAGTGCCCAGGATTCTTCCCAGACCACTTCAGTCAGGCTGTCTGCAGACAGTGGCCGGGCATCAGTGTTTATCAAAGCTTCTGGGTGGTTCTAACATGCGGCAAAGTTTGGGAGCCACGGTCGGAAGTGATTGCGTGAGGCACTGCCCTGGGGTCTCTGAGGATGGAGGTGGGCAGTGGGCTCAGCCCGGGAGCTGAGGGGCTGAGCGGGCAGAACCAGGCAGGAGCCTGAGCCCTGGGTGCCCAGCCTGGGAAGCATCAGGGCACAGCCCCACCCTCCTGTCTTTCCTGTAAACACAGTGGTGTCCGCGGGGAGTCCACATGCAGAAGCACATTGTAAAAGAGGCTCTTATGTGAACAGCTGCAATTTGCAAGTACCCAGGGCTCTTCTTGATTCTCTTTGGCTTTTCTCCAGACGATAGATATTCTCCTTGCTTTCTGATTGCTTTCCTTCCCTTTGTTCACCCTTAGCTTCTGCTGTTATAAAAAATGATGTAGGCCCAGTGAGTTTGCAATAGTCCCTGTACCGTGACCAAGGGCAGGCGGACGTGCAGTGCCGTCTTGGGTATTCAAGGTGGCTGATGCGTGTGCGTGTGTGTGTGTGTGTGTGTGTGTGTGTGTGTGTGTGTGCAGTCACTTTCCCTGGGGCGTGGGTGCTGGACAAGGCAGTCGGGATTCAGAGGGTCATGCACCAAAATGAGGAGTCTTCAGGCCCTGGGGTCTAAAGGTCTTCCCACCCCACAGCTCTCATCCAGGACCTTCTAGGGATGGCAGATTTCTACCACTAGATGGCGCCAACAGCAAGGGCTTGGCTCAGCGGACCCGGGGCCCCTCCCTCCACTGCCCCACGGCGCGATCACCTGCTTCCCTCATCCAAGGCGGGGGCCTTTTCTGCAGCTCCCCTTGAGGAGCTGAGTGCCCTGGGGCTCCCGGCATGCACTTGGAAAGGAGGCTTCCTTCTGGGGAGGTTTAACTTGGTATGGGGACAGCAGGATGGATAGTAACCACGTGGAGGTGGTTACTATCCAGATTCCAGACCGTCCCAGCTCAGTTCAAAGTGTCCAGACCCCCAAGTCTTGTGCTGGGCTGTGTGGGTGCGAGGCAGGGCGCACAAGCAAGGGAGCGCAAGGGCAAAGTCGTGCTTTCGAGTGTCTGCCCTTTGCCAGGCCTGCATACACAGTGCTTCTGCATACACAATGCCTCTACCCTCCCAACAGTTCCCGAGGGGGCATTACTGTGGCCATTTCACAGATGGGGATGTTGAGGGTCAGAAAGTTTGTCCAAGGACACAGAGAACCCACTTCTGACTGTCTCGGGTCCCATGCTGTTTTCTTGACCCTCAAACTTAGAGCAGAGAAAAAAGCTTCCAAGATGGTAGACCCTGAAAACTCAAGAGACACCAAAGCCCCTTAGAGTCAACAATTCCCCATCCATCCATTCCACCAGGCGACACTTACACAGCCCTGCTGTGGGCCGTGAGCCGTGTTTCAGGCCCACAGAGAGAAGTAAGGCACAGACTCTGTCCTTTACAAGTTCACATTTTAGTGGGGGAGGCAGCACCTCTAATACAACCTGGGAAAGGCATGGAAGGCTTCCTGGAGGAAAGGGTTTTTTTCTTTTTCCTCTGCCAAGAGTAGGTCTTGAGGGTCTAGAGACTGTCAGAGGTGGTCTGGGGGATTCATAAAGCTCCAGGCCTCCACTGTCACAGACTGACAAGGAAAGTCTCTCTGCATAGAGTCAGAAAGATGAGGGTGTGTGAGTGTGTGTGTGAGTGTGTGTGTGAGTGTGCGTGTGCGTGTGTGTGTGTGAGCGTGTGGTTTCATTGATTTGGGGGGTTGGGGTTTTGTGTGTCACGTTGTAGTTTTCAAGGAAAAGCGAACAAGGGAAGGTAACCTAAATGCTTTCCCGATGAACACAGACCAGCCCTGCCAACCTCCAGAGCAGCCTGCTCCCCACCAGCAAACCTGCCTGAAACCAAGCCTTGAGGTGACGAAAGCCTCAAATCAAGGTTTGCAGTTTTGACTTTCAAAGGCCCTTAATGTGTCAAATCAATATTTACTGCACTTGTTATGTGCCGAGCACAGAACCAAGAGCCCAGCTAATCCAACTCTTCAACCTGGACCATCTCTCCTGGCCTCTGGTTCTCACAGCCAGGCACTCAAGGATGCCCACCACTCACCTCGGCAGAGAGCTTCCTGCCCTGGTAGTCAGAGAGCTCCCGGGGCTGCCCCGGTGCCCAGCACTCACACCGACCTCACATTGTGATGAATCACCTCGAATAACTGTCTCTCCTATAAGCTGCGGCGCCACAAGCACAGGACATTTTTAACTTCATCTTCAAATGTCTAAAACTTAAGAGAGACGGTGAGCTAGCTCAGCAAACGTTTATGGAGTGACTGAAAGAGCCCAGAGGGGGCAGAGGTAAAGGTCCCAGAAATGAGAGCTTGGAGAGTCATTTGTGCCTACGCCCTGACATGGCCCGTGTCATCCTGGAGGTGTCCCTCTGCCTTTTGGATCTCGCTTTCCTCCTCAGGAAAAGAAGGAATCTTTCAGAATATCTCAGCATCTATTGTTCAAAGAATGAAGCGCAGATCTGTAAGCCCACAGAGCAGGATCTGGTTCAAGACAGAGGAGCTGGCCCGTGGGGCACCCCGTGCAAGCCCTGGCTCCACCTCCGCTAACCTCAGAATTCAGGGGCCCCAGACAGGAGGCTCCCCAGCAGGGACCACCGCCTGGGGGTGGGAAAACGCAGCCTCCACTCTCCATCCTCAGGCAATTCCCTTCCTCCCTGGGCCTAGGTTTCCTCCAGTATAAAGAGTGTGCATCCCCCAGAGCCTGGCTGGTGGGTACTCTCCTCCTTCCTTCTTGAAATACATTTCTATCAACAGCAAAAAAAAAAAAAAAAAAAAGAGTGAGGGGCCAGGAGGGCCGTTCAGGAAGGCAGCCGGAGGGGCCGGGCGGGGGACTGGATCCCTGATACAGGCAGTTGGAAGGTCCTAATACTGGCCGGCATCCCAGAGCAGCCTCCCGTTCTATCTGCCTGATCTTCAGCGCAGGGGGGTCCTTTGGGACTTATGGTCCTTTGGGACATAAGACCCTTTGGGACTTATGTCTCCTTCCCCGCTGGCCTGTTGTCCTGTCCATCATATTTGCCAGCATAAAGATGAATATATGGGCTAGGGGATGGGAATGGGGTTCTGGGGAGGAGTGCAGGTTGGGGAAGTGGAGTGGTGGTCCGTTACCCTTAGCGCAAAATAAGACCCCTCTCTGCATGGTTTGCACCAGCAACAAGAGCATGACTCCCTTCCCTACGGAGGCAGAGCAAGCCAGCTGCAGGAGCCACGAGGCTGGACACGCTGCCACCCATGCAGCCCTTTCCTGGGGCTCAGAGGGGAAATAAGAAGGAGAAGAAAATTCATAAAAATACCTGCCTGAAACCCGATGTTAAATATGCATATCACTTACTGTAGAATCTGAAAATAAAAAGATACAAATGAACTTATTTACAGAACAGAAGTAGACCTACAGCCATAGAAAACAAATGTGTGGCTACCAAAGGGAAAGGGGGGTAGAGGGATAAATTAGGAGTTGAGGATTAACAGATACACACTACTATATCTAAAATAGGTAACTAACAAGGACCTACTGTATAGCACAGGGAACTCTACTCAATATCTCCTAATAACCTGTAAGGGGATATAATCTGAAAAAAGAATTTACATATATGTGCATGTGTCTATGTATGTAGGTATAACTGAATCACTGTGCTGTACACCTGAAACCTCAGTGGAGAGGGTAGATCTTTAGGACGCAGAGAAAAGAGCAACCGGTGGATGGGGTGTGGGCCGTGCCACACAGCGTGACTCATCGGAAGGCATTTCCTCAAAGCTGTAGCTTCCTCACCTTCAGTCGAGGCCAACTCAAGGACCTCCCAGGTTTCGGGATGATCAGAAGGGAAGGAAACACCCATGGGGCTCAGAGATCCGACCTAGAGTCTGCCCCCTGCCCCCCGGCCTACCAGCTGGGGAATTCGGGCAACTGGCTTAAGTCTCTGAACTCCGGCTCCTCCTGTGGTTGCACTGAGGAGAAAGGAGACGTCTGGCTAGTAAAAGCATGGTGGGAAAACATAATTTCGCGTAAACCTTTTGAACACCATGAAGATGGGAAGGTGACTGCAGACCTTTGGCCTCTGAACCCCTGACCTGGCAGCTCCCTTTATGTCTGCCCTTCCCCTGCAGGCCCTCTCTCCAGCTCCCACGGCCACGGTCTTCACCCCGGCTCCCCTGGAGGACACCTCTGCACACCCCCAGTTCTGCAAGTGGCCGTGCGAGTGCCCGTCATCCCCGCCCCGCTGCCCGCTGGGGGTCAGCCTCATCACAGATGGCTGCGAATGCTGCAAGATGTGTGCTCAGCAGCTCGGGGACAACTGCACGGAGGCTGCTGTCTGTGACCCCCACCGGGGCCTCTACTGTGACTACAGTGGGGACAGCCCGAGGTACGCAGTAGGAGTATGTGCACGTAAGTGACACCCCACACACACCATCCGGCCAGCCCCCAGCATCCCCAGCTCTGGCCCAGGGACCCCCACCCATTGCCCTTCCTCTGGCCTGGCTCCAGTTCTGCAGGAAATACCCCCCCCACCCCCTACCCCAGGCCGTGATTAGAGGCCAGAGGCTGGGCTCTTCCTGAGGAGGGAGGGATGCTGCATTCCTCTGGCACCCAGAACCTGGCTGTCTTCTCTGTTCTCCATCCATGGATGAGTCCAGGGAAGAGGCATCCACCAGTCAAGACCTAAGCCTGGTTCTGTTTTCTTAGTGGTAGAACTCTTTGCTGGTTGCCCATGACCTCCCAGGGGCACCAGGACCCTGCAGAGCTCCAGATATTTCAGTAATATTGTAAATTAAAATAACATGGCTTTAAAACATTTAGTAGCCTTGAAAGAATAAAAGCCAGCAGCCTGAAACCATCCCTTCCTACCACCCACCCACGTTCCTCTGGTTGCTACAGTCACTTTTAGCTTTCAGCCCTTCCTTCTGGTAGTTGCAAATCCTCAATACGTCTTCAGTTATACATGGATCAGCTTTAAATATCAATTGTGGATAATCTATGAATGATCCCTATATGATAGCTAATGTCTGAGTTCCTTACTACCACCTGACGTCTCCCCCATCTTCCAATATCATTGTCATATTTTTGGTTATAAACCACTATTTACAATATTAGGATTAGGTAAATGTTTTTCACTGTGACATGAGACAGTGCACTTGTTTGAATTTCCTTTATTATGAACGCTTTTGTTTTTCCTGGGGTTTCTATTTGCCTTTGCCTTTCCTTTACTCTTTGTCCTTATAATAGCCCCGCGCCAGGGGAGAGGCTGTTTGTTGTTTGTTTGCTCTTCACAGGGTTCTACCATTTCCTTTGTTGTTCTCAGAGACCTCCTTTCTGGGACTTTCTGGTCTCCTGCTTCTATCTGGACTGTTATTCACTTAGCTTGAATCATCTAAGCATTTATTCAAGATACCTGATCCAGCATGATGAAAAGACGTCACTAGGCATCATGACGCAGCAGCCTAGCTTCTGAAAAGTTTCGCAAAGCCTCATAAACCCAAGAACTCCCTTCTTCCCTTAATGCTGAATCCAGCTTTCCCCGTAACTATGATTCTAATACACACCACTGCATATTCACACACAGCAGACTCTCTCACCCTCAGTTAACCCATTATGTTTCCTGAAGTGGGTTGTTGACGAGGGTTATGCACAAAATTCCAAGTCAAAACAATCATGGTTAACTTATGAGCACTTTCTGCTCTCTTGACCTCAGTTCATGCCTCAGCTTTCATACCAAGTCATCTGTCTTTAGCGGTCCAAGTAACTACCATTGATTCTGCCATCTTTCCATTTTCCCCCTTTTACTGAGACTCATTATTAGCCCCACAAAACTCTGTTCAGTGAAAACTTGCAGATTCCATCCGCATAGAATCATCTGACGTGGTGGTTAAAAATGTTATTCCTGAGCCCCACCCCAGACTTACTCATTCCAATTCTCTGGAAGTGGAGATGGGAATCTACAACTTTAACAAGCTCCTTGGACCACTCCCATACTCAGGTCTGAGACTGACTGCTGATGTATATAGTCACTCATATACTCTCTCCCCCTACCCAGGTAAGGAAACCAGGCTGAGCCCTCCCGCAGTAGAATCCCCTCCACGTCTCTGAGACTGTCTCATCATTTCTTTCCCCTTTTACAGCTGTCCTTTAAGGTCATTAAAAGGAAATTCATTGTGACTATATGATTCCCTAAAGTTGCAATGACATCTCATCACGTGCCAGGCACCACAACTTTATAGATATTCTCTCATGGACCCATAGACTGTACAGACCCCGGGACTGCCTATCCTGCCTGCCTTTACCACCAGGGGCCTGGAAAGCTAGCTTCCCAATCCAGCACGAGCCCTCTGTCTTTAAACGTCAGCTCCTGTCTTCACCTGGCTCCCTTTCGTCATGAGTCTCTATTTCCATTCCTTGTATCTGAAAAGAAGACTGGTTTTCAGGAGACTGTAATGAGTACTACACTTGCCAAGGGTTCTCTGGTCATATAGGTCTACAGACTTCGGAATAAATAAGGTTCAATAAGTGAAACAGAACTTTTCAGAGGTTTTAAACGTTCACGTCCATTGTCAAATTCCAAAAAGAGAGCTGTCATGAGAGGACTTTTCTTTTTGAACTTATTTGCACAGTGAACACGTTTTTCCAGGCAGAATTTTACCCAATGACCCACCTACCCCACCACACACACTCAGATACACACACAGCATGCATACATGTGCGCGCACGCACACACACACAATTCAGCAGTGTGCTACTGAACATCTTCCCGGAAATGCTGCCATAGCGTCTGAATTCATGAGACCCTAATGCGAGAAAGAAGAGAGTCCAGGGTCTGAGATGCTAGAGAGGAAGAGGCTTTGGGGCGAGAGGGGAAAGAGAAAGAAGTGTTCCTCTACACACACCATCTGTCAGCAAATGGCCAACAACCAATGGACGATCCCCAGGCCAGGCTAAATCTGTCCTCAGAGATGTGCATGTCATTAAGCCAGGACAAGGAAATAAAAATGAGCCGTTGCAACACTGGCACAAATAACTCCAAGAGAGGATCACAGGGATTATGGCAAACTAGTGAATGCAAGCTTTGGCCACTGAGGCCAGGCGGAAAAGTGAGCTTGGTCTGATCCAGTCTGCTCCGTTTTCAAGTGAATCCAGAAAGAAATCCAGATTTGTGTATGATTTGTAAATGTTGGCAACACATTGAAAACTTTTTTTAAAAACACTCCATGGGCCAAACTAAACACCTCTGTGGGCAGCGAGTGACCTCTGGATTAAACTGTTTGGCTATTTTCGTGGACAAACATGACTGCATTCAATGCAGCTGGGTCAGGATTGAGGGCAGTGTGGTTCGCTGGAAGGACCATGAAACTTACAGGCAGACAGACTTGGGTTTTGCCTCCTGGCTCTGCCACTTACTGGCTACGTGACCTTGGGCACGTCACTTAAGGAGCTTGATCCAACCAGCTTCGCGTGGTGGTTGAGGCTGCTCTTGGTGAGTGTCTCATGTGCTTCGACTTTCCTTTGTAGAAGTTCCCTTAGCCCTGTCCACGGTCATCCTCAGAGTTTGGGGGCAGGGCTGGTTCCAAGCGCAGACTCTCCCATCTGAAGAGTGAGGGAGTAGAAAACCCATGCATGGGGCTTGGAGCTAGACAACCTGAGTTCGAAGCCCAGCGCCGTAACTAACTAGTACAATGGTCTTAGGAAAACTGCTTAACCTTTTTAAGTGTCAGTTTCCTCATCAAGGAAAAATGCAATGAATGAATAATGCCTACCTCTCTGGGTGGTTAGGATGTCGCATGCCTGATACACAGTAGAAGCCCAATACGGAGTAGGTTTCACCCCATCTGACATCCATCCATCCGTCCACTGATTCATTCACGCGGTGAACACAGGTTAGTGATAATACAGCAATGGGGTTACAAGGCATGGCCCACTGTCCGTGCTTCCAGGCAGGTGACAGTCCAGCAGCGGTGGGGCAAGGGGAGTAGAGGTCCAGACGGCACAGCAAGGTGACTTGAGTTCCTTGAAGTCCGTCAATAAAATGAAAGCCCACCCGTTCATGCCTGGACTTGCACATCTGAATGGGGAAGGGAACTCAGCCAGCTTCCCCATCTAGCCAGGAGCTGGTCCTTCAATTAGTCAGGAAGAAATCGAATAAGGAAGGGGTGCCAGAGTCCTCTGACGAGAGAACCCACAGCCATCAGACGTACCAGCCATCGCTTGTCCCTAAACCTCCCAGGAGACTGCGAACAACTTCTGGAGCCAACGGTTCCCAAGCCTGGCTGCAAACTGGATTCACCTGGGAGCTACCAAGGGCAAAACAATAACAAATACTGAAACCCAGGTCCACCCTCATATACTGGAGCATGGTGTGGGCATCAAAATTTTAAAGAGCTCCCCCGGTGGTGCTATCGTGCAGCTGGTGTTGAGAACCACTGTGCTAAGGGCTCCCGGCACCCAGCGCTGCCCTCCCCACCAGACGCTCCCACACACGGGCAGAGACGGGCTTCAGCACGCCTTTCTCCCCCTCCACCAATACACACGCGCCCGCGCACACGCTCCCTGGAGCAAAAGCGCGCCGCCAGGGGTGACTCAGAGGCAAAGATCAGTGATTCACCCAGCGCTTCCTCTGCTTTGTTTTGTTTTCCTATTTCCCCTCCTTTACTGGTGTCTGGTGGAAGGAAATGGATGGTGGAGTCAGAGCCCCCAGGCTTTGGGAGCAGCTCCATCAGTCACCTGTTGGGTGACCTCGAGCACTCACCCCACACCCCCAGTTCCCGTCTCTGCCAAAGGAAGAAAACAAAGCTCTCCTAGGGCAGTCCCTGCGAGGACTGCGTGAGATACCAGATGGTGCC
Source organism: Leucopleurus acutus (assembly GCF_964270905.1). Taxonomy (NCBI): domain Eukaryota; kingdom Metazoa; phylum Chordata; class Mammalia; order Artiodactyla; family Delphinidae; genus Leucopleurus; species Leucopleurus acutus. Next base: position 76,091,785 of record NC_139159.1, read on the forward strand.
TGGCTCCAGATCAGAGGGGCAGTAAGTGTTAGCGCCTTTCCTTTCTGTACCTTCTCCGGCACAATCACCTCCCAAGGAAACAGGCAGTCACCCCAGTATTCCCACAGGCTGCCCTCACCGCTCCGCTGAGCCGAGCTCTGTGACCTTAGGTGCGTGACGCAACATCGCAGAGACTCAGGTTTGCTGTAGGTGAAAATGCAGGTGATGATGTGGTATCGTTTCCTTATGGGATGAAATCAGCAAAGCAAGGAAGGCTAACACAAAGCAGGTCAGGCAACCAAGAACCCTCACTCCTGTTAGATACAGGGATGATGATGACGATGATGATGACGATGACGATGATGACGATGATGATGATAATGATGACGATGACGATGATGATGATGGTGATGATGATGATGACAATGATGATGATGATGATGACGATGACGATGATGATGATGATTACGATGATGATGATGATTCACCTTCGGGTGAATCCAGGAGATAAGCTGGAACTCTTGGCAGACTAGCCCTCCTCGGGTGAATGCCCTTGCCACCCTGGGCTCTCTGCTTGCACTTCCAGACACTGTCCTCAGGGTGGGACCCGGCATCAAGGGTGGGAATGCTGGTGGGGGCCCAGCAGCCCCAGATCTCTCCTGGAACTCCAGGCTTGCAGAACAAGCTCCACACGGCCACTCTGATGTCAACCAGGCATCTCGTGTCTAGTGCGGAACTTGGGTCCACCCACCCCAACCTTGCTCCTCTGAGGACAGAGCATCCCTCTCCTTCCAGGGCTCAGGACATAGAACTAGGAGTCCTTCTTGATGCTTCTCCTCTCATCCTATCTGTCAGCGGGTCCTTCCAAATATACCCAGAAGCTGAGCCCTTCTCCTCCTGGCTATCCCTCACTGGTCCAATCACCACCACCTCTTATCTCGATTCCTAGTGTGGCCTCCTGACACCACCCATACCCATCAGTCTGTTCTCAACTCAGCACCACGAGTGTTTTTGTGAAACATAATTCATATCATTGATTCAACAGTTACTCATTGAGCACCTACTGTGTGCCAGTGTTAGACCTGCGCGGTCTCCTAGGAGTTTCGACTCGTCCAGGAAACAACAAGAGTCGGAAGCCGATGCAAAACGCAAGAGGTTTATTGAAGGCCGGTGCACCGGGGTTCCTTGGTCCTCACGTGGGAGGTCGAAGAAGGAACCCTTTTGGGCGCGAATATGTCAGTTTTATAGGTTCCCACTTCCCCGTATGTAAATTATAGATTGGGTTGTGTTCTCCTGCTGATTGGTCCCGGCTTAGGCTCGGACCAGAGAGGGAACTTGTCCCCAGCTGCCTGATTGGTCTTTGACAGACACCTTTTTTACATTTTGTTATCTCCCTCCTTCTCCCCAGCTGCCTGATTGGTCTTTGACAGACACCTTTTTTACATTTTGTTATCTCCCTCCTTCTCGGAAGGGGGCCGGACATCCTGGAAATTCACCCATTGTCTAAGAAGCCCCTATTGTCTGGAGAGTTCTTAATCATTAGCTGGAACAATGTCCCTCGAGTCCCACACCAGCCTCAGTTCTAAGCTCTAAGAGCTTTGTATTTTCCGCTGAGCCTCCAGGGAAGCCCCCTCTCACCTCATCTCCTGCCTCCTGACTTTCTCTCACCCTTCCCTGCCCTCTCCCACATCCCAGGCTGCTCCCACCTCAGGCCTTCCCGCCTACAGCCCCTCCCGGTCTGGAAGGCTCCTCCCACAAGACCTGGGCAGCTCACCTCCTTCCCATCTTTGCTGAATCATCCTCACCGCCGTGAGGCTTTGCTGGCCCACCTTGTTTAAATCTGCAAACCATCCCCCCCCCACTCCCATCAACTGCTTTACTGGCCCCATCAACATTCTAGACGGTTCATTGTCTTTCCTCTGTCCCCCACTACAATGTAATCTTTTCGAGGGCGTGGGCACCTAGACTACTCTATAAATTTGCATTGAATGAACTGAGTCTTTGTTTCAAAGTGTTCGAATTGGCTTTACTGCCGGGCTCAGAACCGTGACCCTGGAGGCAGAAAATTGTCAGGACCAGGTTTTGTGCCACTTGATGGGACAGGACCAGGCGCTAGCCACCTGCTCCCCGTCCCGGCCTCCCACCCCGCTCCAGGGTGGCACTGCGTATTTCTCCGCGGGTTAAATGAACTGGCGCTGCCTCGGCTCAGGTGTCACCGAACTCCCCCCACGCCGCCGGCTGGGCCCAGTGGCTTCTCACTGCTCTGCCTTCTCCCCTGCCCTACGACGTGAACGTGGGGGGGCGTGGTCCAGCGGGGGCGGGGCTGCCCTGCGGGGGACGCCGGAGCCCACCTGCCTGACCCTCGGCGCCTGTGTCCGCAGAGGTGGTCGGCGTGGGCTGCGTGCTGGACGGCGTGCGCTACAACAACGGCCAGTCCTTCCAGCCCAACTGCAAGTACAACTGCACGTGCGTGGGCGGCGCGGTGGGCTGCACGCCGCTCTGCCTCCGCGCGCGCCCCCCGCGCGTCTGGTGCCGCCACGCCCGGCGGGTGAGCGTGCCCGGGCGCTGCTGCGAGCAGTGGGTGTGCGACGACGACGCCAGGAGGCCACGCAAGACCGCGCCGCGCCACACGGGCGCCTTCGGTGGGTGCTGCGCGCGGGGCGCAGGGCGCAGGGCGCGGGGGGGAGGGCAGGCCCTGGGGTCCGGGGGTGTGGGGGCGGACACTCCCAAAGCTCTGACTGCCCACCTGTGACTGACAGGAGCCCCCGGCCCCCAGTCCCCAGTCCACCACTCAGGAGCGGTGTGACCTTGGGAAAGTCACATTTCCTCCGGGACCCTATTTCTCCACTGGTAAAATGGAAATAAGACCACCTGTCCACCTGTCTTATGGGATCCTTCATGCGTAAAAGGAGGAAGTGCTTTGTAAAGAAGGAAGCAGAGGCCTGCGGTTCCTTATTCTCCTACTAAGGAGTTTAGGAGGGGAGGGGTGGAGGCTGAGGAAGGACCGGTGTGAGGGTACCCCGGGAGGAGAGGCTTGAGCAGCAGGTGGAAGGGCAGAGAGGGAGTGGGTGGCTTCCCGCTCACTCTGGGGGATGGGTGGACAGGTGAGACTTCAGCCAGGTAGGCCAGGCCAGAGGAAGCTCCGGAAACAGAGGACAGGGACAGACCTATTTGTTTCACCCACAGCTTACATGAGCCTAGCCAATGCCAGACACTTAGCTGGTACCAAATCAGTGTTCGTAATGTGGATGGATGAATGGATGGAGGGATGCAGGGATGGATATGTGGGCCGAGGAGACCTGAATTGGGGCAGTGGGAGCAGAGGTATCAAGGAAGGGACAGATGCAAGAGGAATTGAACAAGTAAGACTGAAGGGCTCGGCGTCAATACAACGGGTGGGGGGAAGGAGAGAGAGGGGTAACAGAGACTCCCGGGGCTCGTCATTACTTAGGACAGAAAGCAGGGAGTACTTCTGGGGAGGAGCGCGCCTTTGCTGGAGACAGGCTGAGGCTGGGTGCCCTGCCCATGAGATCACCCAGAGGAGCATCCTGTGGGGAAAGCACTGGAGGAGGGAGGTGGGGCGGAGAGAGAGCTCCGGAAGTCTCTGGCCCAAAGCTGCTGAGGGCCTAGGGGTAATGTGCTGGGGGGGCCTGGGGCAGAGGTCTGGGGGGCTGATGTTTGAGGGAGGACAGAAGAGGAGACCGAGGGGGAGACAGAGAAGGAGAGCCAAGCATGTAATGGGAAAACCAGGAGCGTCTGATGACGTGGGAGACAGCAGTTGAGGACACTTCTAGAAGGAAAGTGTCCACCAGGCAAGTGGACATGAGGGAGTGAAGAAATGGCAATGGAGTTTCAGCGTTCTGAGGGTACTCGTTGTTTTTTTAAAGTTATAAGTGCATGAGAGATTGTGCTCAGAGAGAAGTGCTCAGAGAGACTGCATAGAGCAGGGTTTCTCGACCTCAGTGCTGACCTCATTTTGGACAGGATCATTCTTTATAGAGGGGACAGTCCTGGGCTTTGTAGGAGGAGGTTTACACCTGGCCCCCACCTACTAGGTGCCAGTAGCACCTTCCAGCCAAGTAGCGACAACCAAAAATACCTCCAGACATTGCTAGTTGTGACCTGGGGGGCAAAATTGCCTCGATGGAGGACCAGTGATGTGGCCCTGCGACACCACCATGTAAGGTGCGAGAGAGAATGAAGCTGAGGAAGACGAATCCAAGAGGCAGGACGGATACAGGAGAAAGAGGGTTTCAGAAGCCAAGTAAGGGAGGATTTCAGAGAAGAACAAACTGGACAGGAGAGGGGAGGAGAAGGGAGGGGAGGGGGGAGTGGCAAGGCCAGAATAGAGACCTGTCCCCAGGCTGCCTGCCCCCAGGGGTCTGACTGGACCAGGAAGGAGGGTGGTACTGCCACCCCTACAGTTCAGGGATGCACAGCCCCTCTGGATGGGGCCTGGGGTGCCCCATCCGGGGCTGAGCAGCGCCCTGAAGCAGCAATCCCCTGCCCATGGAGGAGGTGGCCGGGGAAGTTCTGTCCCCAGCAGGCCTCCCAGGGCAGAGCACAGGAGGGTCACGGGGTGAGGGTGCAGGGCAGCGGCTGTCTGCCCATCATGTCATTGTGTGTGGCCCAGTGACCCCGTTCTGACCGAGCACAAGCAGGGCCCCTGCCGAGTGGCTGACCCAGAAACCAAAGCCCTTTCATCCTTCCAAGCAAATCCCCCCACTGCCCTCTCCATCCGTGCTCGCAGCCCAGCTCATCCCAGCCCGGACCCTCCTCCCTTCTGTCCTCAGAGGCCTCTTTTTCCTTTCTTCTGTCTTGTCCGTCCTCTTCTCTTACTCATGTATTCCCGCGTTCATTCACCCATCTCCCCTGCACGCCTGCTGTCCCTGCCCGTTCCTCTGGTTGCCATGCGTGTGTGTGCCAGGTTGGACTGGCTTCCTCTTGCAGTCTTTCTCTCGGGTGCCTTGTTCCATCTATCTGTGAGATCTCTCCTTGGTCTTCCTGGCTTTTTACCTGCCTCCATCTCTAGCTCACTCCAGTTACACATGTATCTGGATGCCAGGATACACGCGTTGATAGAACCAGCCAAGGGTTGGGGTTCAGTCCACCTTGACTGAGGGCTCACTAAGGGCCAGGGACAGCTTGAACGCTGTCACGTGTCTGAACCCATCTTTTCTGTCCCCAGCCTGGGACAGGAGGGAGAGAGGTGCTACTGTCAGCCCCTCTTACAGGTGGGGACACGGAGGTGGGAGCTAGTTTATTGGAAGCTATCCAGCTACTAAGTGGTGGTGCTCAGAGCTGAACCCAGGCCATTTGCCTCTGAAACCTGTGTGTCCCCTTAACCACAATGCCCGCAGCATCACCCAGATGAAATGCTGGTACTACAGTGCGGGCACTTCCCTTTGACCTTCCCTGCATAGCATAATCTCTGCAGGGGCAGGAACAGTGTCTTTTAACCTTTTATTCCCAGCCCCTTGCAGATGCCTGATGTGTACTCAGTCAGTATCTGGACCGTTTTATTGCCGTACTAGCCCTGCAGGGCAGATGTTATTATTCTAGTGAAGAGCCTAAGGCCCAGAGGGACACAGCCTCTAGGTGCTCAAGCGGGAATTGAACTTAGGTCCACCTGTCTCTAAAGATGGTCCTCCCTCCGGAGAGGTGTAAGGAGCTCAGAACAGCCCTCCTCTCCCTGGGAAACTGTGCTGGTTAGAAGCCAACTTGCCCTCTTGTGCTGAGGGACAGTCCACCTCTGTCCTGCCTGAGGTTCAGGGACCCCAGCCCTTAGGGCGGTGGCGACAGGAATTGGGGGCTGACAGAGACTGGAAACTCACAGGGCATCTGGTTCCCATCCGCAGCAGCCATGGATGAGGTAGAGCCGTGGCACAGGAACTGCATAGCCTACAGCAGCCCCTGGAGCCCCTGCTCCGCCAGCTGCGGCCTGGGGGTCTCCACCCGCATCTCCAACGTCAATGCCCGGTGCTGGCCTGAGCAGGAGAGTCGCCTCTGCAACCTGCGGCCGTGTGACGTGGACCTCTGGCCACACGTCAAGGTGGGTCTGCCTCCCAGGGTGGGGCGGGTGTCTCGGGCGTAACAGACAAGCCTGGCTTTGAGCCCGGCTCCTGAGCTTGCTTGTGGGGGGCCGTTTGTATAATAATTAAGCCCACGTTGTAGCAGTTTCTTGGGATAACATGTGTCACTGGGTTGCTGGGTTGTGAATTTCACTCAGTGGAAGTGGTGACCGTGTTATTACAATCAAGGTGACTCTGGAGAGATCCCAGGGTCCCTCAAAAGTGCTCTCCTGTGGTGATTCCAAGGACCCCTCACCGACTGCTCCTGGGCCAGCCCCCACTCACGTGACAGCCACACGGGGCGGTAGGGGACAACGGGACTCAGGACTGCTGGAGTCAAATGCCCATCTGCTGCTGACTCTGTGTGACCATGGCCAATCTCCTTGCATCTCTGAGCCCCAGTCATCTCATTGGTAAAACACCAGAAATGATCTCGGACATCCCTTCCAGCTTTGAGAGTCAAAGATAATTAAAATAAAGGATCAAGGGTGTAGTGGCCACAGGAGACTAAGACCCAGTCCTTGGAGTTAGAAACGGATCTGATTTGCTTAACCCAGGACCTCCTTGCTAACGCCTTAGGACTGGTCATCTGCCTTGGTGTCATGTGAAAAATAAAGAGAAAGAAAAACTCGGCACTGATTCCATTTGGGGAGCACTGCTGGTTTCTTGGGGATGCTGAGGACAGGGTTGTCCAGCAGACGAGATAGCCTAGCTTCCCACAGTTCCTCCTGTTGTCTCTTTTCCCTCTCTGAATTTCCCCTGCCCTACTAGCCTTTGTATTCTTGGTGCTTGGTACTCAGCAAACATCTCTTAACTGAAAGCATGGGAGGGAAATTTACCAGCCACAGGACAGAGAGTCCTAAGCTGGGTGAATGCAGGTGCATGCGAGGTAGGGGTGGGCTTACCACCAAACGAATGCACGTCCCATGCTGTTGCCTCATGCTTTCCACCCAAGTTCATTTCCATAATTATGTGCCTAAGAGAGCTCTCAGATCAATCATACAAGCCTCAGACCCACCCCACATTGCCTGGATCTGCTCTACCTCTGTTTCTGGCATGGTGCCGGTACATAGTAGACCCCGATGACCATTCATTCAGTGAGTTTAGTGAGTGCCTACTGTGCACCAGGCACAGAATTAGACTGCAGGGACACAGAAAGAGCCCACTCTCGAGTGGCCCACAGCCCTGTGGAGAGACAGAGCTCCCTTTAGATAATGGCAATCCAGTTGCGTGGATTGTGAATAAATACATTGCATGGAAAGGGTGTGTGGGAGAGTCTGTCAGAGGCAGAGGAGGAGGAGAGTTTAGGGTAAAATGCATCCCCCAGTCAGGGAGGCCATGATGGTTCTGTCCCTAACCAGCGAGGGGTACTTGATTGGCTAAAGCGGCCGCAAAGGCATTCCGTGTTAGTGAAACTGACCAGGGACTGGGCATTGGCAAGGCAGGAACACAGGAGAGAAAGGAAATTGCAGCTTGAGAGGTACCACCACCGCAAGGCAGCCCCCTCCTGTGCTCTTGTTTCCTCCTGCGTAATATGACTGGGTCTTGCTGTATTCGGGGTGGTCCTTCCCAGTTGGAAGATGCCGCAAATCTGAAAGGGAGGCGGAGCGTGTGGAGAGTGAAAAGAGAAGAATTGAGGGCTTGGAGGGAAGAAAGTGGCTGTTGATCCTCTGAGCATCTCAACTGAAACCTCCTTTCCTGCAGGAAGGGAAGAAGTGTCTGGCCGTGTACCAGCCAGAAGCGCCCGTGAACTTTACACTGGCTGGCTGCACCAGCACACGTTCGTACCGGCCCAAGTACTGTGGGGTCTGCACGGACAACAGGTGCTGCATCCCCTACAAGTCCAAAACCATCGACATCTCCTTCCAGTGTCCCGACGGGCCTGGCTTCTCCCGCCAGGCCCTGTGGATTAATGCTTGCTTCTGCAACCTGAGCTGTCGGAATCCCAACGATATTTTTGCCGACTTGGATTCCTACCCTGACTTCTCAGAAATTGCCAATTAGGCAGGCACAAAACACGAGCTCGAGGCCTGGCCCCATGCTTGTAAAGCAGGCAGCCTTCTGAGGCCCACACTGAGCCTTCTTTTGTCCACCTTAACCCTGATCCGGACCCGTGGCCCCCTTTCCTGTCTCCGACCACCCAAAGCACCCATCGTGGTGCCGCTCAAGCCCAGACAATGGGTCCTCTCCTGGACAATTCCACGCACACTCCAAGGAAAGTGCCTGTCTCCAGCCGTTCTGGTCAGTACCCGAGGCTGGTCCGGCCTGTCGAAGTCACTGGACGTCTGGCTGGATCTTGCCCAAGTCTCAAGGAACAGAATCAGCTAGGCATTCAGTGTCACTAATTCCTTCTTTAAATACCAAATCGTAAGGCTCTCTGGGTCCATTCAGAAGGATAGATGGGATTTAGAGCTACTCCGATCGACAGTCGTGACCACCGCACACCAAAGTATCTCTCATTCCAAAGATTTGTGCCTCCCAAGGTCACCCAGCATTTGCCAAGTGAGGTGAATTGCTGTTTGGGTTTGGTTTTTTTAATGAACAGTTGTATCCATTATTCTGGGCATTGTTGAGGTCAGGTTTCTCTTCACCCCTGCCCTGTGAGGGGTGTACATTGGGTTCATCCCAGTCAGAAATGCAAGACGATAAACTTCCTTCTTGTTCCTGGGAGAAGTCCCCAGTCAATACTCCAGGGTCAGAGCAAGGTCCGCCAACTGTCAGAAGGAGCGATTGACTCCAGCACTGAATCTGCTGCTCGTGGACAGGGCAGGGCGCTAGGCAATCGGCTGGGCTCCTCACTTCTGGATCCTCTCCCTGCATGGGGGCTCATGGGAGTTGCTGGAGTCCCCTGGGGTGATGTCTCTGACCCCTGAGAATGGTGCCCTGTGACATTCCTGCGCTCTTAGGGAGCCTTGAGTCCAGCGTGAGTGTGGGTCAAACCAAGAAGTGGTTTCAGAAACCAAGAAGTGGGTCCAGTCTACACCAGCCTAGGGTGGCAAGGGTCCCTGGGCCTAGGACGTGTCTCTTTCTGCCTCAGTGACCCGTTTCACAGACTGGGGGTCTACTGACCCATAAAACCCAGTTCTGGTACAAAGACAGAGGTTAACCAGTTGTTTCAAAACAGAAGTATATTTAACAGGGATGAAAAGCTGAAAGGGCTTGAAGCTGTTCAACAAAAGGAAGAGAAAGTTGCTATTAATGGAAATGAGGCTATTATTTATTTTATTAGTAAAATATAAATATTTACTGCTATAATTCTTTTATATAGTATCTTCTATGTGTCAGACATTGTTCTCAGTGCTGTACGTAACCGTTAACACTAGCTCATGGAAACTTCGAGGCCGTGTTGAAAAGTGCCCGTTACTATTTCTGTTCTTACAAATGTGAAACAGAAGCTCAGAAAGGGAAGGGAGCTTGACTGAAGTCACCCAGATGGCCAGTGGAGGAGTCGGAATGCAAATCCAAGTTGAAGTGACTCTATAACCCATCTTTTCCCTCTGCTTTTAGAGCTTCCAAATGTGTCAGAGCAGGAAAACATGTCAGGACAGGCGATTCTTGCATCATTTTTGCTTCTTATTGGTGTCTCTCTGGCTCTTTTCACAAGAGAAGAGAGTGTCTGACTTTCAGATTATTTACGTGCCTAAGCGTCAAACAGAATCTGGGCTAAACCAAAATCCATGAATCCCCTACAGATCGTTCCCTCCTTCAAATCTGAACCAGCTCTCATATGTGTTTGAAGATGATTTTGTTACCCAGTGCTGCAGACTGAGTGACGGGGCGGTTATTCATGAGGGAATTCTGGGTGGCGAATTGTGGGTGGGATTTCTAGACAGGGAAGAAGGGTTGAGAACGTGCCCTCCTTAACGGTGACCTCCGGAATGCCCGATGCAAGGCATACAGTGGTGCTCAATGTGTATTTGATGAATAAAGGAAATTGTGTACATGTTCCTACTTGTATTCAGAAGATCTCTTTCTTCCAAAGGTACATGACAATCCGATTTTTATCAGCCAAGTCTTAAATGCCGTAGAAAGACATTTACTATTGAAAGAAGTGTACATTTTTATCGGAAAAAAACGAAACAAAAGAAGAATTCCTGTGTGAAGAGAATTTACCCCATGAATAATCTCTTCTCTGAGTCTTCATGGAACATGTTGGATTTTCGTAGAGTGAAATCACCTGCTACCTACAAGCTACAAGGACTAGATGAGCGCTGACCCCATTTGAAATTCAGCAGACACCCGAGAGCTAGGTTCTTACTGAATTTGCTTCCCAGTTTGGGAAAGTGAGCATGGCTTCCAAGATCCTAGGAAGCCTGCTTGGTGGAATTGGGGGTTTTATCCTGGGAATGGGTGGGATGGCGTGGCCGGAATGCTCCGGTTTGAGAAATGGATCTGTCCTATGCAGGCCCCAGAGGGAACGTCTCAGCCCCGTGTTTTGAAGTCATGGGGAAGGAGCTATGGGCCCAGCCGCGGTGTGCCCTGAGTCAGTACAAGTTAAGAGTAATAATCATAACGAAAAGCTGTCCCTTTATTTAGAGCGCTTGCTTGGTACCAAGCGCTCTTAAGTTTTGAATTATAGTACTAATCATCACAGCGATTTTGAGTAAGCATCTCTTGCCCGTTTTATAAATGGAAAGTCTGGGACTCAAAGAGGCTGGGAAATCTGCCTCCCAAAGTAGCGACCCAAATCCCAGCTTATTCCACTCTTCCTTGCTCTTGGGGAGGCCTCCGGGGAGAGCCTGAATGAGCCCTATCTGAGTGTCACGTTGGCGGGGGGCTCAAATAGAGCAGGAAGCTTGCCACTCTAGTCCTTTGTGACCCCATGTTCTGGGGGAAGGGAAAGGTATGCTAAAGATTTGTCAACTTTTGGGGAAGAAATTCATGTAGGTGCTTGGAGTGAACATCTCTTGTGTGTGTGTAGGTGTGTAGGGGAAAGAGGAAACCTGAATTTACTGAACCACCGATGCTTGCTAAACCTTATTAGCATCTGTTGAGCACTTACCAGGCCTTATACTGGGTGCTTTACTGCAGTGTCTTACTTAATCCTCAGAGCAAACCTATGAGATATGGCATTATTATCATTTACCCATTTTAGAAATAAGATAGCTGCGGCTATTAGAGGTTAAGTTATTTGCTCAATGTCTTACCAGCTAATGAATTACAGACCAGGATTGCAAACCAAGGTTAGTCTGACGTCCGAGTCAAAAGGCACAAGACGTGCTTTACTGACAATAGCTGCAATTTTAACTTTGAAAGTGATTCAGAGAGTGATCAAAGAAGGTAGATTCAAGTGATATGATTGTCTAGACTCTCACTGACATTGTAAGTACTGTGTATACCTAGAGATCGTGGGGAGGCAATGTAGCCTGTGACTGTTATACTGAATCAGGTCACTGATTTTTAAAGACTTACCTTGATCCAAAGTAACTGCAATGATAACCCTGCACAGCTGGGAATCATGAATGGTCAGAATGGCCAGCTGTGTATTTCTGCACATACACATACGTGTTGTATGTACGTGTAAATATATATATGTGTGTGTGTGTGTGTGTGTATCTGTTTTCAGACTATGACTTAATATTTAAGTATTCCTACTGCCATTTTGGTGACTACAAAATACATATGAAGAAATGTCTTGGAATTTCCCAATAGAGGAAAAGTAGCACTTGGGCAATCTGTCATGTTTTACAACAGTCCTCATTGTTCTCATGATTTGTGTAGCACGGAACGTGTTTATTTAATGTGAAGGGTTTTCATTGCTCAAATTCCCTGTTTATAGCTTTTTGCCTTAAAGCAATATATCATCAGCAAAGTGACTTACTGGATTGGGTGAATTTTCTTGTATATTCAGTAATTATGAGGCAATGATGGAACATTGAACACGTTCAATAAATGTGCAGATGGTGGAAATTAGGTCCCAGATATTTTATACATGACGACAAAAATAGCTAAAAGTTTGGAAATGCACTGAGAAATATGAATTCTGGCATGTAGAAAACACCAAGAGTACAAATGTGTCCAGGCCGGAAGACATCTCATGTAAATATAAAATGAACATTTGGCATTCATTCACTTACTCATTTATTCCATGCCTTTTTATATCCCCAACTGCCCTGTGGGTACCTGGAGGTCAGAGACCATGACTGCATCCTCTGAGCCTTGTATGTGTCAGGGACTGGGTAGCAGGGGTTGGATGGATGGAGGGACGGGTGGATAGAGATCCATTGCCAGCTGCCTTGGGAACCAAGGGGAGTGAAATGAAGTATAAGGAGGGTTGCAGGACGCAGTGGGACCAGTTCTGACTTCGGGAGGCCGGTGGATCTTTCTGTCTTTTATTCTTTACTGGAATTCCTCACTTAACCGATCTGTGCTTCAGCGTCCTCAGCTGTGAAATGCAAAATAGGACAGTACCTTCCTCGTGGGGGTGATGATGTGATAACCAAAATGCACGACAAGCTTTAGAATAGCACTTGGCACGTGGTAAGCACTTAACAAACGCATCTATTATTTAACTGAGTTGGTTTCCTTATGAACTGGGAAGAACCCGCAAGGCGATGGTAAGAATTGAAGTCAGTGTTTGTGTCTGCATATTTTCAGTCCTATCGCAAAGGTAAAGGAAACGTGTCACCGATATTCAGTTGAATGCTTTAATATTTCCATCCTATGCTTCTCGATCCCTTAACTTTTTATGTTTTTGTTTTATGCTGTAATTTGATTAAGCCCCCGGCTGCTTGAAGGCAGGAAGGGTGCCGTACTTTTCTGTGTCTCCCAAACCCAGTGCTGTGCGTAGCACACGCTCAGCTCTTTGCACAGGTGTGCAGATGGCTGAGTAAATGAAGTGAATGGTGCACTTGATACCTTCCAGCTAAATCCCCCTCATCAACCCAAAACACGTTATGTTATTATAATAAAGTCTAGGGGAGAATCCATTCCAGTACAAAAATAATTGCCCCATGAATCATTTCCAAGTACACTTCTATCCTGAAACATACTTTTTTCAAAATTGGAATTCAGATCGTGGAGTCCAATGGATGCCTCCAATTAAGGTGCATGTGTGGACTCTGGGAAAGATTTCAGATGATATCAGGTGGATGAAGTTTTGGGAAAATGGGATTCAGGGAAAATGGCCAGAGCATTTTATTATGAAGGTTAAAAAGCATATAGCAGAGAAGCCACTGTTCTCTCTCACCCTCCACCGATGAAATGAAGATGCAGAAGCATCCTATATATTCAGAGGTCCCAGTTCCAGCTGAACCTGGGTTCTTTCCAATGTAGAACTGAGCAAAAACGATTTCTAAGGAGATGAAAAGGCTGGCACCAAACCCAGGTATGGTTTCGTATATTATATGCTGTAAAGAATGTTTCCAGATCTCCATGCTAAATCTTGTTTTTCACACACCACTAACGAAAGTGGGTTTCTTAGTCCATCCCATAAAGAGGAAAAGGAAGCTGCTAAACCTGGCTTATTGATGGCCATGAGAAAAATGTCAGCCTGCCAGCGAAGGAGGAGACAGAAGAATTAAGAACCAGACGAAAGATACGGTAAAGGCTGGTCACCGCCTGGGTGGGACTACTTAATGGAGGGACAGATGTCCCCAAGGGCAGTAAAAGCCGCAAGGTCCTCCAGTTTATTAGTCCCAGGAACTAACCAATGTTCCACAGTCCCAAGACGTCAGTAGGTGGCTGCATTAGTCATGTTCTCAGCCAACGTTTTCCAGACAAGAGGGACGTAATCCATTTTAGAAATGGTTGCACAAGCCATTTCGTCTCTGTGAGCCTTGGCTTTCTTATCTGTGAAGCAGATAAAGATAAAAAGGGAAAAGAAACTATAATAAACGCTACATATTACTATTATTAGTGATGCATTCTCTGCAGGGTGCCCTCGTCACGAGGTCACATGGTCAGTGCTTCCTGGGGAGGGCGGGGTGTTCAGGAAATTTCTCGGAGCAGGAATGAGGAAGGGCCTTTCCTGCAACAGTGAGTTTGGCTGTCAGTGGGTTTAATGGCAAAGCACATAGCAATTCACCGGCTACAGCTACATCAGCTACTCGGAATCCTGCCGTGTGTATGTGAGGGAGGGGATGGGAGTAGTGTGAACTAACCTCTGATTGCAATATAGCGTCTCCTCCGACCTAAAGGTGGGCCACAAACCCTAACGTCACCAGTTGAAATCACATATATTATCACAATGGTGGCAGTTATCTCGAGATGCTCTTATGCTCATAGTTGATTGGACAGCGGCTGGACACTTGAATCAAGCTGGTCCCATTCAATTCTTACCCTTGAAAGACACAAAGACCCGTTTAGTTCCAGGTCCAAGAACCAGAAGGTCAAGGATCCCATCGTTTTATGCTTTAGAGATGCAGGGAAATCTGTTCTTAGAAAGAAGGAGGCTCATCTGCTCACTAGGCCCCCTCCCTAACCCCATCTCCAAACCCATAAGGCCAAGCTTCCCCTCTGCCCTCGGATTCCATGTGGAACACAGTTGAAGGGTTTGCATGCAGCCTGAGAAGCCCAAGATGGATTTAGGCTATATCTAGGGACCCATCCAGTGACCGATAGTGAGGTGGTGTCTGAGAAGCGGAATGAGGAAGGTGGCAGATGGGCCTCTGTTGCCCCTATAGAGCCGGCACGTGGTTGATCTTGGTGCACATTTGGTCTCCCAGCTGCTGCTGATACCCAAGGGTCTGGGGATCGAAACCAAAATAAGCAGCTAGGAAAACAGAAATAGATCCCCAGCTGGCAAAACAGCCTCTGGGCAAACCATCTCTAAATAGCATCTGCTACATTCAAACACCTGCAACGGTTCATTTCTCTCGATGGAAGCCTGAGCTCCAGGGAGCTGATCGTGGCAGGTCCAGCGGGTCTCTGTGCCACACGTGCACCCACTGCCATGGTGATTCCCTGCTGGCTCTTCTGTGCCTGCCTTTCCTTTGCTCCTGACTCTCACACAGGATCCGTCACAGAAAAGGCCCTTATTGTGAATGTAGAATAAGGATGAGCCTACACGCTCCTCCTCCTGCATCTACAGCAGGGCTCCTTAACCTCGGGTCCTTGGACCGGGGATCCCTGGATTAAATTCAGGGGTCGTGTGCTTGGATAGGGGGGAGACGAATCTTTGTTTTTACTAATCTCTAATTGCAGTGTGGCATTGTGGGCCACAAACCCTAATGTCACCAGCTGAAATCACATGTATTTTTCTTACCACAGTTGTGGCAGTTTTCTCGAACTGCTATTATGCTCATCACTACCTTGAAATTATATTGAGACCTGCCTCCACATCACTATTTAACTTGCTAATAAAGAAATGTCACACAATGGGAACATTTGGAGAACTACACTTCACCATCAGTGGTTTCTTTTGCACTGTTATGTGCTGTAGTTCATGCGCTAAAACCCTTCCTGACGGGCACACCACCCACGGTCACCTCATCCTTCCCTGCCCAGGCACTTGCTGCATGATGATGCAGGCTGCAACAGTGTTTATAGCTAATATTGCTAACAAACTCTTCAAGGTACGCAAAGAAAAAAACCAATATAATAAACAGTAAGATAGTTGTTTAAAAAGGAGGGGGGTGTGGGCTGCATTTAGGGAGGATTCCACATGCCCAGAGCCGCTGGGCCCGTGAGCCATGGCCACTGAGCCTGCGCGTCCGGAGCCCGTGCTCCGCGGCGGGAGAGGCCACAGCAGTGAGAGGCCCACGTACCGCATAAAAAACAACAACAACAACAAAAAAAACAAAAGAGCAAGTATGGAAAAGCAGAAAAAGTAACTTAACAGTTGAGACACCTGGCAAACACGACCTCAGCCAGGCGATCAAAGTCAACCTCATCCGTGTTCAATCACGTTGGCCCATCATGCTGACAGCACGAGGTGATGAGAATGGCACTGAGCCTCCGGGTCTTCATTCCAAAAACTCAGAACCCCAACTGGACCATGAGAAAACCATATACGCAAACCTCAATTGAAGGCCATTCTACAAAATGCCCCACCAGGGCTTCTCAAAACCGTCAAGGTCATCAAAAGCAAGGATAGTCTGAGAATCTCTTACAGGCCAGAGGAAGCAAAGCAGGCATGATGACGAAATGTAACCTGGTATCTGGACGGGATCCTGGGACAGAAAAAGGACAACAGGGAAAAACTAGTGAAATCCCAAGAAAGTAGGGAGCTTAGTTAATAGTAATCTATCAATGTTGATTTCTCAGCTGTGCCAATGCACTGTAGTAACATAAGATGATAACAATAATAGGGGAAACTGGAGGTGGGGTATATGGAAACTCTCTGTACTATCTTTGCAACTGTTTTGAAAATTTTAAACTAATTTTAAATAGAAATGGGAGGTGGTACTGAAACCTGTTGTGTCTACATTTTTTTTTAAAATACAAGGGCCAGAAGCATTACAGGGATTGTCACTGGGTGGTCTTTCCACACGCTTTTCCATAATAAAAATAAAATATGAAAAAGATGTTTCCTTCTAATTACAGGTTGAAAAGCTTGATCCCCTTGTCACTGTATTATTCAGCTATTGAGCGCTTGAAACAGGGCTGGTCCGAATTGAGATGTGCTGTGATGTAAAACACACCCTGGATTTCTTAATAGGAAGGAAAGAATGCATGAAACCTTAATAATTACATTGATCCTATGTTGAAGTGATAATATTTTGGATATGTTGGGTTAAATTATTAAAGTTAATTTCACTTGTCTCTACCTTTTTTAATGTGGCTACTTGAAAATTTGAAGTTACATCTGTGGTTCGTATTATATTTTTACTGGACAGGGATGCTCTAAAGCAACGAATTCCAAAGGTGAGGGGCACGTGGTAGGAAGCCCCAGGTAAGGAAAGACCCATCCCAAGGCACGACCTCTCAGGCGGAGGAAAAGGACACGAGCCACTGCAAAGTTACAAATTTATTGGTCTGGAAATAAATACAAATATCTCATTAAGAAACTCCTCTGGAAAGACTTGTACACAACAAGTTTCTTGTTCTGATTCAGCCATTTCTGCCTCCCAGGGGGTAGGTCGCAGATAAACTGAGTCATTATTCCCCCCAAGCTACCTAGAAGGCTTGACTATTCCTCCCAGTAACCACTAGGCCCCGGCGGCTGACTCACAATGTTCCCTTCACTCTGATCAAACTTCCTATAAGATCCACGGTTAGCCAAAGTAAAAATCAAAAGGCAGTAAGTAGTACAGGAACTCGACAGCTACGCTGACGTTGCCCAGAAATGTCAGTGATGCCACCCGGTTCAGCGAGAGGGTAGAGGGGCAGGAAGGCGGGAGAGGGAAGGAAATCCCATGGAAAACACATTCCAGAATCCTTGCATCTTCTGGGCCACCACTCCCCAAGGGAATCCCCACCCCCTACAAGAGCGAACAGTTCTATCTGAAGATCCCGGAAGGTCACCAGGTCAGAAATGTTTGGCAGTCAAGTTCAGATTCAACCCAGGTTGTCCAAGGTTGGAAGCTAGATTTAACTCAATCACACATGGTTCCTGGGAACCAGATGGGATCAACTGAAATCACAACTGCACTGGACTCCATCACAACCACGAGGAATCCTTTACATCTAATAACCCAAAATACCAGCCCACCTCAATGCCCCTGCCCCCCTCCCCCGGCCGCTGCCTGGAGACGCAGCACAGCCAGGCACGGCCCTCCATTTCAGAGAAGCAGCTACAAGTCTACACGATCTTCCCCATGAATGAAATGATCACTCGTCCATGTATTTGGGGTAGGAAGTAGGCGACGTGGAGGAAGAGGCAGGCAGCAGAATCAAAGCCTCAAACCCCCGATACCAAACGTTTGCCAAGACCGTCTCTTTGAAAAACTGGGAGATTTTGTCACCTGCTTCTGTTGTCCATTAAAAAAATGCCAGAAAAACAGGCTTCTGGCATCGGCACTGAAAAGTGTATATATGCACAGACGTTAAAAATCTACTTCTTCAAGTTCACGACAGAGATTTGCTCTTCCAAACACTTCGGAGCCGCTGCATAAATTCCACCTCTTTCCCCGCTTCCTGTTTGGCTTTGCTAAAAGAGCTCGCCACCATTCCCCCCTCTCCCCCTCTCCAAATCAGAAGGGGTTTGGTTTCCAGAAACTGGGTCTGTTTTTTCTTTAGTTGGAAAGGAAACAGGAAGTAGGTGGGCTGGGCTTCCAACAAAACGTCCCTTCGCGCCAGGATGCTCAGGTCAGCCTAGCCTTGGATTGATCAAGTGTTTGCTCTGTGTTTCTTGTTTTTGGCAGTTTGGTGTCTCTGAGGGAGGGTAAGACAGTGGCCTCTAGGCCGCTCGCTAGTGGAAACAGGACACTGAGATGCTTCTTTCCCTTTGGTCCACTCCACCCCGCCCTCGCCGGAAGGGGAGCCCTCCACAAACCCAATCTCACTTTGTCCTCACCAGAGCTCACTCGTACAAAATAAGCTTTGGATTAATACCGAGCTACATGTGGTTGGCAGGCAGGGGCGGGGAGGGGCCGGAGGAGGGGCAGCTGCAGCGATTGATCCCAGAGTCCAGGGGCGGCCGTCCCCAAGGCCACCTAGCAGGACACCTCCGTGGAGTTGGGCCCTGCGCTGCTCCCGGGGCCGCCGGAGTTGGGGACGATGTCCAGCCGGGCGCCCTCGCTGGTGTGGGAGCGGCTGCGGGCGCCCTCCAGGGACGTGACGCTGGAGCCTGAGGCTGTGCGGGACCTCATCAGGCGCGTCATGCTGGCGGAGGGCACTGCGAGAGAGGAGAGAGACCCGTGAGGGGATGGGCCAGCGCTGGAAGCACCTGCACACCGGGGATGCTGCCTGCTGTGCGCCCCACCCGCCTGGGCACCTTTGCTCCTGTCCATCCTCGCAGCCATCCGGCTGCTGGGCTCCGCATCGTTTCTGTCTCTGCCCACAGAGGTGGAGCGCAAGACCCAGGTGGAGTAAGGACTGGCTGCGATCCCACAGCGGCGTGAACCCACATCTGGTCTGAATCCCAGCTCTGTCTGCTACCTGCTACTTGAATCCCAGCTCTGGGGCTTTGGGAGTGTCCCTCTCTGAGCCCCCGGCCCCCCCTATAAAATGGGAATACTACCACTGACGCCCTGGTAGCAGCGCCGGGGTGTGTGCCCACCACCCCGTAAGGCCAACAATGACCAGAGCGGGGAGGATGTTCAAGGTTGGCCAGGCTAATCCCCGCACGCCACAGACTGGAAACCAAGGCCACACAGAGTGGTCAGCTGTCGTCTCTCCCTCCAGGAAACCTGCGAGCTCCCAGGTGCTATCAACGGCACTGTCCCTTCCAAAGGATTTAAAATGCCCTTGAACACAGCAGGTGGCTTACAAGGTGGAATGAAGACAAAAAATCGCCCCGCCTGTACTGGGTGGAATGGCATCCCCCCAAACTCATGTCCACCGGCACCTCAGACTGTAACCTTGTTTGGAAATAAGGTCTTTTCAGATCTATTTAGATACGATGAGGTCACCCTGGGTTGGGGTGAACTCTGATGCCATGGCTGGTTTCCTCTTAAGAGGAGGAGACACAGGTGCACACGGGGAGAAGCCATGTGAAGACAGGGCAGAGGTCAGAGTGATGCCGCTACAAGCCACGGACTGCTGGCGACCACCAGAAGCTGGGACAAGGCGAGGAAGGATTCTTCTTAGAATCTCTGGAGGGAGCATGACCCTGCCCCCATCTTGATTTTGGACTTCTAGCCTCTAGAACTGTAGCACCGTGAGAGAATAAATTTCTGTTGTTCTAGGCCACCCAGTTTGTGGGGATTTGTTATGGCAGCCCTGGGAAACTACTACACCACCCGACTGAAGCGTCATTGCCAAGGCCATACTGAATAATGGCTATCACACACTGAGGCAGCTGATAAACACACAGGCGTGTAAGGGTTACACTGTTCACTCAGTGGGCACAGGTGTTGGCTTTCTGTGGCAGACACCCACAGACAGAATTCATTCTTGCTGTACCGAATCCTCTTCTTACAGAGCTAGTTGCTGAATCTGGAGAAAAATTGGGATCAGTCCTATATCTGTTGCTCACATATTCTCTCTGAGCCCCTGTTTCTTGACCCCAGATCTGGGGGCTTACTGACCTTGCGGGGCTCTGGTGACCCTAGCATGGTGTCATGGGTGCTGAGGGCTCATCATTCTGCCCACTGCTGTGAGCAGGCACTCAGTAAATGAATGACTACTCTGTCTTTAGTTGATGCCTCCAGCTCGCTCTGCTGTCTTTCCCTATGACCTGCAGGATGCTTCAGCTTTCTGGAAATAGAAGCTTATGTGGGGGGGGAAACAAGGCCTGCCTTTCACTTCCTTTCTCCCCAGAATGCACTTTCAAAGCAGAAATCTAAACCCAGGGCAGGTCCAAGACAAACGAGTTGCAATTCATGGCTGCAAGGTAAATGAAGGCCTTCTCCAGTTACTGCCTTTGCCTGCACATTTCCTCGGAGGGAGAGAGGCTGGAAAGGCAGGAGACCCACGAGCAGATGTTTTCTGTTGGAAGAGGGCACGTTGGGACAGGGATCCTGTCCGAAGCATGTAAATCAGGCTCGTCCACTCGCAGCCACTCCAGAAACTAAGGACGGCTGAGGCCAACCTTAGACTGCATTGCAGTCAGTTGACCAAACATAACATTACTATTTTAAATGAGCAAACGGGTTTAAGCCTCAGCAAAAAAAAAGGGGGGGGGGAGTGATGAGACACTCAGACTTCCTTGTGAAGGTGGGCACATGAATTATAATTCCAGGCAGCAGACAGAAAGAACCCAAAGAACCACACCGGGGCCGGAACCGTGGCCGACACACCAACATATACCAACGGCGACTGCTGCCCAGCAGTGTGCTTACACTTGGTGTTGTCTGTCCTGGTCATGGGACCGCATTTCTGAAAATGTGTCTGTGAATAAATGTCTGTAAATAAACGATAATCATAACGGGAGAAGCTCCAAGTTCTTTAATTGTGCTTCTATTTATCCTTCAATTCCCAAATCTAATAATTTAGCAAAGACATGCTCTGTCTTGAATGTAAGTGGCTTTATCACCCACTTGTTCAGAGCTTTACAGTTTTCAAAGAACTTTCACAGATGCCCACTCTGCTCCTTACTTAATCTCTCAAAGCCTCAGTTTCGTCATTTGTAAATGAGGATAAGAGTATCTCCTAGGATTATTGTGATGATTAAAAAAGAAAAAAATAAAGGATTTATTAATCTTTCATCAGCACCACCACCACCACCATCACCACCATCATCATCATCATCGTTGCCATTTTACCAGCATCGCCATCATTACTACAAGTCTCTTAGAAAGAATGTAACCAAAATTTAAAAGATTTTCATGGTCTCATTGTTTGTTGTCTTCTTGGTGCTCAGAGGGATAATCCTCACCTAACCTTAACACATTCCCTGGTGTGAAACAGCTTCTGTTCAACAATGGAGGGAGAATGAGGCACTGTGGTATGAGGAGATACTGGAACCCCTGCCCTGCGGCCCATCCTCCACACACCTAAATACTTCTTCCCTGACCTGCCCAGTTTGCAAAAAGGCTGAAGCTGGCCAAGGTGATACAGAATATTGTACTCATCCCAACCTGGGTCCAGTTCCCACACCTGCCCTTCAACCCACCGCCTGCCAGGAAAGGCCATACTCACTGTATCCCATGCCCTGCACGAAGTACTTGAAGGCCTCGGCAAGCTTGGCCGGCTGCAAGAGAAAAGAGGGGAAGTGCTGTCAGTCACCAGAGGTCCAGACCATGCAGCCGTACCTGTGGGCACCTTCGTTAAAGAGCTTGGCCCAAGACAAAAGGCCACCTCAGGCGGATAGGACAAAACACAAAAGGAAAGACTATGGGATAATTATGGAGACCAAAATTAGCTTTGACCAGAAGTTACATGACCTGTCTGAGCCAGTCTTCTCACCTCTAAAATATGGGCAGAGTGCCACACCTACTCCTGAGGGCCTCTCTAAAGAAGACATCATTGGATAAAGTGATGTGTCCAACTCAGGGTCTAGAACGTAATAGCCACTCACTGTGCTAAGGGCTTTGCAGCATTATCTCATCTTCCCGACAACAGCCTTATGAGGTTAGTACCGTCTTCATATATGTTTCACAGCTGAGCAGACTTGGAGAGATAAATAATCCGTCCAAGGTCTTACGATTAATCAGTGGTCTTGTATATTAACCCAGGGCTTTCCAAACCCCATAACAGTTTACTCTCAGCCTCAGTAGCAGGCTGGCTGGCTGGCTGGCTGGATGAAAGGATGGTGGATAAATGGATAGATGAAAACGAAAAAAGATCGATGGAAAGAAGGAAGGAAGGAAGGAAAAAAGGAAGGAAGGACGATGGATAGATTAATGAAAAGAGAGGCTGTATGGATGGAAGGAAAGAAAAAGATAGTCAAAGAAGGAAGAATAGAAGAATGGATGAATGGATGGATGGATAGATGGATAGGTGGACAGACAAATCAATCAACTGGGCTACTTTAAGTAAAATGAGTTGGGAATGCTGAGAACACACCCAGTTCTACCAATTACACTCAAAAATTTAATCTAAACGGGAGGTGAAGGCCATATTCGCAGGCTAATTAATTCCAACTCTTTTTTTTTTTTTTTTTTTTGCGGTACGCGGGCCTCTCACTGTTGTGGCCTCTCCGGTTGCGGAGCACAGGCTCCGGACGCACAGTCTCAGCAGCCATGGCTCACGGGCCCAGCCGCTCCGCGGCATGTGGGATCTTCCCGGACCGGGGCACGAACCGGTGTCCCCTGCATCGGCAGGCAGACTCTCAACCACTGCGCCACCAGGGAAGCCCTAATTCCAACTCTTAAATGCAATGTCCTGGGTCTATTCTCACACCCTCTCATTTCACTGGTGAGCAGTCATCGGGGAGTGTCCCTGCCCACCTCCACCAGCTCCTGCCGCTGTTCTCAAAGAGCCAAATGACATTTAAAGAAGAGCCTGTGCTGCAATTGGCCTCTGGGGGTCACGTGATGATTGTTAAGAAGGGGACGAGAGTTGCAGGGACATCTGTGTTCAACATGGCGGACAGAAACAAGAGGTCAGGCTTGGAAAGGAGAATATCTGGGCCCAAACTCGGCTCCCCTGGGTGACCAAGGGCAATCTCTCCCATCTGTTAGCCTCAGTTTCCCTTCTGTGACTGTGATAGAATGCATGCTCTTCCTTCCTCTAAAGACTGTTGCAAGGATTGAATGGAATGAAGGATGGGAACGCCCAACTTGCAAGGGCAGGAGGAGGAGGGATTACACAGTTACTGGTCCTCATTGGGCTGCTCTCCTGGGAGCCTGGGCTAGCTCAGCTCCTGCCATGACATATAAAACGTGTTTTCACTAAGGATAGAGTTAGATTTTTCTCATTTCAAGTAGAGAAAGGAATAAAGGGAGAAAGAAAGTATAGGTGGAAAGAAAAATGGTGCCCCTTCTCTGCAGCCAACTTATGCTGCACTGTCTCAGTAGCAGTGTCAAGCGGGCTGGGTGGATGAACTAGTCACTAGTTTTAGGTGCAGGTGCAGGTATGCAGGTATTAATCCTGTTTACATCTAAGCAGGGCTCTACTGGAAAGCCATCTGTTCCCTCTAGAAACTGAGACATCCCATCCTTCTCTGGCTGCTCCAGCTATCAACTGGGCAAAACACAACAGCAGATAAAAAGTTGAAAATATTTTGTTCTTTGCCAGTGGGAGCAGAGAGAGACACTGGAAACAGAAGTTAAGAGAGCCACCCGAGGCCACTTGTGCCTGCTTACTCTGCAAGGGAGGCTCCCAGGGAGCTCAGCGGGACTTGTCAGGACTGGGGGGGCACCTAGAGCTAGAAAAAGGCACACATCCGATTGAGAAATTGCTGGATTACCGAAGCTCTGAAGTCCCTTTCAGGACTGGAGGGAGGAAGAAGGTCAGGGGACAGTTTGGTGGAAAAGACAACCCAAAATGCACAAAATATTTCATAGTAAGATAGAGTGCAAAACTGTAATGATAGAAAATTATAAGAAGAGATAAAAAATTCATTCACTTGTTAGGTTGGGGGGTGGTATTTATGGGTGGAGACTTGGAGGGGACAGTTATTGTGCAGCAAACACAGTACAATGATTGATATGTTTATATGTGCATACACACATACACACATATGCATACATGTATACATACTCACGTACACACATATACACATGTGTATGCACACACACAGACACACAAACACAGAAACACACCCTTTGGTCCATCTCCTCTCTGTGCTCCCTGCTTTGCCCCTGGGCTCCAGGAGCCTGTGGCTCCAGTGGAAGCCTGTGGTCTTTGGGGTCAGGCACACCTAGATTCTGGTGCACGACCGCCAAGCTGTGTCCACTTGGCAAATCCCTTCACCCCTGTGAACGCCAGCATCAACTACTCCACAGGGGCTTCTGGGGGACGACCAAGCAAGTCCTGACATGCAAGCACCTTTTATAAACGGTAGCAGGTCCAAATGTGTCATCAGATGTAGCAGCAAGGTGGGCGGCCAGCAGGCAGTGAGGGAAAGGGGGGTAACGGGTCCCAGAGGCACATGCCCTCCACCTGGGGAGCGGGGACAGGTGTAACTCACCTGGGAGATCTGTGGGAGGCCGCCACAATCCGCCATCTGGGAGAAAGAAAGCTGGTTAGTGCCAAAGGCCTCACGTGGAGGGGATGCCAGCTCTGTGGACCAGCTCCAAACGGGCACCCACTCTGCCTGCTGCCCTGCCCCGGGCCTGCCTTGCTGAGGGGGGCCTGGACATGTTACAGGTGGGGAAACACCCATCTCACCTGGCGCGCCTGCTTTGGTTACCGTCCGTCTCGGCGTTAACCATTACTTGCAGCTTACAACAGGCCGGGCGCTGTGCTGGGCCCCGTAGATGATTTCTCTGCTCCCCCAAAACCCTGGAAGGGACGACTGTCCCACTTTAGAGGCAGAAACTGGGCCAGAGAGAACTTGAGGAACTTGCAAAGTTCTGGCCAGGGTCTGTCTGACCGGAAAGCATTCACTGCACGAGGCCCTGGACACACAATCTCTTTAAAGACCCCTCAGAAGGAAACTGCAGGATTCAAGGCTTCAGGCCTGATGGGGCTCCTGGTTGGCCACCCTTGGTAAATGCTATAATTTCCAGAGTTGCTAGTAAATCACCAAACCCAAAGCCATCATCACTGCTTAAAGCCATTCCAGGCATGTGTGAATACTTATCCAAAGCCCAGGGCTCTGGAGCACTTGGGCAGCGAGGTGAGGATGGGGAAATAGGACTGGAAGGTCTCGGTGAGACTGAGTGGGGCTGTGGCCAGCCTACAGCCCAGAGTCTCAAGACTAAATCCCAAGGGCTAGCCTCAAGGTCAGCTAACTTGGGGCAGCCTTCAGCCCAACGGGAATGCAGCGACAGAACTCCAGGGGCCCATTCAGCAGGGCAGGGTGGTGCAGTGGGGACAGTCTGTCTAGAATCAGGCCCCACCCACACAATTCCTATCCATCCCTCTTCAGAGCACCACGGCCGGCAGCCCGTAAACTCCTGGGGTGCCAGAGAGGGATCCCCTCATCTTTGCAGCCTTGGGTTACCAGCCAGCACCCAATAGATGTTTGTGAACAGACACATTAATTCACCATTTCTGTGATTTCTGACCACCAGTTTTGCCATAATCAGGCACAACTCAAGTTTGCAGGAAACTTAGGGATTTCTGAGAAAGAACAAATGTAACCCTCCATCATTTTCCCTGTACCTTGAGAAGAGTGGTCTTCGTTGGGTCCAGTTTCGAGTTGCACTCCACCTAGACAAGAAGAGGGAGAAGAAATTTGCAAATTGTCTACCTGGAGCCAAAGTCATAAATTTTCCCCCTCTCCCTGCCACCCTGCCACCATCACCAGGAGCTCCAGTATTCCTACTGTCATGGAAGAAAGAATGTGGGCTTTGGGATTCAACAGATGTGGCTTTAAGTTCCAGCCCTACCATCACTAGCTATGTGACCTTGGACAAGTTCCTTAACTTCTTTGAGCCTCAGTTTCCTCAACAATAAAATGGGGATAATATCTTTTCAAAGGGCTGTTGTGGAGATGAGCTAAAATGTAGAAGGTGCTCCAGAAACAGCTACTAAACGAATGGGCTTGTTTCACCAGCTGCTGCCAGTAATTCTTCAGATTCAACAACCCTAGTCCCAACAACCATTCTTCAAATGAAATCATACCCACCAGGATGGTTTCTTTCTTCAGTTTGTCAATGACCCTCTTAAAAGTGCATCTAGAAGTGGGCAGAATACCCACCCGTAACGTGTGATGTTCAAAATGCCTATGGTAGAATTATCACCTCCCTTAATGTAAAGAATATATCTTTATCGATGCATCTCATGATTATGTCCAGTGGACTAGATTGCAAGTAATTCATGGTTCATTTGGATTCCCCAGGTCTCTACTAAATGAACATTTGCTGACCCTGCTCTAGCCTGCTGCACAAGGCATGTCACTACTCTAGGACTCCGCCCACTAGCCCCCAAGTCTCCCGTGTCCTCGGCTATGGGGGTGTTGGAAAGATGGAGTCCTGTTTTGCCTCCACCACATCACAGGTGGGAATTAAGGGGTGAAATGAGCCAGAAAACCTTTCCTAAGCCCCGCCCTCCAGATGCCTGTCTGCCCCACCAGACGGATCAGGCTCCAACCAGGTCTGAAAGCTCCACCTGATTCCCAAACACGCAGACAGTCTCCTGGCCAGGAAGCCAAGCGGAAACACGCCCGTATAAACAAGCCAGTGGGAGGCAGATTGGCAGGTGAGGGGGCCTGGGAGAGGAGACAGAGGCCCCACTGCCAAGCAACTAGGGCTGGCAGTCACCAGGGAAGGAGGCTGGTGGCTGGACCCTCTGACCAAAGGCCAATATGGCATCTAGAAGATGTCACTTGCCCTGATGGGAGCAGAGGAGGGGAAGAGGGTGGGCAGGGAGACTTCATACCAAGGTAACTAAAATTGGACCGTTGAGTTAAGCACAGAAACCAGTGGTTGATTTCTACATACCACAGCGTCCACAGCAGGAGAACTGTCCCCAACCACCAACAAAGCAGGACACCTGGGGGCAGGGAGACAAGGGGGAGTTAACACAAGGTTCACTGAGAGATTCTCATGCTCCCAGCCCTGCCAGGCTGGGGCCAGAATTCTAAAAAAAAAAAAAAAATTGACTTTGTTTTCCCCAGTACCTTTGGCTCTTTTTACTACCTTCATTCTCTATCCTCTGCTTTATTCTTAGGAAGAAACGGGTTAGTAGTCATTTACACCTTAGTATGAATTTCAGCCAGAGAATTTCTATGCCCTGATGTTTTATTTTCAAGCACCCTCTCCGCGAGGAAGGATGAGTAGGACTTTGCCAGCAATCAAAGACAGAGATGAAAACGACATGCCTGACAGAGAAAATGGCATGTGCGAAGTTCAGGTGTCAAATAATACGGTTCACTTAAGGCACTATAAAAAGACATAGTTGTTACTATTGGAATCCAGGTGGCTGCACCCACAACCGTCTGTGCCTTCTAGCGCTATAGCGCACTTCAGGGTGGGTCCTATGTCTAATTCATCTCCAGGCTCTGTGAAGCGAAGCCTCACACAGCATTGGGCATAGCGTAGGTGCTTCATAAATTCTGTCCAGCTGTGGTTGTTAGCATTCCTTGTTGGAGGTCCAAGGCTCCCCCCACAGCTCTCAGGGACACCCTACAAACCAAATTCCTGCACAAGGGGAAGACGAGTGAGGCTGGGCTGTGCCCAAGCCCTGGGCAGAATCCACGCAGTTCTCGCCGACTGGGCTGTCCTAGCACAAGGGGGGCAGTCCTGCCAAACTCAGAACTAAGGCGCTGCTGGCAACGGTAAGCACAGCTAAAGAGACGGTGCAGGAGAGAAGGGCAACTCACTGCAGGGTGACCGTGTGGGTTCCGGGCATCGGCCGCTCAATCTCCAAGTCCCGCCGGCTACGGACAAACAACAAACAAACATACCTTTACATCAGCAGACCCTCCCCTGGAGGAAGCCCCTCCCACCGAGCCAATCCCAGGAGCTCCTGCACTGGCCGCTCTGGCAAACACCCACCTACATCCCAAGCTGTGTCAGGTCCCACCCCAGCCTCTCTGGGTCCACAGAAGTGGCTTCGGAGACAGTGGGACTCATGGACCCCACCTCATTGTCCCCCAGGTGCTTTTTTCCTTTTATGTACAAATCGCACCCTCCTCTACAGAGGGTCCCTGCTTCCCGTCCCCCCTCGTAGGAGCCTCTACCTCCCAAATGGTGTCCAGGTTCTTCTCTTAGCCTCACTCTCACTCTCGCTCCCGACTCTGAGTCCTCTACATAGTAACCAAACCAACTCTTTAGAACTCAGACCTGATCCTTTCACTCCCTCGTTTTAAACCCTCCCATGGTCTCCCACTGTACCCCGTGTGGCTCCATTACTCTCCCCTGCAGACGGACACCAGCCTCTCCCTGCCTGGCAGCTCCCACCATGAGACACCCTTTCCCGGCTCACAGCCCGGAGCCAGCCCGGCTGCATTCAAATCACGCTCCTCTGCTTCCCAGCTGTGTGACCTTGGGCAGGATGCCAAACCTCTCTGTGCCTTCACTTCCTCAGCAGTAAATGATGGTGAGAGCCCTCATCATAGGGTTTTTCAGAGGCACCAGTTCGTCCCTGCAGCGTGTGGGGCAGCGAGGGGTTGTTGCTCGTCTCCTCTGGGTGCCCACTACCCAGCTGAAAGCCTGCCCTCTCCAGTCCTCACCTAGCGCTTGCTGAATAATGAGCACTCAGCCTCCGTGTCTTTGGTTACACGCTGGGGCCATTACCAGTCACCCCTGCACGGAGAGGCTGGGTGGAGGGTAAGAGGAAAGGGACACGAATGCCCTTCATGAAGCCAAGTTATTAGCATGTGAGAGACACAGAGCCCAGGAGGCTTATTCCTGCCCCCTCTGTGGGAGCCGCAGGCTGAGTTCCCTGGAGATTCCAGAACCCCTGGCTGCTCCCAGGGGCCCCGAGCTGTCCCCTCCCCTAGCTGAGCCCCAGACCAGCACTCAGGTACCCTTAAGAGGGCTGCGCCCTCGCCAAAGACCATGCTCGTGTGTCCTTATCCTTGGAGTGACTCCTTCGCCTCCCAGCAGCCTCCCTGGATTCTTCCCGTCCTCCCCCAGGGCTTTGCTGCCTCCCTCTCAGCTCTCCCCACACCCGGCCCTTCCTTAGGGTCAGCGTTGGCACAGGCGTGGACGCAAACCCTTTGCGATGTGACTGTTCCCACTCGTGCGTGTGCCCCTGGTGGTCTGGAGTAGAAGTTCAGTTTGCTCCTTGCAAAGCACTCAAAACTCCAGGAGGCACCTGACTTCCCAGGGGCCCTTACTGGGCACCCTTGTTCTGTTCACCTATTTGCTCAGGGGCTGCATCTTATATTAATTTTATAATCCCTCCTCTCTTGCCCCATGTTCGTTCCGGAACTACAAAAGGAGCCTGACAAGTGGCCATCGTGTGGCCCAGCGGCATCCTGGTACCTGTTGTAGACGTTGATGAACAGGTGCAGGTTGCCGGGGTTCATGTCGTTCACGATGTGCTGGCGGCAGGTGTGGACCACCTCCACGTTATTCTGCATTTCCTCCTGCATTGACAGAGGGGAGAATGTCGTTCGTGGGAACTGCGGCCACGGGCCGGACACTACCCTCACCATCCTTCAGGTTATCCAGCTACGTGGTGAAGGCAGTAATGCCTATTCCACGAGCCTGGTATGGGGCCTGAGGGAACCTTCAGGAAAGCGGAAGCCGCACCCAGATGCAGACTGATGTCTGGATATCAGCTGGGAGCAGAGGGAACGCAAGGCTGGGGGGCTAGCACGCCCTGCTGGGCTCAGACTTCAGGAGTTTTGATCTGAAGTCGGTCCTCTCGGCTCCGTCACTGCCCCTTAACTGGGCGAGTGCTTCACCTCTCTGAGCCTCAGCTCCCTTTTAAAAAAAAGAGTGGGGATGACATTACCCGCCTTCATCAAATTGTAGGATTTATCAGAGGTTGGCCACTCTGGAAAGCCCACTGTCAAGAGTAAGCATGGAGGCGACTGTTAGCAATTACTATTATTTTCTTTTTAATGGGGAGAGGTGAAAAGAAGTTTTTCATGTTTGCAAAACAAAACCAACTCATGCAACAGGAAGTTGCCGGAATGAAGGGCAATGTTGATTTCCAGGAGGGCCAACCAGACCCTTGCAGAAGGCTGGCCTCAGCCTTCCCTCTCCCTGGTTCCTTTTTGAATGTGAGTTGGGACAAACAAGTTATGAGCTTGCTCTGTTTCTCATTTGTGCAACAGCGGATGCTACAGTTTTCACGAAAGGGCCTGATGTGATTGACAACAACCAGATCAGGAGCGAGAGGGAGAAAAGGGGGCCCAGTGTCTCCCTGAGCTGTGTCAAGACAGTCCACGGTCACTGAAGCAACAAAGAGACTAGCTTTTCCCCAAAAAACATCAGGAAAAAAATAGTCCGAGGAATTGTGCTGGGGTTACAGATTGAAACACAGCTGCAGCAACTCGGGGTACCAACATATACCCCAGGTAATTTGGGGTACAGTCAGGCAAAGTTCTCACTCTATACTTGACACCCCTCTTCCAGGAAAACACAGATGCTGGCTCTGATCTTTCCCATATTGCTGTCAGATTCAGATTATACACTCAGGGTGGAGAAAATGTATTGCAAACCGTGAAAGGAAGCATGAGAAAGGAAAGGGGACTCCAGTAGGCTACAAGGTGGCCCCAAGGACATGTTTCACATCAAATTCTTGGACTCTGCGAACGTTATTTGGAAAAACGGTCTTTGCAGACGTAATTTAAGTTAAGGATCCAGAGATGAGGTCATCCTGCCTTATGCCGGTAGGTTCTAAATCCAGTGACGTGTCCTTGTAAGACAAAGGCAGAAGGAGGTTTGAAACAGACACAGAGAAAGCGCGCAAAGATGGAGGCAGAGACTGGAGTGAGACACCACAAGCCGAGGAAGGCTGAGGCTACCAGAAGCCAAAGCCCAGCAGGAGGTACAAAGCCAGAGTCAGGGGCCACGCTGGCCGGGTGGCAGGGCAGAACCACACACCACTCGCGTGCTGCCAGGGGCTTGGTTCAGCCCATGCTCAGTGGGGATAAGTGCACCACAACCCTCCTGAGAGCCAGGCACCAGCAGAGGAACAGATGGTTACCGGAACCCACACTGGAGCGAGACTCGTAGGTTCCAATCCCAGACCCTCTCGCTGGCTGTGAGACCTCACACAGCTCACTCAACCTCTCTGGTCTCAGCTTCCCCATGTACAACTGGGGAAAAAAACAGATCCATAACTAGGAATAAAAGGTCCTCCTCATACGGGTCATAGAGTCCTTAGGACCAAGGCCGACGCACAGCAAATTCCATGGCTGTGTTTGCTGTAGGCTTTGTTATAGCCCAGAACTGGAAAGAACCCAAATGTCCATCAACAGGTGAACGGAGAAGCGGCCTCTGGTACACCCATACCACAGAACACCACTCAGCACTAAAAAGGGACGCACTGTTGATTCGCCCAATGACATGGAGGGATCGCAAAATACTTTAACGCGGAGTGAAAGAAGTCAGATTTAAAAATAAAAGAGCACGTACTGATACTGTTTACATAAAAATCTAGGCAATGCAGATGAATCTACAGTGACCCAAAGCAGATCAGAGGTTACCTGAGGAGGAGAGAAGGATTACCAAGCGTCACAGGGCAAGTTCTGGGGGTTATGGTATTTCGTTAGTCATCAGTGATGGCTTCAGTGATGGTTTTAAGAATGTCAAAATTTGTCAAATTTGTCAAATTTCAATATGTGCAGTGTACTGTACTTCAACAAAGCTGTTAAAAAAAGACTTCTGTTAAAGGGAGAGCAAGAGAGAAGGAATGGCGTGACGACTGTGAATGAGTAACCATGGGCTATTTCAGGAGGGTCAGCTGGAGCGGCCCCTCGCTGTGCCTGGGCCGTCTCTGCGCTCTACATGCCTGGCAGTACACGACTGAACAATACAACGACAGGCCACGTTGCTCACCTTCCCGAAGAGGTGAGACATCACCATGTCTGGAAGGGCTTGGGTCCATCCGGAGATCTGGGAGGACAGAAACAGGGATTAGAAAGCTGGCGTTCATAGTAGCCGGACAAGGTCAGGCCAATCCCACTGCCCTGGGGGCGGAGCAGCAGTGTGGGCTCCCTGACACTCAGGTCTGAGGACGCCCCTTTGATGGGAAGGCGGTTACCTGTCTCCAGTTACTTACTGAACCTGGGGCCCTGGAAGGCAGGGTCATCGATTCCTTACTCTCAGAGCCCGGGGCACAGGAGATGCGGAGAAAATGCATCTGAACAAAGACCCCACGTACTCCCAGCTTTCGTCAGGCCTCAGTTCACCAAGTCCTCGGTAAAGGACTCCTAAACACACACTGAGCTCCCAGTCTACATGCCAGCATCTGCTTACCTCAAACTATATCACCCTCTAGATTTTCCCTCTTAAGCCAGTTTCCTCTCTCTGAGTATACTGACCTTCTCTTCTCTACCTGCTC
Organism: Leucopleurus acutus; assembly: GCF_964270905.1. Classification (NCBI taxonomy): domain Eukaryota; kingdom Metazoa; phylum Chordata; class Mammalia; order Artiodactyla; family Delphinidae; genus Leucopleurus; species Leucopleurus acutus. Next base: position 76,124,337 of record NC_139159.1, read on the forward strand.
CTACCGACAATGCTAGGTATACAGCAGGAGCTCCATAAATGCTAGGCATACAGCAGGAGCTCCATAAATGCTAGCTGTGCAGGAGAAGCTCCGTAAATGCTAGGTACACAGTGAGAGCTCTGTAAATGCTAGGCATACAGCAGGAGCTCCATAAATGTGTGTTGGCCAACTTCAGTGTCAGGCAGGAACCCATAGGGGAGAGAGGCTCTAGACCTGGGGGACCTAGGCTGACCCATCTGCCACCTCCTAGCTGTGTGGCCCTGGGAGGGTAGCAGAGCCACTGGACCTCAGACCTCTCATCTGTAACCAGGATGCCAGGAGCTTCAGAGTCACAAGGCCAAGGTGAGGGTTACACACGGCAACTACACATGTCACAGGATAAGACCCCAGTGCCTGACACACACTAGACCCCCAAGAGAGGTCTTCCTCTTCCAGGGCTGGGGCTGGAAAGGAAGGATACGGTGCAAATACTAAAAACCCCCAAACAGCCCTCGGGCTCCGCTTTAGCCAGTGGTCAACGTCCCAGCCCCCACATCTGGCTCAGAACAGCTACCAAGAAGCCAAACTGGCCAACTGCAGTGCCATTCCCTTTGCTGGAAAAAAAAAAAAAAAAAAAACAGGGAGTGTGTTCCGCTTCTGAATATCACGCCGGTGGGAGGAAAGGGCTCCCTCATCCTGGCGGAATGTTCCAGGAAGGAATGAAATATCACAGTGGCCAGGATGGGGTGGGAAGCAGGGGGAGGGAGACCCCTTCAAACCCCCTGTCCCCAAGAGCCGTCCCAAACTTGGCAAAAACACACTTTCAAAATGAGAAGCCAGGATCACCCCGGCTTGAAAGTCTGTCCTGTTAGAGTTGGAATGGTTTCCCCCTCTCCTTGGCAAATACTGGGGCCTTTATGAAAAAAAACAATCATCTTTTTAAAAGATAAACAAGGAACCCAGCCAGAGCACAGCTTCCTGAGACAGCTCGGGCCCTTTCCCCAGCCAGGGATGTGTCCTGCTAGCTCTGCATTCCCAGACCTGCAGTGCTTGGGTCTCGGCGGGCATCTGACACCTGCTGATGGAGAGACGGGGCCGGCGGTGAGCCCAGCTCAGAGGTGATTCCAAGCACCACAGAGTCCAAGGGATCTTGTTTGGCCCCAGTTCTCCCCCTGCCTGGCTCTGTGCGGCCCTAGACAGCTTCCTAACCCCTGCGACCCTCAGTCTCCTCCTCTGTAAAATGGTTTTAACGATCCCCACTCCTGGAGTGATGGAGGATTGAATGAGGTCATGAAGGTATAGCCACGGAGAGTAGAAAGAGAACTCGATAAACGTTCAACACTTGTTAGCTAATTATTATTATTGTAAAGTTAAGTGGCATAGAATCAGTACCAGATACGTTATTTCTTTTTCATTAATAATATGTAGGTGACTGGGGTGACAGGCATCTGTCTTGTTCATCTTTTTATTCTCAGCATCTTGATCTAAGCCCAACATATGCTAAGTCCCCAGGCTGTCCTTATCAAAGCTGGCTCGGGACCCATGTCCCACTGGTATTGCTGGCTTGGACAGCAGTGTCCTATCGAAATCTGAACGGCACACGGCTGAGGTCATGTTCACTACTCAAAGCCAAGCGGAGGAAAGCTGCCTTCTTTGCTGGGGGTGGTGAAGGGGTGGGGCTAGGAGAGGTCTCTTGCATTTTGTGCTCCAGGCAGAGTCAGGCACACCTGCCCCTCTGCAGACTGGGACACCCCTTGCCCGACCCAGGCCCCCAGCCTCACCTTGGAGGCGGCCCAGTCCATCCAGCCTTCCGCACAAGGGTTCACGTTAATGAGGACGAGGCCCTCCACCATCTCGGGGTTGTTCAGCTGCAATTGGAGACACGAAGTGAGAGACACAACCTAGCCATCTGAGAGACTGTGAACTTTAAAGTCAAACCAAAGACTGAGAAAAGTACCAGAAGAGGACCCGTGTAGACCCCCAGAGCAGGCTGCTGCTCTCGACACTGCCCCCCTTCCAAAACTGAGGTTCCAGCTTAGTAGACACTAAATGGGGCTCCTGAGAGAAGGGAAAGAGGAAACCATAGAAGAAGTAGGAGCACATGTGCTTGGCAGACCTACGTGGGACAAGTCACTTCACGCTGCTGCCCCTCAGCTTCCCTAGCTGTGAAATGGGTACAACATACCATGGCCCTCATAAATCAGACAAGCTAATCAGCTCTTCAGTAATCAGTAAGAATTCTATTACTTCTCAGAGATACGGAGACAGAGACCTAAGATACAGTTGAGACCTTATTTCATCTGCTCAGAGCCTAGACAGCCAGACCATTTTGTATTCGTGCCAGCATGCCTAATCTCTAGCAAAGTCCAGCAAATAATAGCCCATCAGATTACATACGGTTGAACAAAATAAGCATCACTGCATTTTGAAACAACCGTTCGGTAAGGCTCCAAAGGACCCAGCAGCACCTGACCGGGACCCCTAGTAATGTAAGTGACGTCTGTCATGTGAGCACATACATCTCTGATTAGCTTAGAGTTAGTCAGGGTCCAAGAGTTCCCTGACCACAAAACCTGTGCAGCTGTCACAAAGAAGTAGCACAGTAGAGTACTCAGTGACATGAGGACCCGGCCACAATCACCGCGAATCGAGCGAAGATGATGATAAAAGAACATGTCTCGTGCGGCATTTCAGTGACGGGAAAGAGCTGCTGGTGTGTACACGAGTGCACACCCACACGCCCCATGTGCATATGTAACTCTGGACCACACACCCCGAAGTGCACTGTGGCTCTCCTTTGGGAAATGGAATTATGGCTCATTTCTTTTTCCCTTTGGGGAGTTTTTTTTGGTGCTTTTCTAATTTTTTTCCTTAATCTTGAATTAATTTTCTTTAAAACATATATATATTGTGCATATATATAGAGAGAGAGAGAGTTTTTTTTTTTAATGAAAGAACTCACAGCAAATCGAGTGAGGATGTAGGCACCCGCTCCGGTTCCCATGCCAATGATGCTTTTCAGTCTGGAAGAAGAAATAAAAGTTCATGTCCCAGAAGGAGTGAGCGATGGGAAGCGCCCTTTGAAAACCTTCCCCGCCCCTTGCCCTGAGGAACCTCATCTCCCCAAGGGTGTGTCGTGGGCATCGCTGAGGGTGGCTGGCAGGCTAGACAAAGTGGGACCACGCTGCCATACGTGCCCTGCAGGACCTGCAATGCATCATGCTTTATGTCTGGACAGAAGACCATGACCTTGGAAAGACTCATGCCTTTCCCTCACTCCTCGCCCAACTGGCCAAGCTCTGACAGCCCCGCTGTCATTTCCGGGAAGGCCTATTGACCAAACTGCTTCTTCCCGCTCTTCAGCTTTATCTTGGATTCTAAAACTTGGAATGAAAATGAATTGGGCAAGAACATGGAGGTGTTCTCATCGTACAAAAGGCTCCACTAAGAGGTTTCCTTGAGCCCTGAAGAAATAAAGGCCTGGAGGGAGACGTTAAGGGTTCAGGCAACCCTATTCCGGAATGTTCCATGGGAAAGAGAAAGCAATAAAAGAAGAGAGGCTAGGAAAGGATGGGTGGAGTGGCTGTCATCGGGTGATGGATTTTGACTCAAGGAGAAAAGCCCAACTTGCAAGAGGCAGATGGGAGTAAAGAGACTGCATGAAAAACACTGTCTGCAGAGTATAACAAGCTGATTTCTTCCCTGATCTTTAAGCATTAACCTAGATTTCAGTGCTGGGGCCAGATCAAGACCCCAGGAGAGGCGGAAGCTAGAGATCACCCTTCTCTGCAAGCTGGTGGGGGAGTGGATCCCTCACTCTTACCCAAACTGGTGAAGGACTCCGGGCAGCATTTCCGCCAGCTGGTCCATGGAGGGGTACACGTACCTTGGGAGAGGCCATGCAGAGGCAGTTAACAAAAGCCGGGACCTCAGCGGAAATGAACAGCGCAAACGAAAACACACTTGATAGGCGGAGACCGTGCAACAAACCGTCCCGTGCGCCCAGACTACCCAGTCTAGTCCCCGCCCGTGGCCCCCATTCCGAGCACCCCACCGTGTACACAGCCTGCTCCTCTGAGAAAGGATGCTCTCCAGGCCAATTCCCCCACCTTTTACTTTGTAAAGTGACCCTTTACAAACCACTTCCTATGTTCCAGGTCCCACAACAAGCATTTGATGAGCATTGTAAGCTCATTTAATCTTTACAACTAGTCTATGAGGTTGCTATGATTTCCCTCATATAAAGATTGTAAATATCGTTAAGGCTAAGAGATAAGTGACTTGGCTTCACAGACAAGCAGGGATTTGGAGCTCTCAGGATTTCAAGGCCCATGTACTCACTTACCTTCCCAAAGGAGGCCTCCTGGCAGCCCTCCCATGAAGCCCTCCTGACCTTGGGGAACCCCTCCCTCTCATCTCCTCTCCCCAAGAGATGCTTGAGAAGAAGCCTGGGAGACAAGGCAGAGAAGGCAAGCCACCCTGATTGGCTGGACACAGTGGCTTCGGGAAACGGATACCCAGGGCGATTTTAAGGCACAGGGATGCCTCGACTCGCACATCTTCCGGGACCACTCCTCCTGTTAACAGAGGGCTGGGGGAGCTCCTCTCTGTTCAAAACTGGCCCATGACAGCAGGTACCGAGGAGGGTGACAGTGGGGAGGACTCACACTGGGTGACCAGGGAGCCTGCAGGCTGCCTGGGTCTGTACATGAAGGCGAGGGCTTCCCCTTGGCAGGAAACAAGTTTCCCATCATCCCCTCCTTAGCAGGGCCTGGAAAGGGTCTCCTGTTCCCACTGTGCCCACCTTTCCAATGGGGCCAGCAGAGGCCGCCTCCCAGGCTGGATCCTTCTCGGCCAGCAGGTGCTCCTTCCAGATTACCTACCATTTCTAGACTGGCTCTCCTCTTAGCCTTTGCACATGCTGTTCCCTCTGCCTCCCCAGAAGCAAGTGTATGCTCACCTCCCTTGAATTTCCAGAAGGAAGCCCTAGAGCCTTTGCCCGGCCAGGTGCCTACAACCCTAGCCAGAGTTCCCACACATTTTCTTTCCCATCTTCCTGGAAGGAACTCGAAGATCTGTCCTTTTCACCAAGGTCTTGGCTGTCATCAGGGAGTCTGGCCCGTTTTATGGAAAGCGAGTCCACACGGCACGCTGTGTTAGGAGCCAGCTCCTCCGAATGTCCCGTGATCCTGGAGGCAGGTCCCTGGGGGAGCCGTCAAGATACCTCACAAGACCCACTCGGTCTAGGTGCTGGGGGGAGGGGGCTGACGCCCACTAGAAGGCATTCCACAATGCCGACTTCGGGGCTCAGGCAGGCAGGAGGGAGTCCCTTCAACAGAGGAGCTGTTGGGCCTTTCTCATGCCAGGCTCCTGGCGAGGCAACGGGAACCCACGTGAGCAGAGCAGACACGGTCCCGTGCAGGAGCCGGGGGGCAAGTCAGCAGAAACAAATACGCGTAACTCATGACAGTGGCGACCACCGGGGAGGGGAAGGTGCTGAGAGCGGGAGTCTGAAGAAGGAGATCTGTTCTGACCAAGCGGAGGGCTTCTTGGAAGACGTGCCATTGAAGGGGACGTGGGCTGGGGGGAGCTTGAGGGCTGAAGAGTGTAGGGAACGTTCTAGGCTGGGGGACCAGCATGTGCAAAAGGGAGAGAGCCAGGAAGGCCCCGGTTGGCGGGGCTACACATCGACGAAGCCGTTGTCTTTCTGAAATGGCCACGGCTCGGTTTGGAGCCAGCAGCCCCCAAACGGTGAGAGTTGGGGAGACACCTAACTCCACAGCTTCTTTCCTCACTGCTCTTGGGGGGTGGGTACACAGCCAGCAGGCAACAGGGTTCTACTCACGAGGCCCCATGTGCAGAAAGCTGACTCCAGAGCCGGGAGTGACCCGGCCAGGGGCCCCTATCCCTGCTTTGCCGTCTCAGCCTCAGGATGGGGGCGTGCACCCCGGAGGGCCTAGGAGACCCCTGACCACGCCGGGCCCCGCTCAGACAGTGGGTCCCACCAGCCACACGCTGGAATCGCCTGGTAACTTAGGGGAACAAATACCCTGCGCCTTGGCCTCCGGGTCAAGTGAATGAAAATTCCTGCGAGCAGAGCCCAGGTTTCAGAATAGTTTTAAAATCTCCCCGTGGGGAGCTGAGAGTCACTGGGTCACCCCAAGTCTTTCAAACATTTGTCCAAACAAAGATGGATATACTGACAGACGCTTAACCTGCTGCTGTATTAAGAAGCTTTGAACTCTTTTAACCTACGTCTGGGCATCCCTTCCCTTCCTCTCTGATAAAGATTAATGATTAAGGATGATTCAGAACACTAACAAAAAAGACCTCTTTGTGATACCGAGAAGGCCTCTTTGACAGACTCTAAACCCAAGAACCTGGTCCCACCTTGATTGAATCACAGCACGGTGAGGGGCCTCCGAGAGGTCTGCCACCCCCATGTGACCCTGACTGTCCAGAGCCCTCGGTAAGCTTGCCCCCAGCCTCACAACGAGAGCTGAAAGTCCACATCAGCCACGCACTGGGGAGGAGCAGGCAGTGTAGACACCCGGGACCAAGGCAGCCTGATGTTCCAAAGAGAGTTGGAGTCTTAGAGCCAGCAGACTGGGCTCAAACCCGACACCCGCCCCCGCAATGAAACCAGCTGCGCGAGCTTGAGCAAAGCAGTTAACCCCTCCATGCCTCAGTTTTTCCATCTAGAGAATGGAGCTACCAGCACCAGCCATGTAAGGATTAAATACAAATGACATTTGTAAATAAAGATGATTAAGTCTGGCCCACAGGACGTACTTCATCAATATCATTTCCAACTATGGTCTCTATTTTTCTTCCCAACCTTCTAGATCTTTCTCCTAACTATTTCTTCTTGTCAAGACCCTCTTCCACTTTAGTCCTGTCCGGGCCATGTACCCCTAGTAAAAAGCCCGACTAGCTGGGCTGCTGTGGTGGGGTGGGGACAGGGTGTCTAGAGGGGTGAAGGTCGGGGAGCTATTGATTGATGGTTATGGGGGTTCCGTTTAGGCTAATTAAAAGGTCCTGGAGATAATGGTGGTGATGACTGCAACACAATGTGAATGTATTTAATGTCAGTGAACCATACACTTACAAATGGTTAAAAACAGTAAAATTTAGCTTATATATATTTTATTACAATTAAAAAAGAAACCTTAAAAGCCTGACTAACGCCTCCTCCCACCACCTGTTCCCACCCTGCAGGGCTTTCCTTTCCCTGTCCTGGGGCCCGAGGCTCCCTCCTCTTACCCCGTGGGGAAGGATGCCGCACCGTCCTGCTGGCCGGGGGCGTCCACGTGGCAGACAGCAAAGTGCTGGGTGATCTCCTGCATGTCCTCGGAGTTGAAGAGGGGGTTATAGCAGGTTTTGTCTGGAGAACAGGCACGGGAGAGAGAAGAGGAAGAAGTTAGGAGAGAATAAAGTCTGTATTCATTCTGTTGGTTTCATGCCTACACAGCAGGGGGAAGGAACTTTCAAGAAAGAATGGCTACATTTTCTTTCCCACTTTCCTCTGGTGATAAAAGGCAAGAATAAGTCATGAGGCAAGGGAGTGGGTGTGGAAGTGGAGACGGTCAGTAAACTCTCCTGCCTATGCTGGTGGATGACATAAACTTCCAGGCAGCGCTGGGAGGGGATCCCATTCCAGCTCCTGCTTCTTCCCCCAACAGTCCTGGCCGTGACGGTCCTCGTATGAGGTGGGGTTGCCCCACTGACACTCTCTTTCTCTCTAGGTGTCCTAAACCCTCACCTCAGGGATACTGGCCAGGGCACACAGGATTTTCAAACAAGGAGGACCACTCTTACGTGGGCTTGGACGAGCCTCCTAATCGCTGAGGCAAAGATGGCCAGCTGCTCACCGAAACACTTCCCTTTTCTTCCAGGACACACTTCTGGACTACATTTCCCAGCCTCCCTTGCAATCAGAGGCAGTCGTGTGATCAGATTCTAGCCAACAGCATGTGAGGCTCCCCATTTCCTCATAACACCTGCCACCCAATCCTCTAGGTTTCCCTCCTCTTTTCTTTCGTGACTGCCAGGTGTGGAGGAGCCAACAGAAGCCTCAGAGGCTCCGGGGGACGGTGGAGTCACAGCTAGAAAGAGCCTGGGTCCCTGAATCACCACATGGAAGGTGTCCCACAGAATGTCCACTGAGTTGTGACATGAGTGAGAACTAAACATATATCATGTTAAGCCACAGAGGCCTTGGGTCCGTTGTTACAGCGCTCACTGTACTCTAACAATGGAGGAGTAACACCGCCGAGCAATTCCGTATCCTCATCAGAGTCGGTGGAATAAGGTGGTATATATCAAAGTACCCAGCATCGGATTTGGTACATGATGGTTACAAGGGGGCATATGGGGGGGAAAGAGAGAGAAAAGAGAAGTGAGAGTGAAGGAGAAAAATGGTTTTCAGTGACTGACATCCTTCGTAGCCTCGAGGTATTAATAAGCTGTTGGAAAAACAATGTCATTCAGTCCATCTGTTAATCAAAAGTCAAGCAAGCATCCAGCTCGCAATACGCACTGGACCAGGAAGGGCCACAAGCGCCTCTGAATCATCACAGAAGCGTTTCTGTTCTGTGTAACTGTAATACTAAGTGGATCTTGTTCCAGTCCCATCTGTGAAAAACCCACATTTGGGAACACTTCCTGGTCATCTTAAGAATTCGCGATCTAAACATCCATAGCAGCGGTATTCAGAAGAGTCGAGAGGTGGGAAATCCAAATGCCCATTAAACGAGGACAGACACACAGAACGCGGTGTATCCGTACAATGGAATATCATTCAGCAAAAGAGGATAAAGTACCGATACGTGGCACAGTGCGGACGTACCTTGCAAACATTACGAAAGACGCCAGTCACGAAAGGCCACCCATTGTGTGATTCCATTGATAAAATATGCCCAGAATGGGCAGATCTTAGAGACAGAAAGTAGACTAGTGGTGGCCCGGGGCTGGGGGGTATGGGAGACTGGGGGGCGATAGATAAGAGGACAGAACTTCTTTTCAGAATAATAAAAATGTTCTAAAATGGATCGTGCTGAAGGTTGCACAATCCTGTGAAAACACTAAAAACCACCGTAGACCTTCATTAAAGGCAGTCACTGTCACACAGACTGATGGTGGAGGACTCCTGAGTCCCCAGCATCTCCCAGCGCCCAGGCAGTGCATTCCGGGCTCGTCCAGTCTGTGGCAAGAGTTCTCCCCAGAACAGCTCCAGGAAGTCCCGGCAAAAGAGGATGAGGCAGACTCCCTGCCAGCCGCCCTTCCTAGCTGTCCTCTCCTCCAACCCTGGCAGACACCCGCTCGCCCAGGACACGCGGCTCCTTGGAACTTACGGTTCATGCCAATGTCGTGGTAGGTGAGGATGACGGGTCGGTTCCCCTTGGGGGTCCCACACAGTGTGACGTGAATGGAGCCATGCAAAGTCTCGATGTCCTGCTCCTGGGGAGAGACAGACAGACGGGCCTGTCATGTGGGACCCGCAGTCACGGTGTGGCTGGAATTACAGCCTGCAGACACCCAGCGCGCGTCTCACTGCGGTTGGGGGAAAGTTCCTAGTTTGGTCGTGGGAGCACTGGGCTTCGGGTGGCAGCTCTCTCTGGCCAGAGAAGCCACTCTGAGAAGCAGAGACAAAAGGGGAAAGGGGGACCAAGGAAGCACCCCGCCATCCGTCGAGGTCAATGGTTGCCAATCTGAAGAACTCGGCTCAAAAATAAATACACCCCAATTCTCAGGTTCCGCCTTGAGAGCAGGAAAACTCAGTATCTGAGCTTTGAACAAAACCCCTCTCCCTTCTCCATCCCAGGCTGAGAGATGCTGGGGCTTCCAGGCACCCGCTCTGAAGACCCCTGAAGCATCTCCCAGGCGGCCGTCGTGCTTCTGCGAAATGGGAAGAACAATGGAACCTCAGGGGGAAGGGTGAGTGCTCAGTGCCCAGGCCCATCCCCAGCACAGGGGTCCTCCTGGGCTACCTGCCTTATCCCCCCAACCAAAGCACAGAGGCCCCCATCTCCCCAGCCCTCTCTCTCTTCCTCCGAGTGCCTGCTCACTCCTGCCTATACAAACGCTGGAAAAATCCGCAAACGGTGGGGCAATGGTCCAGCCCCCAGGGGGGACCACAGATCATCTGCTGGGCGGAGCCCTGGCCCTGAAGCCACCGTGGGAACAATGGTTCACTGTGGGGACCGCATTCTCTATTGTCTCCTCAGCTGACCCACAAGGCGCCCTCTAAAAATAGGCCAGGCTGGGCAATGTCCCCACCAGCCTGGGGCATCAGGGTTCAAATCCAGGCTCTGCCTTCCCCAAGCCCTCTGAGCCCCCGGAGCCCCATCTGTAAGATGGGAGGGAGCTGACCACCCCGGGTTCCTCAGCAGAAGAGATAAGCCTGGTGAGGGATACAGTCACCGGCGAGATGGGGCTGCTCGGGACACGGGGGCAGGGGTTAATGATGCGGCTGAGCCCCACCTTGGTGGCAAGTGTGGGCATCCGGCCCTGGCTGGCACCCAAGATGTGTCTAGCAGCCCCCAGGGGTGGGAGTGGGTAAGAGATGCTGATTGATCTCTTTGAAGGCCTTAAAATGATAAAGCCGTGGGACCAGAGCTAAATGTGTCCAAGAAGGAAGAGGCTGCCTCTGTCCTGTTTACTATGACATCCTCGGGCCCTGGCACAGCTCAGGATCTGCTGGATAAAGACCTGACACTCGCATGATCATGGTAAACATAGCTTCTCTAGGGAGTCCATTAATCTATTTTGGGTTCAGTCTCCACTCTGTCCCCTAATTGGCTGTGAGGGTGTCGGCAAGCTCTCTCCCCACAGAATTCCCAGGACTGGTGTGAAGTCTCCCAGGATTGGCACAAGCCCCACGGAGCACTAACGCTTCACCCCCACGAGGCACCACAGAAGCGCTGTGACCGTGGCCGCGGCCTCACACCACTGCAGACTTCAGCCTGGGCCTCAGAAGAGGCATCAGCTGTGGTTATCCTTATCTGGAAGGATAAAAAACCCAGTCTCAGAAGCTGGAAGTGGCCTGGTATAGGTGTACAGGTGTGGCAAGGTCGCCGAGATACAGGGATAATATTCGCTAAGTGCCCACCAAGAGTCAGGTGAGCTGAGCGAACCCATTTTCCAGATGAAGAAATCGAGGTGACCCAGCCCCCGGCCAAGAGCACACAGCTTGTAGTGTGAACCAGGATTACAACCCACGTCTGCTGGGCCCTCATGCGGGTGTTGGCCCCCATCAGCCCTCCTCTGAGTTCTGTGTCCACCTGCCCACACGGGGAAGAGGAGGGAAGGCAAGTGTGACCTTCCCCATGCCTGAGACCCACTCCTTAAGTCACCCGCGCACACGCACAAGGTCCTCAGCTGGCCCTGGGCCTCTCTCTCCACTGGCCCAAACCAAGAAGGCTGGGTCTGAGACTGGATGGAGGAATTAAAACTCTCACAGACACGTCCCTTTGTCCTCTGCAGTCCCAAAGGAACATTCTGCCCTTCTGTCTCCGTGGGGATGAATCACCCAGTGTCCTGGAGGGAGGAACCCACCCGTGTCCCCCACGTTCTCCCAAAGAGAGGGCACCGAGGGACCCAGAACTGCGTGATCCACTCCCTGTGCTGATAGGGGAAAGCCTGTCTCAGGGCTCCTCAGGGGTCCCCGTCTGGCTAGAACAGTGGCTGGAAACACTCACAGAACCCGTCCACCACCCAGACCGCCATCCTCAGCTCTTCCAAGTTCAGGGCCAGATCTCAGAAGTCCGGGCTCACAGGGGTCTGATCCAGCCAGGGGCATGCAAGAAAGAGAAGGCCAGGCGGCCTGGATTTTCCTCTCACCTCCTCTGGAAGAGTCTAGAAAGCCACTCTCTCAGGGGCAGAGGGGAGGGCAGTATGACGGCAATTAGCATTGTATCTGGCCCTGCTCTGAGGATTTTACATCCACCCTCCCGTTGAACCCACACAACAACCCCGCTGGGTAACACCTGTCCGCACTTCAGATGAGGAAACTGAGGGGAATTTACTCAAGGTCACACAGCTGGAGCAGTGCGGCAGGATCTGAACCCGAGGCCGTCCAAGTCCAAAGCCTGTGCTCTTTGCTGTCTCCATTTTAACACTCTGTGCCAGGTGCCCCGTGAAGAAAGAAAACTTTTAACATGCAACGTGCACAGTGACTCTCTAAAGAGGGACGCAGGAAGTCAGGTCCCCATTGACGTGCTGTAGATTGTTTTTTATCTCCCCAGCATCTCCAAAACCCAGTAATCCACGGGGCAGGTGCTGGGATACGCTGGTACATAGAACAGAGAAATAACACCTGCTCCTCCCACACTCCCCAAATACACATCTGCCCCCAAACTGCAGGCATGTACAGTAGGCGTGTCTGACTTGGAACAGCCTCGGCACAAACGTCACTTCCTCGGGGTGGCCCCTCCTGCCACCCACTGTACACAGGACACATGGCTCTTGTCCTCTTCCTTGTAGCATTTACCACAATGGCATGTATCTGGTTCTTAGCCGTCTCCCCAGCCTGACTGCAGATTCTCAGGGAGAAAGGCTTGCTCTGCCCTGGAGAAGGTGCTTAGAGATTTACACAGTCTACACCACCTGCAAGCTGGTAAGCTGTGAAACAGCACCGATGCCTACTGTCTACACTGCCTGTAAGGTGGCAGGTGGTGAAAACAGAACCTACCACCAAGTGGTCCTCAAAGATTTCAGCTCTTCGGCTGCCAATTCTGGCTTGGGAGCTTCATGAGCTATGGCAGACTATGTCGCTGGGCCTCCCAGACATTCGTTGTCCTCTTCTTTACGACAAAATTCCCAGCAATGTGCCTGATGAAATTCTCTCCTTCCACATCTCCCTTGTAGCCAAGGATGGTCAGAAGATTCAGTTCGGGCCAATGAGATGTCAGCAGAATTTGCTGCAGCTCTGAGGAGAATTCTTTTAAAGACTCAAACTTGGCCTTTTAATTTTTCTTTTTCACCCTTCCAACTGCTTACTACCTGGAACATGGATGAGATGCCCAGGGATTCAGCAGCCATCTTATGAGCATGAGGACAAAAGCTACACGCCCAGGGTGGCAGAGCAGGAAGCTGAAAGGAGTCTGAGACTGGGTGATATTCACAGCCTGCTGTACCAGGCCTTCTGGGTCAGCGAAAGTATCAACCATTTCCTTGTTTAGGGCACTGTTTGTTGGGTGATATTAATTCTAACGATACACCCACCATGGGACCTTGGCCAAGTTACCGGACTTCTCTGAGAATTCCTCCCCTCAGCTGTAAACTGAGGTCAGTAACAAAGCCTTTTGCTTGTGGAGATGCTCCCAAGACTTTTAGTAGGGACCGGAAAGTGTTTTGGAAATTGCAGCGTTTCCCTCCATGCTGGCTGTTACAGATGCCGACCCCAGAGACGATTACTGTGAAGCCACAGGGACTAGTCCCCAGGGTTTAAGGCAACTGGTTGGATGATCTAGGAGAGCTCTGAGACCAGCTGCTACACCTCCCTCCATAATCCGCCTGCCCAGCAGGCCCTAGGGAGACGCTGAACGCTTTGGACTCTAAGAGGATGACACACTTACCCAGGCTCTAAGTCAGCTGGCGCGCTGGGCCGCCCCTCCCCTCGGTCTAGCAAGCCTTGGTCAAGCCACAGCCTGAGGGCAGAGGACTCCCTTTGCAACAGCAGGCAAAGAAAGCTGAGTTAGGCTCATCAGACGTAGCATTAAGGCAAGGCTTGCTGAGGCAAGCAAGGCAAAGCATGAGAACAGAGGCTCCAGAGAAAAGGCCAGGGGCTTGCCCCACCACCAGCTTTATGTGCAATAACCCCTCCCCCATCTTCCTGGTCCATCTCCTGTGCCCGCAGTGGGGGAGGGGAGGCCTGGCTGAGCCACTGGTCTCGTCCTGACCATTCAGTAAGGAGCACATGGATTACGAAGACTGACAGGGGACGGTACGTGTGTGGCAGGCGCACAATCGTATTTGCACAGAAGGGCAGCCGTCCCCTTACCAGACAAACACCATAAAGCCAGGTCTGGCCCCGGTGCTCTCAGGACAGACATTTCACAGATGGCAAAAGCCAGCCTCCGGGGCTGAAGCCTAGCCCCCAAAGCTACACAGCTGCAGGTAACAGAGTTAAGATTCCGGACAGGCCCTCGGGCCTCTGAGTCCTGATACCTGGCCCACTGGGACACCTAGGAGAGAAGAAGGTCTCAAAGGGGCCAAGCTCCCTCCGTTTCTCAGCTTTCTTTAATGCTGCCATCACATGGAGAAACAGAAGAGTTATAGTCAGGAAATGATCTGTAGCGGGGGAAAGGGTACCAGCCTGGGAATACAGCGGGAAGCTGGAACCCACGTGACGACGGCGATTCTCCAAGCAAGAAAGAATCAGGAGGAAAGTCTCTCCTGGATTAGGGAAAAGCGGAAGAGTGGAAGCAGGGCCATCCACGGAGCAGAGGGAGGCAAAGGACCCCTGTGTGCTGAGTCTGATGCTGTGTTTACGTCACAATCGTGACACCCTGGGGACAGTGCTACTACCCCCATTTTTACAGGGTAGAAGACCAAGCCCCCAGGAAGTCAGGTGACTACCCAAGAACGCAGGGCTAGCAGAGGGAAAGCTGACCTGAACCCGCTTCTGTCCACTGTATCTATTTTGCAACACCAGGAGATGTGCGTCTACACTAGGTCAGCCTGGTGGCCTGGGCTGGACCGACCTGGGAAGCCCATCGGAGCCCCATCACGGGGACGCTGTCGGGCGAGGTGCTCTGTCCCCTCCACCAGGAGGGCATTCCCAGGAAGCCCACAGAGGAGGGCAGAAGAGGCAAAGCCTCCCTTGGCACTGACCCAGATGCGTGCCGCTGCCATCTGTCGCTCGGAGTTTGCTCTAAGTCCCAACGGCTTTCCCAGAAGTGAGGCTGGGGGCAGGCGGGGATGGGAAACGGTGGGTTGAGGATTCCCAAGCCTCCGAGGTCTTCCCACCTCAGTCAGGGGGCAGGAAGACAAGAAGCAATCGTGTGCCAAGAAAGAAATGCGCAAAAGGTCACCATTTCCATTTTCCCTGTGAGCTGATCTGCTTCCAAGAGACGGGAAAAAAAAGTCAGCACCCACACAATGGGGATCAGACGTCCCCCCGGCCCAGCTCCACCAGACTGGGAGCTCCAGAGCAGGAGCCAGACCCCAGGAGACCCTCCGGCCCACTGCCCCTCCTGCGCCGGCCCCCTCTGTCCCCTCCACCCAGAGGCCCTGTGGGTAACATCAGCTCATTGCCCGGAGATCCCTGGTGAGCACACAAACACAGATTCCCATGGAAACTGAATCAAATCAAACCATCCAAATAACTAAAGATCCAGGTGGAAGGAATTAGAAATAGCACCAGGAGAGGAGATTTGGGGCCGAAGGAAGTTACCCAGCCCCTGAGCGGGGAGTGACGAGCAGTGGACTCAACTCTGCTGTCCTCACACCGCCCTCCCCCCCCCCCCCCAGTTATATGGCCTTTGGCTCCGCACTGAGTCAAGCGTTGCCATCTATCTCATCACCGTGTGACACTGGGCAAGTCCCTTAAACCCCCGTCTCTTCAGCGCAGTTGGCAACAAAACCTCTTTTAAAGGGTTGTTTTGAGAATTAAATGAGATGATGCAGGAAGAGAGGGCAGCACAGTTTCTGACAAACAGCTGACGCTCAAGATACACCAGCTCTTACGACTCCCACGGTTTAGTACGTATCTAACAGTCAGATGGACCAAACTTAGGACTATCTCAATACTACCCTTTGACGAGTTTCTTAACATCTCCAAACTGGTCTCTTATCTGCTAAGGAGAGTATCATTTCCCACCTTGGCAGGGAAGCCCTGAGACAACGGGTGGGCACGCAAATACCCATTTGTTCCCTTCCCACCTCTTCCCTCCCCTCAGTGGCCTTCCACCAAGTGGCTCCCCACCTGGAGCAGAAGGGGTAGGGCTGGATAATAAAGCATCTGCCAGCTCTGATATTCTTGGATTCTAGAATTCTAGCCAAAGAAAATAAACCAGAACCCAAAATACTCTCACTTTCCCCACTCATCAGATTTGCAAACACAACTGCCTAGTCTGATGCCAGAACCTTCTCTGCAGAGTCAGATCAAACCACTTCCTTCCTGCAGCCCCAGCACCTCAGGCCAGCCGCCCACCCAGCTCTGTGCTCTGAGGGCTCCAGAGCCTCTCCAAGGGGGGACAAAGTAGGGTCTCAGGAGCTGCCCATCCTAAGGTGACGTCAGGCCAGAAGAGATAAGGCCGAGATGCCATCTGCTCTGGCAGCTAAGCTGTCTCCTAAGACAGCAGCTCTGGAGCTGCTTCTCACTGAGGACCTCTGGGCTAACAGTGTGTATTTTGATTCATGCAAAAAAAAAAAAAAAAAAAAAATTCTCGACCACTTTGGGAAAGGAAACGAGTCTGCCCGATTTAGTCAAAATGCTGAAGTACCAAATACTCCTCGAAAAATAACATTGGCTGCTTTTGGACACACACAGTGAGGCAGCTCAGCCTCCTTAAACTCAAATCCCAAGCGCTACCCAGACAGGGCCCTGATTCCATGAGCCGTAAGGACCAACTAAATGAACAGATGAAAGTGGGCTGCCGTTGAGGATCTCAGCTCTCGGGTCCTTACAGCAGCTCCCCCTCAAGGGCTTGAACATAAACCCACCATAGCACTGTTCAGATTATCTACCTGGCCAGATCCTTTTTGACAGAAATTGCAAAGGTGACCTAGAATCTAGTACTGCAGTACATGTCGTGGTTGAGAGAGCTGATCTGGGGCAGAGTTGGGTTCGATGCGGCCCCTGCACAGTCGCTGGCCATGGGAAAGCCTCAGTTTCCTCATCTGTCAAGAAGGCATGAGGGTACAAAGTCCCAAAAGATTCAACAAAAGCCCCTGGGAAAGCCTGGGCCCCCGCCTGGCTCCTCAGAGAAGCTGAAGCCCACGGCAGGCAGGAGACTGTCGTTTTGCAGGAGCTCCCGTGTGAATCCAAGGTTAGGGTGGGTGGGAGAGTCTCCGCGCTGGTACGCTCTGCAGCCACCGCTGACCAAGGTGCTGTCAGTCTCTGCTCCCGGCCCCGTGACCCAGAGAACGTCAGCCATCACGGTGCACGGCATCCTCTGAAGGACATCCTTCAGCGACCCACGCCCACGATTTTAGAGACTGCTGGAAATCTGGGAAACCTTCACAGATACCATGAGTCAACAAGATCTAGTAGCCAAATCTAAATGAATATAATTTTATCCAAAGATCTTTTTGGAAACAACCTTGACAAAGTGTCACTCGGCACGCGGATGCAGCTCAAATATTGTGATTCATCTGTAAGATAACAGCTTACAGGAAGAATACATTTCGCCCTTGGAGGACTCAGAATCCAAGCCAGAGGGACCTCTGCATGTGCCAATGCCTCTGCATGGGTGATCGGTCCCTAATCTTCTCCTGTCATATGACTTCACAAATCACTCAGGTCTCAGTCCAATGTCACCTCCTCCAAAAGCCTTTCCCGACCCCTTAACCTGCCCCATCTCATCAACCTGCACCATCGTCTTCCAAGCCCCTACAGTAGCTGGGGTTGTCATTTTGCTGAATCCTTCATGTGTGTTGCCTCCCCCTTCTAGGGAGTCAGGAGGCTGGGTGCAATCCTAGCCCTACCCCTCTCCCACCCCGTGACCTCAGGCAAGCGACTGAACCTCTCTGCGCTCAGGCTCTCCATCTGTCAGATGAAGACAGAGTTCGTTGTGAGCAGTGGGAAAGCAAAACCCGGCAACACACTGGGAATGGTGCTGAGCTATTCGCTTAGAACTGAAGCCCCTGGAAAGAGGGCTCACTGCCTGTCAGGCTCACTCCAGTATCCCCAGCACCTAAGACAATGCCAGACACAGAGCAGGCATTTGTTCCAGGAACAAAGGAATGCACAATTGGGAAAATGCATCCACCTCCCAGGACAGCTCTGGGACTCACTGGCTCAGCCCAGGCTGGGGCACGATGTTGATGAGCCGTCTCCTGCCTCCCCAGCCCCTCGCCGAGGCTAACCTCTGTGGTCTTCAGGTTGCCACTCTGCTGACGTTGAGGACGTGGCAGCCCGCCCACTCCAGCCTTAGCCACCTTCAAGTTCGCCTGCGCAGGCCGCAAACTCCTGTCCCCTGCTCTTGCTACTACCTGTGCCCGGAGAAGGGAGCGCATAACAGTGCTTGGCAAACTGTCAAGAGTGACACAGAAGCGAGGAATTATCTTCACAGAGAAGAGATAAACTACGTTTTCCAGGTTTCTTGAATGACCAAAATTTTAGCAATCTACAATAACCATAGGACCCAACAATCCCACTTTGGGTACGTACCCAAAAGGACTGAAAGCAGAGTCTTGGACAGGTGTTGCACACGCATGATCACAGAAGCACTATTCATAGCAGCAGAAGGGTGGAAGCAACCCAAGTGTCCATGGGTAGATGAAAGGATAATTAAAATTCAGTCCAGACATAGAGAGGAGTATTATTCAGCCTTCAAAAGGAAAGACATTCTGATACAGGCTACAGCCTGGATGAAACTTCTCTCACATGACATTAGGTGAAAGAAGCCAATCACAAAAGGACGAACACTGTGTGATGCCACTTACGTGAGCTACTTAGAGTAATTAAATTCTTAGAAACGGAAAGTAGAATGGTGGTTGCCAGAGGCTGGGTGGAGGGGAATGGGGAATTAGTGTTTCATGGGGACAGAGTTACAGTTTTGCAAGATGGAAAGAGTTCTGGAGGTTGCCAATGGGAAAGGGGTGGGGGAGGGATGGACTGGGAGTTTGGGGTTAGTAAATATAAACTATTACATATAGAATGGATAAACACCAAGGTCCTACTGTAGAGCACAGGGAACTCTATTCAATATCCCGGGATAAACCATAATGGAAAAGAATATAATAAAGGAGTGTATAAGCTTGTGTAACTGATTCTCTTTGCTGTGCAGCAGAAATTAATGCAATTTTGTAAATCAACTATACTTCAATAAAAAAATTAATTTAAAAAAATTTTTTAGAAAAGAGTGCTGAGATGGATGGAAGTAATGGTTGCACTATATTATGAATGTACTTCATGCCACTGAAGTGTGGACACTTAAAAATGGTTAGGATGGTCAATTTTATGTTGTATGTGTTTCACCACACACACAAAAATAAAAATTGGAAGAACTTCATGATACAGTTGGTAGAGCAGGTGTGTTATTGGACTAATACTGATTGGGAAACATCACATCAGGGCTCCCCTCTGTCACTGTCCTCTCTACACAAGGCTGGAGCGAATTTCCCCATTTCACAGATGAGGAAACTGAGGCTGAAGGGAGGTGAAGCATCTTGCTCTGGGTCAAACAGCCAAGAAAGGGCAAACCCGGCTCTCGAGTCTGGTTGAATCTGTGGCCTTGACCTTGGGGAGGAGGGACATCAAAAGGCTGCTGCAGGAAGACGAAACCACAGAGGGGATGGCTGCTTCGGTGGCGGGAGCGGGACCAAGAGCTGACATTTCAGTGACAGAGAAAGTACGTTAGTCTCCCTGCCTGGAGCCCCGCCCAGCCCAGCCCCGAATGACCAGCCAGCCCCTGGGGCTGCCACTCAAGCTTCACAGCCCCCAGAGCCCAGCAAACAGCCAGGGCCGCGGCTGCCACGGCTGCTGCATCTTTGCAGCTCTACTGCCCCGTCACTCGTCTCTCCCTGTTCTCAGGAGGGTGGGAAACGACCAGACAGAGGATCAGATGTCATCACCCTCAGCTGCCCGCACCTCACAACCCTGGACAAACGATTCCCCTCTTTCTCTGTCCTTCAGTTTCCCCAGGTGTAAACTGAGGGGCTGGGTGAGCCAAACCTGGGACCCCTGGAGACAACCTATTCACCTCCCACTTTCCCAGAGCACCCCCATGTACCCAGTGTCCTGTGAGACAAGAGACCAGTGGGGGGAGCTCTGGCCCGGGGACGGGAGAGGCAGAGACCTCGGCCCGTGAACGGCACAGTAAGAGCACGGGCTTCCTTCCCGCTCCGACAGACCTGGGTGGGATACCCAGTCCCAGCCTCCGGCCTCAGTTTCCCCATCTGAACCATGAAGATAACGGTACCACTGCTTATGCTGTTGTTGAGGAGTTAAATGAGATATTGGCCAGGAAGCCCTTAGCACAGGGCCTGGCTCACAGGAAGCACCATTAAACCAGCCTCATCAGGCGTGGGCAGAACGGGAAGCTCTCAGGGCTGGAAGAGGCAAGGCCCGGGGTCTGGTGCCACCTTCCTGTCACTGCAGGGGACCTCAGGCAAGTGGCTTCCGAACCCTGACTCTCTTCTTCTTAAACAAGTATAACAGAGTAGAACCAGAGGCCATGTCCCATGAGACCAAGCGCTCCTTGAAGCCCGAGATCTGTGTTCTGGGTGCCGATACAGCCAGTGAAGTGATGGGTTCGGGTCCCCCAACCTTTGATGGCCTAGAAGGTGCAGGGAGCTGACAGTCTGAGTCACAGTGGGACGAACGAACCAGACATGGTCGGTCGGTGATGGGTGGGGCTGAGTGACTAGCCATTGTCCTGGGCCTGAGCTACTCATAGCCCCGCCTCCTGGCTCAGTCTTGGACCCAGGGAGCTGCCCTAGTCCTACCCATCCCAGGTCCCTCTCTGTCCCTCTGCACAAAGGTGGGCTGAGCCCACCGGGTGGCCTGGCTTCCAGCTCTAGTAGGGCTGCAGGCTCAGTCAACACCACCCCGCTGAGCCCCCACCAGCAGTGACCCCAGAGGAGAAAGTGTGCCTGGAGGTCTGACCACGTTTCCTCCCACCCCTGGGGACATGTGCAGGGGGGAGCTGGTGGCTCAGGGGGTTCCCAGACCCCGGAGTCTAAGGGTCGCTTCCACATGTCCATCCATGCCTATGACCTGCATTCTTGCAGAGAGTGTGGCCTCTGCTTTCTAAGCAGTAAGCGCCACTGTGAACGGCACTGGTGTCTGAGTTACAGCCGGGAGAGATGGGGAGGGGCCCGGAAGTCGGGGGGGCCAAGTCTGCATGACCTGGGGGTACCACTCACCTGCAATAAGGTGATACCAGAACCCACACCCAGGGCTCTTGCAAAGAGTAAATGCACGCACTTAATTAAATTAAAGTAAAGGCGGCCTGCCTAGAACAGTGCCTGGCACATAGTAAGGGCTCAAAATCAGTCATTCTTACTGTTTTATTAAATTTACAGATGGAGGGTAAGGGAGGCTCAGAAGAGCTGAGTAACTTGTTCAAGGGCACATACCTTGAAAGGGTCAGCTAGAATTAAATCCGGTTGGCCTGACTCAAAAAAGGGGGAAAAAAAGATGCTTTTGTTCAAGATGCCATGACATCTCAGCTGTGGCCTGACTGTGGCAAGTTTCACCGTCTGGGTGGCTCAGTTTCTTCATTCATAAAATGGGGAGATGCCAGCCCTGATCTGAGTTCATCCACTGCAGAGGCACTGAGAGGCTGGGACAGCAGTGATGCTATAAACCCAGGGCTGATGAGTCAGAGAGCTGCTCCTGGGGGGTAAGAGGGCATCTCCAGGCTCAGCTGCTTTTAATCACAAACCCCTGGGGTGGAAATGACCTGTCCCAGCCCGAGCTGTCCCTGCAGACTGCCCCAGACGCCCACTGACAGCGAGGGAGGCTGGAAGGACCTTCCAGGCTGGAAGGACCTCCCTCGGGCAGGCGGCATCCCTGCCAGCTCTCGGAGTCGCCTTCAAGCCAAGCCAGCACCGCTCTTAAGTAAAGGGCACGTGACGGCTGCTAACCTTTGCTCAGGCTGCCTGCTCTGGTCCTGACACAGACGCTGCTAGGAGGCTGTAAAAGCAGGTTTCATGGTCAAATCACACCGGGCACTGTCTAGCCGTGCAACTGAGGGCCAGGCACGCTTAACCTCTGAGCCTGTTTCCCCAGCTTTAAGAATGGAGACAGCAATCCCGACTGCATAGCGCTGCTGGGGTTCAGTGGGGCGTCCCCTGCAGAGTTCAGGTGTCACACGTCTGGATGTCCAGGGCCTGGTGCACAGTGGTGGTGTAATAAGTGTGCTCTGAACAAGTCAGTGTTACACAGTAGGATGTGTTGGCCTCAGAGGACAAACAGCCAGACAGAAACCAACACCTCACATACACCCCGTGGGTTCCACGGGCGCGGGTCAGGGGGGTCTCCAGGTATAGCCAGGATGACGCATAAGTGCACTAAGGTCCACACACCTTGAATGTGATCTTTGCACGTTCACCTCCCTGATTTCACCCCAGCCGACGTTTCCAACCCCTCTCCCTCTTTCCCCTTCCTTCCAAAGACAACGTCAAGATTCCCAGCCTCTGGTGGATGGTGGGCCGATCGTTGAAATATGAGATTCAGGAGTATGAGTGAGCTATTTGTGGGGGAAGGGGGTGAAAGGTATGATGGAGACGCAGGGCTCAGAATGGGCCGGAAGCCCGGGCACCTGTGTGATGTGCAGGCAGAGGTCCAGGTGAGCGTGACGGCCTGCATCTGGTCTCTCTCCGGTCCTGTCTTCTCCGGGAAGCCCACAGGACCCGGATGTGCTCAGGCTTCCGGCTCCACCCCCAGCACCTGGCACAGCATGGGGCCCATGCAGCTTTGGGATAATGAGTCCAGGATTTACAGTTCCTGAGGGTCTGACCCGCCCCTGGGCCATGAGAGGCCAACCCACTCTCCCCAAAACTTGTTCTTGGACAGACCTTCAGATGCACCTCCCACCTAGCTCTCATGTCAACCTGGAGCAGAGATGGAGCCAGAAAACCACAGAGAAGGCTGGTTTCACTTTCCCAGGCACAGCCAAGAACGTCAAGCCTCTGCTTCCTCCATTCCCTCCCATCGCAGGGTCCCAAGCCCACTCAGTGTCTTGCCATTCCCTCCACACACGCCCCACAGCTCTGCCCAGCTCTGCAGGGTTGAAGGGGGCTGGATATCTGTCCTGCTTTCACAGGGGGTAACTGGCTCCTACGCCCTTGGCCAGAACTCAAACGCGCTTCTCTCTGGGGAGAGAAGCTGAGTGTGGGGAATCAGCTGAGGCCACTTCCTTCTCTCCCCTTACCCCTAACATCTGAACACTGATCTAACCAAAGGAAGAAAGAGGAAAAGAGAGAAGACAGAGTAGGAAAGGGGGAAGGGAAGGCACGTCTTCTACTTGCCTGAACATCAAACTCTTGCAGGAGGCCAGTGATGGTCTGTGGAAAGACAAGAGACATGGTCAGTTTCATCAGTTTCCCAGAGCAGAGAAATAATGTCAGAACACACGGACCTCTCCATGCCCTGAGTCTGTTATATCTACCCTATGTCCTCTGTGGGGCCTCTCTAATGCCTTACAGAGAGAGACTTTTCATCTCAAAGAATAGCAGTCCAGCAGAAAAGTAGACACAGTAGATGGATTCCTTTTTGACTGCAGCCTTAGTGAAAAAAGATCTGAAGGTCTAAGCTGACCACAAGCTTGAGAGATACAGGACTGTAATTGCCTATTAATTGATCTCTCTGTCTCCACCTATGTGCTATACTTTTAAAGCTCAAACCTGACCATGTTACTGCCTTTAAATTTCTTCCACGACAGCCTATCATCTAGATTAAAGTCCAATCTCTCATGGGTGGAAGAGGAGAACAGAGCATTTCCCTCAATCCAACAATTCTGAGTGTCCAGCCCAAATTCCATCTTTCACCAGAGCTGACACTGGCAGGCCAAGCCCAGGAAGACAGGAAAGGGGCCCTTGTCCCCTGGGTAGCAGTGAAAGTACAGCTCAGAGTTGAAGTTGGAGCCACCCTGGGCCAAAGTTTCCAAGAGATGTTACTGGCATGCTTTCCTCTCAGCTCAGAGATGGAGTTCAAACACCCCCTGAAAGCGGAGGCCCAGCTAGACCCACCACTACCCACCATGAAAGAAAACAGCTCAGCAGAGCAAAAGGCAAAAGGCAAAAGAGGTGACGGAAGGGGAAGGAGGACCCCTTGGGACAGCCAGGGGTTGGAAGATAAGATTGTAACAGCCGCCTGCTGAGAGAGATTAAAATAGCTTCACACCCCCTGGGGCTGGGGTTAAGAACATTAGGGAGTTTGATAAATTCAGGTGGAAGCAAATGTGGCCAAAAATACTTCGTGTGTGTGTGTGTGTGTGTGTGTGTGTGTGTGTGTGTGTGTGTTGCTAGGAGGGAGTAGAAAAGCTATTCTGAACAACTCTAACCTTCAATATGTTAACAAGAGTGCAGAGGTCATCGAGATTGAGGACAGACATCAGGAAGAACTTCCCAACAGCAAACCTAATTAAAAACGCTTTGCTGAGTCAATCTAAGGAATTGGAAGGTTTACTTCCATCTAAACCTTGAAAGAAAGAGTGAATATCTACTTAGAGACAGGCTGACATGTAACCTGGAGTTGATAATCTTTTAGACGTTTGTTTGAGAAGTAAAATTTTCCAAGGGTAGCACTGTGCTGCCTAAAATATATAAATGCTGTGTTTAAAAATGCATTTACCCTTGTACTCAGCGATGCCACTTGGGGAGTTTACCTTAGAGCTGCACCTGCATGTGTATGAAATGACGTACATGTAAGATCCAACGAGTGTATGAACATCCTGCAGCACTGTTGGTAATGGCAATGTGGACCCAAGTGTCCACATACAGGGCACTGGTCAAATAAATGTGGTGGAACATTGTGACACTGGAAACAGAGAAGCAAGTGCTCTATGGACTGACGTTGGAAAGGTCTCCATCGTAAGTGGTTAAATAAATAAAGCAAAGCATGGTATACTATTTCATATGGTTTTTCAAAAGGGATAAGAATATGTTGATATGTATTTGTATCACCTAGGGTTTTTTTTTTTTCTTGTATGTTTGTTTGCTTTTCAATACTGTGTCAAAGATTCAGACAGAAGAGGAAATGGATTTGCAGCATGAATAGTGAATAGTATTATAGTTGGCAAACTACAGCCCCCTCCCCATTCCTCCACCTTTTGTTTTGTAAATAAAGTTTTATTGGAACACAGCAAGCCCATTTGCTTACATATTGTCTAGGGCTGCTTTCATGCCGTAACTATAAAACTGAGTAGTTACAACAGAGACCATGTGGTCCTCAAAGCCTAAGATATTACCATCTGGCCCTTTATAGCAGATGTTTGCAGACCCCTAGCGTGGGAATGATCTCAAGCATTCTGCAGCTTCGCCTGGCCTGGCTTCTAATACTAGCTGTGTCACCTATATCCAAATGAACTTGGGCACTTCCCTTCCCAACAAGACCAGTTTCCTCATCTATATAATGGGAAATAGAAAGTTGCCTCCCACTTTCATAATGAAAAGTCCATGAACGAATGGAGCTAAAACAGAGCAACCACTAGCAGAGTCATAAGCCCGTTCCAGTGGCAGCTGGCCTGAGCTTGGCTCCAAGCCCCACATTTTGTAACCATGTGACCGACCCAAGAGGACAAATTAACCTCCTGGAGACTCAGCTTCCTCTTCTGTAAAATGGGAGCAATCAATGAACCCAGTTTCTAATCAACCACAGCCTTATCCTTCCGTTTAGCAGGAGAAAACCCATGAAGTGTGACTGGCCCAGAGACAGGCACCCAGGACATGGCTCATGCATGCTAATTATTACTTTCAAAAGCATTGAGTTGACCTTAGAGTAACTGCACTTTTGAACCTGAGCTTTACATTTTAAAAAAAGGTGTCTCATCACCGGCCGTTGTGAGGCTCCGTGAGAACTGGGACACGAACATAGTTTAAAAATACAGCGTCAACTATGTAAATGAAAAGCCTTTTCACATCCATCCACAGCCGGTCCAGGATGGATCATGCCAGGCTGGGCTGTAGGGCAGGGGCTTCTGTTTCCAACAGGGAGGCCTTGTCGACCTGAAAGGTTTGCCCAAAAAGATGGTAATAATTGTAGCAACAAGAGCTCATGAGCAAAGCTGGTCCCCTTCAGGGCGGACAGGGTTCTAACGGCTCCACATGAATTAACTCACTCTATCCTCACCCTGGCCCCATGACATAAGTCCTAGCGTCACTGTTTTTTAAAGTTGGGGGCCTGGAGCACAAAGAGGTTGAAGGATTTGCCGGTGGTCACAAAGCTGCAGGGTGTCACAGGCAGGATCTGAACATAGAGAGTCTGGTCCCAGTGTATGTGGCCTTAACCTCTAAGCTATGGGGCAGACAGAGTCGATGGACAACCGGCTTCATGCTGCAGGTTTTAGAACCACAGGATGCCAGAGGTGGAGGTGACAACTCTGGTTCAATGTCCTTACTTCACAAATGAGATCAGTGAGGAGAGGGCAGAAAAGCCAGCGGTGGGTGAGAGGCCTGGCCACAGTGCCTTAGCACTCGGGAGCCAAGCTGGGACCTGAACTGGTACTTCTTGTCCCTTTGCATCCCTGAACAAGGTGACCTGTGGAAACCAGGAAGCAGTGGGCATGTGCGTGTGTGTGCATGTATACACACGTGGCAGTGTACACGCATGCGTGTTCCCATTGTGCACACACGTATGCCTGTGTATGAGTGGGCACGGGATGGGGTTAGCCAGGGGCATCTCCACTCACCTCTCCTTTCTCCACCAAAGGCTTCACCTCAGCGAGGTCCACGTCCTGCAGCTCCCGAGACATGTCCCTGCTGTCACCTGCCTACAAAGGGACAGAGACCAGGAGGTTAGCGCTTCCTGCTGGGACATGTTTTCAGAAAGGAGCAAATCTGAGGCCAGGGAGCAAGCCTTCACTTGCACAGCCCAGCAGCTCCTACGTCCTACCCACCGCCCCATCCCGTCCCACTCTTGGGGACCCAGGGGAGTAGATTTCCTGGGATGGGAAACTGAGGCTTACGGACGCATCTACACTCAAAACCAGGCCCTCACACCCAGTCCAAGACCACCCACCACACCGAGGACGTTTCTCCCTGCATTTTAGAAGGAGACCCACATCGCCGAGCCCAAAGTCAGGCAGCCCCAGCTTGACGACCGAAAGGGGGCAGAAGGTCGCGGAGGCCCGCCACAGGCAGGCGTGGCACTAGCTTCCTCCTTCTTCCTCCTCAAACGAGAGGGGCCCCAACAGAGGGGCGGCCACGCAGACGCCCCCGTGTCCAGCTCTGTCCAGGGCACTCTGCTCCATGCTGGGGGGAAGAGGGGCAGGGGGCAGGGAACACCTCACGCCAAGGGGTCTGACACTGACCACTCAGGAGGATTTTGAAAGAAAAAGGACTTTCGAGGCAAAAAGCACTGCATGAGCCAGAGCAGGAGTGGGAGAGCAGGGGTGAGGAGGGCCGGGGTGGGGGCAGAGATCGGGGTGCGGCAGAAGAGGCCCTCCTTGGCTCTGATGCCCAGGCAAGTGCAGAAGAACCCAAAGAGCTAAGCTGAGCAGAGCTCGGGCGGCGGAAATGCCACCATAATTGACTCCCTGGGGAGCGAGGCTTGGGCGGTGACAGTTACTGAGCGCACACCTGGGTGCCTAATCAAGGACCTGGTGGCATAAAAGTTTCTTGTTACGGATGAATAGTCAAACTGGGAGAACGAAGCGCCCACCAGTACCGGGGTGAGGCACAGAGAGTCCAGAATGAGGGTTCCGTGCTGCAGGCAGAGGCCGACGAGACAGGGTGAAGAAGTAAGTGACAGGAGGAGGCCAGGGACCCTCAGGTCACAGACCCAGACCTTCCGCGTCGGATACTTGGTGAAAAGCCGCCTGACCTCGGCCCTCACGCTGCTCCTTTCCGGGATGGGGACCTCGCCCCAAGCTCCCCGCAGACGTTAACAGCCAGAGAGAGAATGCAAGTCTCTGAACTTCCAGCCCGGGGCTCCTCTGAAGATCCAGCTCCCCGAACCCAGAAGAGTCCTCTCTGTGACACACCTCTCAGAGGTCAGCGGGCGACAGAGCAGGGGCCACCCGGCCCCCAGCCCTGCGCCGCCGTACATGGCATTCCGTGGGCAGATCCCCTGGGACGCTCGGGTCTGGGGCCCCGGCACGATTTTCCCCAGCAGATAACCAGCCCCACAAGAATGCTTTTATGCAGCCTTTGGAGTCCAGGCTCCAGAACATTCTGAAAACAAAGTCGGTTTTATATTTGTGAACATTGCTGGGCAGCTGCCAGCTTGGAAGCAGGAGGCATGAAAAGCCAAGGTCTGTCGGCCTTGCTAACTCAGCGTGTTCGTGGTCCCGAGACCCTGGCCGTGGGACACCTCGCCTACACAGCGCAGGGAGACTTCCAGAAGCCCGGGGCTCTGGCAACGCCACCGTTCGTGCTCAGAGGGAAAGGACTTTACATTTCACAGGGGCTCCTTCAGAAGCCAGGGATGAAGTCGGGGTCTCCCGCTACCCCCTGCGCGGGCCCGGGCAGGCCTCCTTCAGCCCCCTGTGCGAGTTCCTTAGGACAGGTAGCCTACCCGGCCCCTTCCCTTCCCTACCTGTAGCTCCTAGCATCACAGCCAGGTGCAAAGTCAGGCCTCAACTCGCTTGTTGAATAGACAGATGAACGGCTTTCGTGCAGCTTCAGAGCAATGTTTGTACGTAAATTCACTCTTACGTGATCACCAGACCACAAGAGTGAAACACTGTGAAAACAGGTCTACATTTATAAGGGCTCATCCCAGACGGCAGTTCAGCCCGGTGTGCTCAGGTCTCCTTGGCTGCCAGGTGCCATGATCCCACTAGACTGTTGGCCTCTACCTGCCCCCTCATCCTCTTTCAGAACAAGAAATAGTTCAAGTCCAACCTTCCTGGCTTCCCACACATGCTCCCAGAGACATCTCTTTACTCCACACCTTCTTTTCCTTCCGACAACCCAGCTTCCCAGACCCCAAGAGACAGTGGGTTGAAAACTGGCACGAATCCCGTGAACATCAGCATTTGAGAATCGCTGCTTTGGGCGGGTTGGGTGAGGGCGGCTCCCGGAGCCCCGCCCTCCATGTGCTCAGGGCCTTGGGGAGGCTCAGGGCGGAGCCCACGGAGAGCTCTCCCGGTGTTTGTCTAAACGAGGGTGATTCTTCCCCCCCTCCAGTTGGCGCTGTCTGGAGACATTCTTTTTTTTTTTTTTTATGGAGACATTCTTGATCATCGTGACTGGGCGATGCTACTGGCATCTAGTGGGTGGAGGCCAGGGCAGCTGTTAATCATCCCACAGCGCACAAGATGCTCCCGCAGCAGAATTATCTGGTCCCAGTAGGGAAGAGGCTGAGACACCCTGGCCTAGACCAAGAAGCAGCTAGTGAGGTCCCCAGGATGCCGAGGTCTGCAGGGAGACCAGATAAAGCAGAGGGACGCTCCAGTTCTCCTTGTCCGGGGCAGGGGGGTGCCTGCAGGCCCGGGGCAGCCTGTAGCTGATAGCCGTAACTGCAAATGTCCCAACAGGAAGAGTTGGCCGGGACCTCCATCTAGGCCACTGCCCGCAATAACCAAGGCCGCCCAAATGGGCTGCAGAAGGTGCACCTCGAACCTTCCCCCTCCCCACGCCCCCCACCGCCCTCCCTGCGCTACTGGAGTAGCAAGAAGACAGCCTGCTTGGCACCCGGCTCTGCCGACTTAGGCCACTTGGGGCCACAGCCCTCACCCTGTCTCTGTCGCCTCAATCCAAAAACTTCGCAAACTTTTGGTTCAGAAGCTGTTTGCCTAAAGGAAACCTTACAAGGAAGTTCAGTACATAAAAATTGATTGTCTTTAAGAAGAAAGCTGACGTGCTTTGGGTGAAGCCAGGGACATCTCCCAGCAGCCCCTCGGGCCCCCCCTTCCTATCATCTGCCACCGCCCCCCGGCAAGACTAGCCCTCAAAGACCATCTGAGTTCCAACAAGCGTGGACTGTACGGCGATTTACTCGGAGGTGGCTTTCCCGTACAGTAGGTTCTCATGCGACAGGCACTGAGCAGAGAGAGAAAGGACCCCTGATAGCTCCGTTGACAACTCTATGTGACAAGTCAGGGACCGATGGGAGGGGACCTGATTTGGGTGCTCTGGCTGGTGCCCCCGCCCCCACCAGGTGCCACTCGGAGGGTCACACCAGGGTCACTCCCCGCAGCCGACCTGAGGCCCAACTTGGCTCAGCAAGCTCTCTCCCTGCACTTGAGGCCGAGCGTTGGACACCCGTCCCTGCCCTTCTCCACGGCCTCCTGAAAAGTCCCAGCGCAGCGTCGGGCTGAAAAGGGCTGAGGCAATCATGCAATGGACAGGGGGTGACAGGGCCAGGCCGCGCAGGGCACAGGGGTGGGAGCCCAGGAGTCCGACTCCCAGCCACCCTGCAGCATGGGGATGGGGCCGTACCTGCCAACTGTGTCTCAGCACAGAAGGAAGCGGCTCCAGACAGGAAATGAGGTTGGGACAGGCCTCCTTCTGCTAAAA
Source organism: Leucopleurus acutus (assembly GCF_964270905.1). NCBI lineage: Eukaryota > Metazoa > Chordata > Mammalia > Artiodactyla > Delphinidae > Leucopleurus > Leucopleurus acutus. The sequence goes on from NC_139159.1 coordinate 76,154,613, forward strand.
CCCCACTCCGTGCCCAAAACGGGGCTCCAGGTCACAAGGCCAGCTGCCAGACTGGTTTATACCACATTTTCCTTTCCCACCTACTTGCCCAGAAGGAATTCTGAGAAAACCAACATCGCAGAAGTGAAAGGTAGCCAGGAGCTAGGCGAGGAGACTTGAGGGTCAGACCTGGGCATCACCACTGAGTGGCTCTGTGATCTCAACTCTGAGCCTCAGTCTGCTCATCTATAAAATGGGCATAACAACTCCTGTTCCCAGTGAGTAGCAGCAGGGCTTAAATGAAACTATGGCACACAGAATGTGGCAAATAGCTGCTTAATTAATCAGTGCACTTTTCTGGTTGCCTCAGAGACCGCGGACATCTGTGGGGACACAAGTCTATGTTTTATACATTCTTAGTCCCCGAGTGGCCCAGCAAGCAGGGGACACAGAGAAGAGCTTCAGCAGGTGCCACATGGGTTTCCAGCAATCAGACCCAATGCACCATCACACAGGTCAATGAGTAACAAAGGCCCAAGGGGTGCGGGCAAATACCTTTCCAGTTCAACAGACCCAGGAGTCAGTCAGCAATTAGCTGGACTTCACGGGTTCCAGGGAAGCCAAGACTGAGATTTGTCCAGAGGAGGGACATAGGTGACCTCGGGGACTGGGAAGGCAGCGGGCAGAGGCATTTCAGGCAATGAGGTCACGTGAGAGCTGTTAACCAGTCACTGGGAGAGCGAGGGGACACAGAGCCTGGGATTCTCAAACACCCTGGTAGAGCAGCAGGAACACCGCTTAGGAGTCGGGGCATGGAAACCCCGCCACATGACTTTCCCCAAGTCATTCATGCCCTCCCTGGGCCTTGGCTTCCCATCTACTAAATACGTGGCGGGTGTTCTATGGACAGCACCTGGTCCCCAAAGCTCAGGATGGATGGGAGCCTAGGGGAGGGTGCTGCACGCAGACAAAGGGGCCGTGCACCCTGGGGTCCTACCAGGGCCCCATGCAGCTTGGCTCTGCCTGGATCCATCTGCCCTGGGAAACTGGAAGAACCTCTCCTCCCAGCCTCGACCCCTCCCTGTCCATTAAACAGGGTCTCCCTCCAGCTCTGGCACTCTTCTAGCAAGCCACACAGGGGGACCTATCTGCAAGCTCTGCTGGGCCCCTAGAACTCCCCCGAGGCAGGGCGGGGGTGTCCAGCAGACAAACATCCAGGATGTGCTCTGGGAGCCCCAAGATGCGCCCATCTCAGCAGGAGTGGCCAAAACCCTGCACGCGCACAGCAGGATCGCAGCAGCAAGAACTTCTATGCACCTCCTGGGCTCCAAACTCTGTCCCTCCTTTGAGCTTTCCAGCAACCCTAGAAGGTGGACCTTCTCGTGAACAATCTGACAGGGAAATGGAGGCACAGAGAGATTATGAAATGTACCCCAAGTCGCCAAGCATCAAGATGACACAGCTTAAAGCAACCTTAAAGGGGACAGTTGACCACGACACCAGCTTGCTCTAAATAGACATACCTACCGTGCACCCAGCCCCAGGGTGAGGATGTGCTGAGGATGGGCAATATGTGTGCCCAGGAGGCTTCCCCTGTGTGGATCAGCTGGGGGAGTCATGTGTTTCTCCCTCTACCATGGGCAGCCCCCCAGAGCCACCACGAGAGGCCCAGCCCACATCTTAGACTTTTCTGTTCTCCCTTCACAATACCCAGAAGGACTTCTGTGTTTAGCTTTTCCCCAGAGTGCCTTCCTGACATGGCAAATCCAATACTTTGAAAAAGGGTTCACTGCATTGTTCTATCTGTTCCTCAAGGAGGTCCCTGGAAGAATGTGGATCTGATCATCCCAGCTTACAGATGGGTCACCTGAGGCTCAAACGCCAAGGCCCATGTGACTCCCTTAAGGCCTAGACTCCATCCTTCGACGTGGGCGCAGGTGTGCAGGGCAGGCGCAGGCAGACCACAGCCTCCTGGAGTCCTTCAGTGAAGCAGAGAGAGAGGGCCCAGGAGCGATTGTTGCTAAGTTTGCATTGATTGTGACGGTCAGCCAGTGGTCCAGATCTTGTCTGCTCCAGAACACGCCTGGTTTCCAAGCCACATGAAAGCGGTGTTTTTTCCAGCACACTGGGCTCTTTATAGAACAGAATTTAAAAGGGGGGCGGGGGGATCAATGGGTGCTGCTGTCGCCACAACATCTTCCCCGAATACAGGGACCCCGGAAGGTTCCAGAGAACAGACCCCTGTCTGTTCAAGAAAAGTAGCCTTGGGGTATGCCTTGCCTCTTTCTGCCTTGCTGTGAATGCGTTCTTTGGTCCTTTCTTTGCCAAAGAGATTTTGATGCCAAGCTACCAGGCAGTTGGTGGGTTCTCTTGATGTTTTCTGGACCTTTCGAAACCCAAGGCTCTGGGGAGGGTGAGGAACTTGGTGGCCTTAACTCTCAATGTTTTTCTTAAGTAATAAACCTAGGAAAAAATATGGCTGGACTCACTGGACCTTCAAGAAAGTTCCCCAGTTGAGGGGAAGGGAAGTCAAAAATAGGGCTTTCAAAAGTCAATAAAACAGTGACAACACAATTGCGGAAAAGTAGATCAGACGATCAGAATTCCTCGAGGCCCCTGCTGCTCTGCATGGAGGTTGAACCTCGGCAGCATTCAAGGAACTGACTGATATTGAAAGAATGAAAAAAAAAAAAAAGAAAAAGGAATCGCTAAAGAGAAGACACCCAGCTGCACACATTCCCCAGGTACGAGTCTAGAGCTGAAACGGAACTTGTCTGTCTTCGGCCAGAGCACAGAACCAGCAAGAAGGTCAGGGAGTGTGTCTGGGACACAATAGCAGGAAGAGGGAGGGGCCAGCACTTGGTCCTCGCCCACCCCCTTCCCTGCAACACCACCCAGGATCTTCCTGTAGGTTCTCAGCGGAGTTTTGGCAGCCCAGCTACGTGTTTGGCAGAGAGAAGATCAGACCGTCTGCAAGGACGAGCAGAATGATGGAAGTCCACAGGAGGATGCTGGGGGGGTCAGAGGATTTTTCTGAGAATCTGCGGGACAAGCATAGGCGGCACTGGATGGTCTGTGGGATAATTTGTGGAAAGCACACAGACGAAGCCAGTGTTCGCATTGGATGTGGATGTAGTTTCTTCCTACAAAACCCTTTGTCCCCGAGATGGGATGAGTGCCACGCTGACGGGATCCTTCCCCGAGACGGTCTTGCTGCTTCTACCCTCTGGATGGCCTTCCGACCTTTCCTACACAAGAGGGCCCAAGTTATTTCCTTAATAAGTGGAGGTTCCCTTTGGACCAACGTTAATTGAGCGCCTACTAAGTGCCAGGCTCTCAGGTCTACGGGGAAAAGGGTGAATGAGGAGACAGCCCAGAATGATCCAAGAAGGGTACCTAACCCAGCCTGCCTTCCCGGAGGGGAAGGCCAGGGAGGGCTTTCTGGAGAAAAGAGACAAGTTCAATGATTAATAAGGAGAGGGGAAAGGAGGTGAAGGCTTCCAGCTAAGACAGTCCTCAGAATTACCTGCCTCGTAAGAATGCCTCTCACACCCACATTCAGAGAGGGCTGCCCAGAACCTTCTCAAAGCCAACAGGGTGGAGTCGGGGGTCAAGATGGGGGAACAGGATGGAACCCCGGTCCCCATCCACCTCTTTAAGCAGAGCTGCACATGGGCGTAAAATTTATACGTACAGAGGTTTCCACAGGTTTAAGGAGGAAAAAAAATCTATAAAAGATAAGGCCCCCAGACTGCTAACGAGCCCCATTTCCTACCACCTGGTGGAGGGACAGCCCTGCCGGAATGGAAACGCCTGGAGATGGAGCCCGGGTGAGCAGGGGTTGGCAGGTCTTCAGTAAATGGAGTCAAAGGTTGGGTCAAAGAGAGACCTCTGTGTGGACCCGAATTCTGTAATCTGGTCTGTCCTGTGGTGCCAAGTCAGATTCCCAGGATTACCCAGGTCTCTTCTCACAAGGCGCCCACCCTGGAGAGCTGGGCTCCATGCACACCTGATAAGAGTCCCCCACCCCCCCGCCCACCCTGCTCCAACAAGCCTGGGCTGGCACAGCAGGGGGCCAAGTGAGTGTCCAGGGAATTTAACCTCCTCAGCTTCTGCAGCAGAAATGGCGAAGCCGCCTGTCTCTGTCTCCAAACATAAAGAGAGAGCAAGCAGAAGGGCAGGGCTGGAACCAGACTGAGATCAGGGAGGCAGGAAGGGCTGCCCGAAATGAATCCAAGAAACAAAGTTCAAGTTCTAAAGACAGGTCCAGAAGGCTGTGGGCGGGGAAAGGTCCAGGGCGGCTCACGTGGAACAGAACCCCATCACTTGATTCTGGACAAGCAAGTGACCTGCGCAAGCCTCAGTTTTCTGACCTGAGAAATGGCAAGGATGTCTCCTATCTCAACTGAACCAGGCGATGCCCTGAAATCACAAGTCACGTTAGCCAGATAAGAGCTACGTACTGAGTACTGTGTCCCCAGACCCTGGAGGCATGAGAAATGTGGCCACCCCTTTCTTTTCCTCTCCCCCTACCCATTATTCTGGAGCAGGTATCCTCAACTCTGGCCGCCTTCAGTACACCCTACCCCCAGCCCAGCCCAGGGAGCTTTGAAACAATGCAGATTCCTGGCATATCCCAGACCTACAAGGCCTGGAAATCTGCATTTCAGACCAGGTTCCCATTACCTTTTTATGCATTCAGCATAAGCCTAGCTTTTTTTTTTTAAATAAGTGTATTTATTTTATTTATTTATTTTTGGCTGCGTTGGGTCTTTGTTGCTGTGTGCGGGCTTTCTCTAGCTGCAACGAGCAGTGGTCACTCTCTGTTGCGGTGCGCGGGCTTCTCACTGCAGTGGCTTCTCTTGTTGTGGAGCATGGGCTCTAGGCACGCAGGCTTCAGTAGTTGTGGCACGCGGGCTCAGTAGTTGTGGCTCGCGGGCTCCAGAGCTCAGGCTCAGTAGTTGTGGCGCACGGGCTTAGTTGCTCCGCGGCATGTGGGATCTTCCTGGACCAGAGCTTGAACCCGTGTCGCCTGCATTGGCAGGCGGATTCTTAACCACTGCGCCGCCAGGGAAGCCCAAGCCTAGCTTTTTGGAAAAACTTCAAGAAGCAAGACACGAGTCCAGCATTGCAGGTGCTCCCACTGGTCTGGGTAAGTTTAGAACAAAGGTTCCTGCCGCTGATTGCCAAGGAAATGCCTTGTCATTTGTGGAACTGATTGACAGCAAAGTCCCTCACGGTGTCCTCACAGGCGAGTACTGTTCTCAGTTCCTTCCACGGATTAACTCAATTAATACTTACACGTCCCACTGAGACAGTGCTGTCTGTTATTCCCATTTTTCAGGGGAGGAAACTGAGGCCCAGAGCTCCTGATTGCCTCTCTGTACTTTTCATTCAAGCCCTTATGCAATCACCCCAACACGCTATCATGAAAAAGAACAAAGGCTTTCAAGTCTGACTCCCTGGGTTCTAAGTCTGGCTCTCCCACGTTCAGTCACATGGCCCACAAGCAAGTCCCTTCAACATTCTTGGCCTTGGTTTTCTCATCCATTCAATGGAGCCAAGACAGCCCAAGCAGAGCTCTTGCAAAGATGAGAGGGGATGCGAGGATACAGCCACTGATCTGAAGAGACAGAGGTCTTGTCCCTCCCCGGCCCCCTCCGCCTGAGTCAGGCCCCCTCCTTGCTAGAATCTCAGATGCTGAGTCATCACCTTGGCTTCCTTTCTGAAGCACAGGGCCTTCTGAGTCACGCCTTGGATGGGATTCTCTGGAGTTGGGTCCCAAGGAAGAACTGCAGCTTCAGGCCATCAGAAACACACAATGCGATCTTTCTTCCCCTTCCTTGCTGAGGCAGCCCAGGCCAGATTTCAATGCACTGAGGGGAGGGAAAGGGGGGTCCAGCTCTGTTTAGATCTGGGGTCCAAGCTGGAGGAGGCAGCCCAAATCCCATCAACCACCGCTTAGCGGGGCTGCAGCCCTTTCTCACTAGACTGAGTCTGCTAATCTCTCAAGAACACACAATTCACACTGAAAATCAATCAACCACCCACATTCTGTCTGGAAAGTTTCCTCACCAGAAACTCAGTGAAGATCCAATTTATTTTTGCCCCTCTGACAGAAGAAAATAAATCTCTCAAGACTGAGACCCCCTTTCACCACCTTCAATCCCAGCCAGGAGACCCCTGGAAAGGGTCATGGAGAGCCGATTCCCAGTTTCGGCTCATCCTTGGTAAGTCGTTCCCTGTCTCAGTTTACATCTGTAAAATGGGTAGAAGTTGGACCAGTAAGTTGTATGAGTTTTCAATTCCAGTCCAAATTATCAAACCAATGGATAGTAATCCTGGATTTGATTCTCAGGAGAGGAGACCCCAAGAGCTGCTCCAAGGTCTCCTTGGAAAGCCCAGGCACACGCTACCACCGAAAGGTCTACTGCCTCCTCGGGATGCTGGCTACCTGCGGGATCATCGGGGAGTGGGGCACAAGGGAAGGAGCCATTCAATTCATTCAGCGTCTGTATTTGATCCCTGCCCAAGGACCTGGCCCTGGGCCAGGTGCCAAGTGATGGGGCGAGGCAGGCAACACCTTCCTTCTCACTCTCTAATGAGAGACAAGGTCCCACAAAGCTACGAAGGGACATCCCAGGCTTCGATCCTTACACCAGAGCACTGTCCCTTTGGAGGTTTCCCAGCACTTCCAGACCACCTCTACCTCCCCTCCTCCCCTGACTCCCACCCTGTGCCGCTCCATTCCAGCAGTTACCACCACAGAGGGCTGGGGGCTGCACCCGCACCTGCATTCCTCCCCTGCTCGGTGAGCCCCTTGAAGGCAGGGGCCGGGGCCGGCACTCTCTGTACCTTGCTTATTTCAGTTCACGTTTGTGAAACTCAGTAACGATTCCAGAATTTCTATAAAGGAGGAGGCTGTGCTGGAAGGTTTGCCTTGAAACTGCATTTTTCATAGCAAGAACACGGTTTGTGTTTATTTTGTTCTTTAGGAGAAGGTGAAGTATGGCTAATGGCCATCAGGAGGAGGCTAAAGCCCTCCTGCGTGGCCACTGGCTGAACTCTTCGAATCTTCAATCTTTCCCAGTAACTCAAAGGAACCAAACAAACTTCAAACTGAAGCGCCCAGGACATCTGCGAAGAAGAGTTGGTCTCGGGCACAAGACAACCGGGCCCTCCGCCACCAGATTTCCCTCCCCCACCAGCTGCCAGGCACCTCCCCCTTCCAAGCCACAAATCGGTGCTGCCCCAGACCCACAGGGACGTCTGACAGCAGAGGCGACAGACGGGCGAGTGGGACTGGTGGGCTGGGGTGGGGGGGAGGGGTAAGGAAAAGAGCCACTAAATCCCAGCGTCAGCCACTAACGTGACCCAAGCGGTGACCGCGCGTTTGCCCCGGAGCGCACCGCTTTGCACCACACGCCCTGCCCACGGCTGAACCAGAGACCGCGGCGGATGGCCCAGGAACGTCCGAGCAACTCCAGCGGCTCTCCTCCTGCAGGGCAGGAGAGGCGGGCCCGGGACGCAGGGGAGAGAGAGGCGAAGCGGGGGAGGCTGGGCGGAGGCGAAAGTGACGCCACTCGAAGCCCCCTCCGGCCCAGGCCACCTCTTCCGCGACGCCACAGTGCCCACCCCAGGCCACCTTGGGGGCCGCACCCTGCCACCCTCGCTCCCGCGCGTGTCACACGCGCTGTGACACACCTCGGACCCACCCCACCACGCACACACACAAGCGCGCCCCACCCCTGCTTCCAGGCTGAATGGGCCCCCGCCCCTCGGACGCACCCTGACTCTGGGCACAGTCTGGGAAGCAGGCACACCCACGCCCCCTTCTCCCGCCTCATCCCCATCGCCGCTCACCCCTACCCACCGCCTTTCTACACACGCGCACTCAACCCCTCCTTCCCCAGACACCCCACTGCAGGGACAAACGCCACCCCGCCCCCGACACACGCACTCTTGGTCCCTCCCCCTGCTCCCAGCTCCAGCTCGCCCCCCGGCCCGCGGCGCCAGCTGTGATCTGGGAGGGCCCCGGGAGCGCGGTCAAGGTGTGCCCCGAGCCTCTCCACCCCCGACCCCGACCCCCAGGATCCCACTTCCTCAGCTAGGGGAGAGGTGAACGTGGACCTTTTTTTCCTCTTGTAGCCGAATCGAAACCCCTCACTCCGGCAGTGCCCGCGCCCCCTAAGCCCCTGCTCGCTCTCGCCCTCGCGCCACGGGGAAGCCGAGCACTTGCAGCTCCGCGGGGCCACAAAGGGCGGTCCAGGAGCTGCAGCAGCACCCACGGGCGACCGATCCTTCCCCGCCCGGCGGGAAGAGGGCGTCAGGCTTACCTGAGGTTGAGAGAGAAAAGCAAAAAGAGCCGGAGCTAGGTTGGCGGCGCCCAGAGGGAGCAAGGAGAGCGGCGAAGAGAGGCGTGCGCTCCCGAGCCCGAGCTGGGAGCCAGGGGAGGTTTGTTTATGCCCCGGAGGAGGGCGACTTTATAGGCGCTGTGGCCCCGCCCCCCGTGCCTCGCCCCGCCCCCGCCCTCCCGGGCCCGGCTCGCAGCGGGGACACACCCCTCGCCGCTCCCTCCTCGCGGGCGCTCCTCCCGCTCCCTTGGGCGCCACTGGCCGTGCTGGGGCAGCGCGCGGCGGGCGCCCGCCGGAGCCGCCGCCTGTTGCGCAAGCCCGAGTAGGGGCGCGGCGGGGAGGGGCCTCCGGTCCCGGCGGCCGTTAGGCTCTGCTGTCCCTTCCTTCGCCCGGAAGGCTGGGGCCTCGGCGTGTGCAGCGGGCGTGTGTGCACCGGGGATGCGTTTGTGCGCGGGTGCGTGTGCCTGTGCGCGCTCGTGCGTGTGCATGGGGACTTCCGTGTGTCTCTGTGTGACCATCTCCATCTCAGAGTTTCTTCTTCCGAGTCCCGTCGCGCCACGCCCTGACATCCCTTACGGGCGACTCCCCACTTCCTCCAGGTTTTAGCTCCCGAGCCCCATTTAGCTGCCTCCTTTGCTTCCCGGAGACCCGCTCCCTGCGACTCTCACCCCATGCCCCTGCCTTGTTGCATCAGCTCTCCGCTGAAATGCACGCTCCCATTTAATCACGTCCGTCTTGCTCAGCCCATCCTACAGCCTGGACACCGCCCCGCCCCCACCCCCTGCACCGCTTCCTACCCGCCTCCAGAGTTCTGAGCCCACCCGCCCTTTCCCGCCCTGGAGTCCTTCTCCCCGCCCCCAGGACCCTGGCTGGAAGGGAAGATTCTCACTCTTTCCTCCCCTGGATCCCAGAACTTGTACTGAGCACCCTTTCCACGCTTAGCTGCCTTGTCTGCTGTCTGGTTTTTGACTCCGTGTTCTTAAGCCGCTCTGCAGGTCAGAATGCCCGGCAGAACTCTTTTTTATAAGGTACGTGCCAGGGCTCCACCCCAGGACAGTTTAGTTAGAATCTCAAGGATGGCAGACCAGACGTCTTTTAAGAGCTTCCCAGATGGTTCTAATGTGCAGCCCCGGTGAGAATCACTGCACTGCGAGAGCATCATTTTATGGGTGAAGAAAAGACCCTGTCGTTGTCCCCAGGCCCCTTGCCCAGACTTGTGTTTGCAGGGACCTGCGCCCCTCCCCCTCCGTCTGCCTGCCAGTGGTAAACCTCTTCCCTCCACCATCCCAGGCTTTGCTCAAGGCAGTGGCCTGCCTCTCCTCTGTGTGTCCCATTTGCCTGCATGGGCTCTGATATTTACCTATTCTGTCATTCCACAAATATTTATTGAGCCACTGCTGTGAGCCAGGTCCTGTGCTCAGCTTCTGGGAAAAGGAGTGAAAAGGCAAGGTCCTTTCCCTGGGGTTCATAGCACAGGAGCCCCAAGGCTCATTTTCTCCATCTGCACAAGAAGGTTAAGCTGAGCTCATTCACTGGGTAACTGGATTGAGCACCTTTTCTGTCCAGGCTCTGTTCTAGACTCTGGGGACATGGTAATGAACAAAAAGTCTACCTTTTCCAGATCCACCCTGTTGTAGGAACACCCTCCCCGGTCTAGCAGTCTGCAGGCCAGCTCTTTTACCCCACTCACATACATCCATTTTCCCTTACCTCTCCCATTTTGACTTTGAACACACATTTCTTGAGCCCCTATGGTTTATTACCTGGCAAAAATATAGAAGGTCCAGTTCGAAAGTGGAGTAGGCTGCCTACTCCTTCATTAACAAGTGGAAGCTTTGAGGAAGACTTGGGGGTGGGGCACACGGAGGAGCCCAGACCTGCAGCCAGATTTGCCCAATGGGAGGCTAGGCTTGTGCTTAGGAAACCAGCCTTGTGGAACACAACGAGCAGAGAACAAGTGAGAGGGCAGAGGAGACAAGGCACCAGAGGCAAAGAGAGGAGAGAAGAAGAATTCTACAGGGGAGGAGAACGTTCTGAGAGGGGTGGCGTTCTTCAGCCAGGGTGAAAGGAGATCGTTGCAGAGTCCACATCAGCTTGGAAAAGTTCTGATGAACGTGTCGTTTGGGTCCCAGACTCCCCCTCATGGGTCCAACACAGCCACGTTTTCCTTCAGTGCTGCAATGCATTGTTGTTTCTGCGGTGCACTGAGTACCAGATGAAGCCGTTTTCTTGCGTTTCGCTGTAGGAAGGACTGACTTGGGGGCAGCCCCGGCTGCACACGCACGGGTAGAAAATGCTTATCCTGTGGAGCAGCCCCAGGAAACTGAGAGCTTCCTGCACCTCCGCATCCCCCAGCCCAGGCCAGCTGAGACAGCAGAAGCTCTCCGAGCCAAACGTGGGTGCAATTGTACTGAACTGTTTAAATTATTTCTCTTTCTCGCTGGTCAGCAGTAGAATTAGGTTTGCTTAGTAAGTGCACGTGTGCTGCAAAGCCATCACAGAATGAGACTGGATTTTCTGGACTAATGTCCCTGGAAATTTCTAGTTAGCAACACCAAAATTTTCTTCATAGGCTGTTCTAACTAAAACGACCATAGGCATCATTCTTCCCGGCCTTCTTTCTTGGAGTTCATGGGTACTCAGGCTTGAGAGAGACCCAAGAGAAAGCTGGAGTTCAGGGGAAGAATGCCTGATTTCAACACCCAGGAGCTGTGGTACCTTGGGCAGTTACCCTGCCTCTCTCTGCGTCTCCTCGGGGCAAGAGGAGCCGTCAGACCTAATGACCACACTTTATGAGCCCACTGCTGCAGTTCCTATTTTCCCCTCCCGTTAAGATGAGAAAGTGTCCCTGAAAACCCAGCATCCCACACCCTAGTATTGGGCTCCGCCCCCCCATCTTCGAGCTTCTCCAGAATCCATGTCTCCCTCTCTTGTGGGTTGTTCTAATCAACAAGTACATGTTCACGGCAGTCACTGACCCATTCTAACAACCTCCCCTTCCTTTAACTTGTCAGTGTTTAATTTATCAAGTTGCTCACAGGTCAGTCCTGGCTTAATAATTCTACAAAGCTTGTTAGGAAAAACAATAGCCTTCGCTGCCTCCACACCCCACCCCCCAACTTTCTTACTTCCCGCTCCTCCTTGGAAGCCAATTACTTTCATCTCTTTGCAGATCATCTGTATCTCATCTCTGCCACTCACCGGCTTTCTACCCCTGGGCAAGTTCTGTGATTTCCTGCCTCAGCCTCCTCGTGGAGAAGATGTACTCATAATGACAGAGTTAACTTCTAGGGTTGTCGTAAGAAATATGAGTTACTACATGTAAAGGACCTGTGAAAAGTCCTAGAACGGTGCCTGGCACGTAGAAAGCCCTTGAGAGAATGTTAGTCACCACCATCATCATCATCATCACCAACATCATCTCATCCCACCTCTCCTGACATCTTGCAAAGTACCTGATTCATACAGAAATCCAGTAAATACTGGTCGAATAAGTGAGTGAATGCAAACGTTTATTCCTGAACTCTCGTTACTTTATGCAGCCTTGCTTGGAAACTTTGTTGGGAGGGGAAGGGATCTCTCTACTTGCTTCAGGAGCCCAAGTGGAAGGATCTCTCTCTGTGGACCTATGTACATTCTCCCAGTCCTCTGAGGGCATCCTTGACATATAATGTCCAGTTGTGAGCGATGGGGAAAATCCGCAAAAGCAAAACAATTCCAGAGGAGGGTAGGTGTTAGCGTATGTTCAGGGTCTGTAATGAGTCTTTTACTTTGAACAGAAATGAAGAGGTATACAACGTTTGGCCCATAAAAATCAGGGTCTCTTTGCTCCTGGTTTGTAATAGTTTGTCAGGGATGCTGTAACAAACTACCACAAACTGGGCGGCTCAACATAAGAGAAATGTATTGTTTCACAGTTTTGGAAGCCAGAGGTCCAAAGTCACAGCGTCAGCAGGGCCCTCGCTCCCTCTGCAGCCTCCAGGGTAGAATCCTTCCCCGCCTCTTCCAGCTCCCGGTGCTTGCAGGCAATCTTTGGTGTTCCCTGGCCCGTGGCTGCATCTCTCTGATCTCTGCCTCTGTCATCGCATGGGCTTCTTCCCTTGTGTCTCTGTCTCTGTATCTCTCCTCTTCTTATGAGGACACCAGTCATATTGGCTGAAGGGCCCACCCTAATGCAATATGACCTCATCTGAACCTAACTGATTACCTCTGCAAAGACCGTATTTCCAAATGAGGTCACATTCTGAGGGGTGAAAATGAATGTGTTGGGGGGAGGGGGGGCAGTGGTGACAGGATTCAACCCAGTACATAGTTAATATGTATTTAACAAATATTTGCAGAGAGACCTACTTACCTGCCGGCTCAGGGCAGCCCTGATGAAGCTACTCTGGGATATGATCCCGCAGTAGTTCTTGACGAGCTTCCCACCGGCCGCCCCACTTCTGTCATCTACCCTCTCCATTCCCTTCATCCCATGCTTGGCTGGCATCTTGAATAACCTAAATCATAGGTCCCGCCTAATTAAACCTTCTACTGCTCTCGCTGCCTGCCAAGTTCACCACCCCTCCCCCGTGTGTCAACGGAGATATCCCTCGACGTGTCCGCATTTTTCTCTCCGTCCTTCAGTCACTGGGTTACTCACCACTTTCCCTTGAGTAGACCCTCACGTCTTCACCTCTGAACCTTTGGCCAAGCTGTTTTCTCCTTCTAGAAAGCCCTCCTACATCCCCTTCTCTGGAGTTGTCACTCATCTGGGGAAAACACTGATTTAATCTAGAAAGGACCTGCCTGAGAACAAAGCTGGTGTGGAGCACACTGATCTAGGAGATGCTGAGAGCTGAGATGCCACCAGATTGGTCACCCCCATTTCAGCTCTCCCACCGTCCCTGAAATCAGGCACATGGGTATGATTTTCACTGCCAGTGAACGGGGAGAGGAAGTGATTTGTGTCCCTTCCAGATGGGGACTTTAACAGCCAGCCTATAATTCACCTCCTGTCCTGATCATTCTTAGCCCAGCCACACTGATGACTCCAGATGGTAGAAACTCCATCCCCTGGGCCCTGGAAGGAGGTAACTCAGAGCAGAGTCCCCAGCTGACCAAAGTGGACGTGTGACAAGGAGAAGAAATAAACCCTGTTGCCACGTGCCACTAGCATTCTGAGGGTGTGTGCCACTGCAGCCCAACACAGCCCATCCTGACTGGGTCACCATCTTCCAAGGCTACGGCAACTGTCAGCTCCTCCAGTAAGCCTCTCTTGTTCTTCTCCAACTAGATTCACTTTTTTAAAAAATTCAGTACGTAGTTGGTCTAGCATTTAAAATCCATCAGGCACAATGTGAAGTGCTAGCAATAAAGAGATGAAAACGGCATGATTCTATAATTGGAATTGTTACACGTGTTGTTAAGAACACAGAGTCTTAGAAGACCGTATGACCTGAGATCACACCTACTCTCAAGGTTTTAGAAAAACCCTCCTGAAAAGGGGGTACTTGAAGCCGGCAGCCGTTAGACCAGGCACGGATAAGCGTGCTCTCACCACCTTCTGCCCCCAGAGCATTGTGCGTTTTCCTTTCTTGTCATTAGTTAGAACTCATTAGTGTGTAGGTGGCATAAACATAATTTCAAATGGTTTAAGCAATAAAAGGGGGACATACTTAGGGGCTCATGTAGCAGTAATAGCCAGAGAAGTGCTAGCTTCAGGCATGGCTGGATCCAGGGCCTGGTGTCACCAGATCTCTGTCTCTCTAGCTCTCAGTATCTCCCAGATCAGTTTTACTCCATGTTGGCTTTGTTCTCGGATGGGTTCTTTCTAGAGTAAATCAGAAGGCTGTCAGTTAATTTTAGGTCAGTTCTTTAGAGAACTCCTAAACTCTGAGGAGGACAGAACCCTGGGAAACTTCCCCTGTTTTCTCTGAGAGGTCATGGGAGCTTTGAGGAGCCTGAATGTATGTTTGACAGCCGCTCATCCTGAAGTTGCTGACCCTTCACTCTCCACCCGCCTTCCTGGCTTGAACTCCTGTCTCCACCACCACCTGCAACTGCACTTTCCAGCCTAACCTGCCTGCCTGCCCGGCCCAGCCGTTCTAGCTCCTTCATCCTCTCTGCTTTGTTTGTACCTCTGTAGGCAGAGCTCCCTGCAAAAAGGAGCAGCAGCTTCTCTGTCTTGGGACCACACTACTTTGCACAAGGCAGGCAAAACTTAAATAATATTTGCTAATTGAACAGAAGGAAGGAGGAAAGGAGGAAGAAGATGTGAACTTATGTACGGACAGTCGACTTAAAACTACTGTAACCAAGCAGGACACTGTGGGGCCTTTCCAGAACAGACACCCGCCACCCATGTCCTCCACCTGCCTCTTGTCTGTAGGAAAACTTTAGCCAAAGAATAAATTTAATCAGAGAAACAAGAAAAAGCCAAGGAAAGCAATCAAACAAGACCCAATAGTAATAGTTTACCCATTAAACAAAGTCAAGGACTTTTAGTTCCTCCTCAAGGGCTATAGAGAATATTCTGAGCCATATCCTTTGAGCTGTTTTGCAGATACTGAAACCCCCGCCAGGTGGGAGAAGTTAACCGTATGCTGCCCACAAACACATAGACCCACACAGGTCGGAACCAGAAGGTTGGTGATGCCGACTCCCACTTACCTCCCCACCAACCCATCAGAAGAGTGTCCCCGAGCTGATCACATACCCTGCAAGCTCTCCTTAGCACGTAGCCCTTTTACTCTTTTCCCCGTATAATCTCTGAGCAAAACCTGGGAAGCGGGGAGTTGGTTTTAGGGGGACATGAGTCCACCTTCCCCCCAGAATCGCAGGCTTCCTCAACAAAGCAATCTTTCCTTTTACTCAACTCTTATCTCTCAGCTTTGGATTCCTGAGCCACGAGCAGCTGAACCTGAGTACGGTAACACAAGCACGAATCCTCCAGCTTTACGAGATAGGATGGTTCTTCGGCATTTCCTAAACTTTATCTGCTCTTTTTGCCTCGGAGTCTGCACTTACCTTATCTCTGCAGGTGCTCGCTGATGTTCTGGGCACAACTTTAGATTGTCTTAGTTGGTAGGAAGTTAGACCAGAGTCTGATAGGTGTCCCTGGGGGCTCCTAGCTGACAGCTCCCCATCCACCATCACCTGGGACCAGGTCGAGAAATGCAACAGGATTTTTTTGGTAGCAACCATGAATTTTACTTCCCAGCCAGATTAGAGAAGGAGTATCACGTGACTTTGCATTCCTTGTGTTAAACCTCAGCCGCCACCACCCCTTTCCTGGACCTAGCGGCAAATTCCATCTTGGTCAATAAATTATCCTGCCAGGCCAGTGTTATTACAATTAGGAAAGGGAGCTTACTGCCTTCTTCCCCCCTCACAATGCTTTCTGAAGTTAAACCTGAGTGATTCTCAGCCTCACCGCTTGCTGGGAGCGTCCAAAAGCACAGCTCAGCGCAGCCCTGATTCTGGAGGGGCCTGTGGCTCCCTCTTTCTGGACAGAGACTGAAATTTCCACCCCACCCAAGCATTCAAGCAACGTGTGCCCTTGGCCACCATCGGGATCACGTGCAAGAGGAGGGGGCTCTGCAGTGCACCCGGAGGAACAAGGTGCAAACATGCCCCCTGCAAGCTGCAAGGAGCCAGATGACAGACGTGGGCATGGACAGGGCAGAGTGGGCTGGAGCAGAAGTTAGGTCATTTTCAAGGTACAAGGCAGACGAGGCATAGCTGCCCTGTTCCTAAGCAAAGAACAGAGGGATGTGGCGGGAAGACAAACAAATCTTTACTTAAAACCCAACCAGGTTCGGGGCTTCCCTGGTGGCGCAGTGGTTAAGAATCCGCCTGCCAATGCAGGGGACACGTGTTCGAGCCCTGGTCCGGGAAGATCCCACATGCTGCGGAGCAACTAAGCCCGTGCGCCACAACTACTGAGCCTGTGCTCTAGAGCCCACGAGCCACAACTACTGAGCCTGCGGAAACACAGCTACTGAAGCCCACGCGCCTAGAGCCCATGCTCCCCAGCAAGAGAAGCCACCGCAATGAGAAGCCCGTGCACCTCAACAAAGAGTAGCCCCCGCTCGCCGCAACTAGAGAAAGCCCGTGCACAGCAACAGAGACCCAACACAGCCAAAATTAATTAATTAATTAATTAATTTTTAAAAACCCAACCAGGTTCACCTGAGCAGGTGGACAGGTTTGTACCTAGTATTCTTTCTACAAGTGCAGAGCACAGACTTATCAGAGGGAAGTGCCACTTGTTCTGTGGGCAGTGTGGGCACTTTTAGCCCCATTTCACAGATGAGGAAGTTGAGTCCCAGACTGGGCTGATAGCACAAAGCAAGCCAACTCTTGGCCTAGGCCTGGGAAGGTGGCCCTGGTGACCCGCAGGCTGCATGGTTGCTGGACAGGGAGCCGGTGACCTGAGCAGTTTGTCTCCGAGGAGGAAGCCAGCCGGGGAGTGTACGGAGAGGAGAAAAAGTGGCTGCCACAGTCCCCCAGCCTTCCAGGGAAGGAGGGGACAGAGCCCCCAGAGCCATGTCGGGGCGGGGGCGGGGAATGCAGCCTGAGTGGCCCAGTGCACCCACAACAGACAAACAAGCCCTTGTTTATATCAAGTCCAAATGCATGTTTGTCCAGGCAGATGCTGACTTAACCTTCGGCATGTGAACAGCAGCGGCAGTGGACCGTGGCTTAATCCTGAGCCTGTTATGAACCAGGGAATGCTATAGAATGGGTGTTACTCCATAATAAGAAACAAAAAAAGTTTCAGAAACTAACGCCCCCTGTAGAACTATTAGAAAATTCAGAGGAGCGCTAAATACATATATATACAAACAACCAAGAAAAAAGTACAGAAAATTCAGCAAACAAACCACCCCCCAGAAATAATCTCTGAATATTTTAGTGCTTTTGTCCTTCCAGATATTTTCCTATGGGCATGTGTGGGTAAATGTATATTTACAATCGTATGATAACATTTAATTGCAAATAGATATTTTGATGACAGCATTTAAAAATGCTATCATACTATATTTTTATATGTTTTATCTATAAAGATACATATGTTTATAAACTGCTTTTTTCTAACAAAGCCATACATGATAGACACCTTTGCATTTTAAAAAAATCTGTCCCTACATTTTTTACTTTCTTCTTATAAAATGCAACAGCATAAAACAGAAAATGCATCAAATGTAAGTGTACAGTAGACTAGAATAATTATAAAGTGAACGCCCATGAGAATGACAGCCACCTGGCGTAAGACAGGGACCGTGGCCACCCCCTGGATGGTTTCCCCACTACCACCACCGCCATCCACGAGGCTGTAAGATCCTCCCTAGTGACACATAGTATTTATTCCATTACATGGATGGACCACACTTCATTAAACACGTCCCAGATTGATGGATATTTTGGGTGTTTCCAGTTTTCTGCTGGGATGACTATCCCTGTATATGCTTCCCCAAACCCATCATTGTATAAAGCTATAGAGCAAAATCTCTGGGCCAACGGGTATATATATACATATATATGTGTGTGTGTGTGTGTGTATAATTATAATAATATATATTTATATATTATATAAATAATTATAATATATATAAAATATGTATTTTATATATTTGGTTTCAAGGCTTTTGATACAGTGTTGCAAACCACCTTCCGATAGGCAGTGTGAGGCGGGGTCCCAGCAGGTGTGTGGGGGCACGTCTCCGCCCCTGGGACTGTTTGCCCATCTGATAGGTGAAAGCTGGCACCTGGCACCTCATTTTCTCAACGCATTTGCACACCTTTGTTTGCTGATGAGGCTGAATGATGTCATTTATTTTATGTATTTATACTTGGCCTCCCAGGATTAGAAGTGAGAGGTCCTATTATTAAGACATGTCATCTCAAGAGTTTGTCCCATCTCTGTGTTCATCCCTAAGAAATAAAAATCCCATCTCACCCCTCCTCTCTCTTACCCCACGTCCGGAGCCAGTTTTCAGCTCCCAGGCTTGAAGCCAAACTCTGTATGATTACTTTAGACAAAGTCCTTGGCTCTAACAAAGAGCTTTGGGAACAGGGCTGCCACCCGCCTCTCTGAGCCTCATGATCCTGGGCAGACAGGAGGAGAGAACAATCAAAGTGGAAAAGAATTTGAACTCTATTTTTTTTTTTTAGAGACTACTTATTGAACACCTATTATACACCAGGTACTGCATTAGACACTACGCAGTTTATTTCTAGTTTTTACAGCAACCTGCAAAGCAAGTATTATAATCCCCATTTTACACTCGAGGAAATTGAGGCTCAGAGAGGGGAGGTGACTTGCCCAAGGACACACAGCTAGGAAGACTAACCAGTGTGGCTGATTCCCAAGAACCTGCTGTCTCTGGAGGGCCTGGCACCATCAGCAACTCTTTCCAGTATACGGAATGACCATCACTATTTAATGGCATCTGGGAAATAGGTCTCAATCTGGGAATTTTCTTGGAGGATGTCACTCTTCTCCTGCGGTGGTACCATGGCTGCTTGCTGCCACATCCAGACTGATGGAGAGACTGCTTCATACTTGTCCAGAAGGCTCTCCCTGATGGAACTCAGAAGGTCTAACCTGATGATTCTTAGAAGGAAAAAACTGAGGGGAAGGGGCTCTCAGTGACTAAATGTCAATTCTAAACCAGGGTCTTTACATACGTCATCTCCTACAATTAGCAGTCTAACCTCAAAGTAGGGGTTGCCTCCATTTTGCAGATGGGGAAGCTGAGCCTCAAACAGCTAAAATCCTGGGCCAAGGATTCATGGCTAAGGTGAATAGCTGATACCTATTAAGCACAAGGTACTGGGGACTGTTATAAATCATTTGCATGTGATAATCACAATCTTCGCCACATCTCTAAGACTTAAGGTACCATTTTTGTCATCTCTACTTCATAAATGGAAACACCAAGGCAGAGAACATTAAGTAATTTGCCGAAGACGGCCCAGCTAGTACATAGTAGAGCTGGGATTCAAACCCAGGCGGTCTGGCTCCCAAATTTGTCCCTAACCACTGTGTCTGGAGGGTCCCCGAACCCACATTCTTTCTCCTAAACCACCCAGTGCCTTCTAAATGCAAGAGGCTCTACAAACACTCTTGTATGTAATGTTGGTGGGGAGATGCTTGGAGCCAACGCTTTCTCTCTGTAGGTGGAGGACCTGACAATCAGAGAGAGTACATCGGGCCCCAGGCCCCCAGCCCTGTGACTGAATCCAGTCTTCCCACAATCCCAGCCAACACCATCTCTTCTCAAAGGGAGGGAGGGTTTTGCCGGTGATGTCACTCCTGCCTGCTCCAGGGCAGTAGGGCTGCACTCTGGGGAGGGGTGACCATGTGTTTAATCATTAAGTGCATAACCGTGGGTGGCTTCCTCTGGCTGATTATTAATAGAAGCTGGGGAAGGTGGACACACTCACCGACGGGCCAGCGGTTTCTGGCATCACCTGGGTGATTCAAATTTTAGGCCGTCTCCCTTGACACGCCCCCTGGCTGCAGGCTGGGCCTCTCACCGCTGGGACACCGCATTCCCAAGGCAAGCTGCTGTCTCACCTTCCTCCTTGTTCCTCACCGACATCATCTGTTCCCAGGCTGGCTGCAGGAACTGAAGCTTCTAGTCCATGAGACCTGAGTTTAGATCCTGGGAGACCTTGGCTAAATCGTCTGACCTCTTGAAACTTCAGTTTCCTCATCTTTGAGATGGGCACGACGACATCTAAGTCGCGAGGCTTGGTGGGAATAATCACATGGCAGACATTCAGTGAGCCGCTACCATTCACATGAACTAGCCTGAGGCTGCCCCACTGGAATCCTGTTGCTGCGGAGCTTAACGGCCTCTGTCCCTTTGCACGTGCTGTTCCCTGTGCTGTGAACGTCTTTTCCTGGCCTCTCGCTTTCTTCTCCCTGTGGGGCATCACAGTTTTATGAAGAAGTGTAATTAATTGCAATATTAAACAGTGGGGTTCTTTTAAAGTTTTTTCAGTAGGGTTCTAGGGAAAAAAACCTGGCCATTTTGAGCCTTTTTTTTTTTTTGCGGTACGCGGGCCTTTCACTGCTGTGGCCTCTCCCGTTACGGAGCACAGGCTCCAGACCCGCAGGCTCAGTGGCCGTGGCTCACGGGCCCAGCTGCTCCGCGGCATGTGAGATCTTCCCGGACCGGGGCACGAACCCGCGTCCCCTGCATCGGCAGGCAGACTCCCAACCACTGCGCCACCAGGGAAGCCTCCATGTTGAGTCTTCTTGACCCAGAGTTGGGCTTACCGGGCTCAAAGCAAGACACAGCCCCTGCTGGGTTTTGTTTTGGGAAAGGCTGAAGCAAGTAAAATTTTGATTCTGGCCAAGAATACCAGAAGGGAAGGAGAGAAGCTAGAAGGTAGAGGGGGAAGATCTCTCTGTCTGGGGTGCGGGCAGAGTCTAGGGTTCTATTAGCTGCCAGGACCTTTGACCCCATGTCTTAAGGAGGGGGAGGGGCAGCAATATCCTCAGCCCACCCTCTCCAGAGGGTCCTGGTGCCCAGGAGGCATCAGCTTGGGTTACCCAGTGTTTGGCTGCTCCGTAACCCAGCCCTGGAACCTTGCTGTGACACCGGTGTGGGAGAGCTGGGTGCCCGCTCAGGACTGAGACTGAACTTCCCCCAGAGCTGGCAAAAAGGGAACTGCCAGTCAGGTTTTATCTGACTTAAAGAAAATAAGGAAATGGATGTTTCCTGTGCGCGTGAGTGTGCGGCCAGAGGTGTCAACACCACACCTGCAGCAGGGTGCCCGCATCCCCGCAGGAGACAGAGCGCCAGGGCACGAAGCGCTCCTGGAGAGAGCCTGCCTTAGGAAACAGGGTGGATACAGGTCTGATGAGGCAGCTTCCTTGATGCCCAGCCCTGCGCTTTCTAATATAATAGCCAGTAGCCACGTGTGGCTATTTTAAAATTAATTCCAATGAAATGAAGTGAAAGATTAGCTACATTTCAAGGGCTTATGATAGCCCCACGTGACCCAGTGGCTACTGCACCAGACAGCAAGTACTTCCATCATAACAGGAGGTTCTACTGGGCGCCGCTGATCTGGACAATTCTCTGGGAAACAACTTTCTCTACTCTGCCTGACAGCAAGTGAAGACCTCCGCCCTTTCCAGGGACAGTTTTAATAATTTCCAACTATCAACATGGAAGAAGAGGCTTAGAAGAAGCATGGGAGACAATTAACATTTACTCGGAGGAAGTGTTCATACAAACAGTGTCTACCTGGCCTGCGAAGGTATTTGTGGTCATTTTGTTCTCTGAGACACATCTGTGGGTTCCTCCTCCTCAGACCTTCCAGGATGCCATCCGGAAGGTCGCCATTGCCGTTTCCCCCCATGGCGCCCCTAAAGGAGGTTTTCTGTGATGGCAACATTGCAATGAAGCCTGAATGTTTTGTTTGCAGGGCTGTCTCTTCTTTTGTGGGGCTAGCTCTTTGAGAAAACTCTCCTGGTGACCAGTGTGTCCCCGGCATCCAGAGCCTGGCTGGCACAGAGAAGACGCTTAATAAACGTTGATGAAAGGATGCATACGTTGCCGGATGGCAGGCTGGCTTGCCATCTGATATAATTGTATTTAATGTCTTTAATGTCTGATATAATTGTATTTAAACCTTATTATCTCCAGGAAATTTCTGCCAACTACAGCCTCCAACTCTGGGCAGAATCATAGGTATTTAAGGGCCAGAATTGCTCTCTGCAGGGATCCAAGATTTCCCCATTGCTTTCTTAGGTTCACAGAACTGGCTTTGGGATTACAGGTAAAAGGGCAGAGAGATCAGTGACCAGAAAATGGAGAGGGCCGGTGGGGGGGGTGTGGCATCGAAACTCAATATGCAAAAAAGGAGAAAGATGGATGTAGGCGGGGCATTTGGAGTGGACAGGCCCTTGTGTCTGCCTAGGGCAGGTGCTGGCCGCTATGCTAACAGGCAGCCCAGCTGGAAGGGCGTCTCGCCTGTTTCTCTGACACCCTCACCCTGCTTGCGTGCTTGGTCATGTCCTGCTCGTCGGCCACATCCCCCACGCACGCTGCGTCAGCCTCACAAGATGCAGGTAAGCCTCTGGCCCACGCCCAGGTATGTCTGGTAAAGGTCACCTGCTGGGCAGCGGTGACTGAGTGTCACTGCCTCTCCTTTCCCCCAAATACAGAAATCCCCCATTTTGACACTTGGGCACTGACTTTGTTTTTAAGCATTTCCATCTAGATATTAGAGAGAGAACAACTGAAAACAATTTTGGTCCTGCCTTCTTCCAGGAAGCATTTGAAAGGGCATTCATTCATTCACCCATTTGTCCAACACTATTCCCTTCTAGGAGCAGTGTTCTATATTCCACTGAGTGCTAGACGTTGGGAAATGGGTTGGGAATCTCTGCCCTTGAAATCTGGTGGGGCAGGGGGACAGGTAATCATCGCCGTAATTATTCATTTACTGACTGAGGCCCCGTTCTAAATATATGCTGTGTATAAAGCCTCAAAACATGCTTATGAGGGAGATCCTATTGTAACCCCAATTTTATAAATGAGGGAAATGGACACAGAACTTATGTGAAAGGATGTCACACAGCTTGTATTTGTTTGCTAGGGCTGCCATGGCAAAGGAACACAGACTGGGCCGCCTAAGCAGCAGAAGTGTGTTTTCTCAGTCCTGGAGGTTGAAAGTCCAAGATCAAGGTGTGGCGGGACTGATTTCTTAAGTCTTCTCTCCTTGGCTTAGAGATGGCGGTCTTCTCCCTGTGTCCTCACATGGTCTTCCATTTGTGTACCTTCTTGTCCTAATCTCCTCTTCTTTTTTTTTTTTTATCTTATTCATTTGTATTTTTATTTTTTTATTTTGCATTGAAGTGTAGCCAATAAACAATGTTGTGACAGTTTCAAGTGCACAGCAAAGGGACTTAGCCGTATATATACGTGTCTCTTCTTTTAAGGACAACGGTCATATTGGATTAGGGTCCACCCTAATAACCTCATTTGAACTTAATTACCTCTTTAAAGACCCTGTCTCCAAATACAGTCCCATGTTGAAGTCCTGGAGGCTAGGACTTCACCACTGAATTTTGGGGGCCACAGTGGCAGAGTCAGGATTTGAACCTAGGCCGGCAGCTCCAGAATCCATGTACCTGGGCCAAGTACTGCCCCTTACAGAGAATTGCCCCTGTGGATGACAGAGCCACAGAGGTCCCCTAACCTGAGGTTGGAGGAGTCCCAGAGTAGGGGGCACCAGGAGGCAGTGAGAGGGACTGATGGCTGGTGTCCTGCAAGCCCCCTCACCACAGCTCTCCAAACCCTGGTACCCCACGCTCCCTGGAAGTTCTCAGGCTCCAAAAGGACCTCCTTACAAGGCCAGGGAACCTCTCTTCCCCTGCAGCAGAGCAACAGACATGTAAACAGAAGAAAAGCCCCTGCTCTCCACCAGGCACCCTGCTGGGTGCTTCCCCTCAGGACCCATTCAACTCAAACAATAACCCTGCAAGTGGGTGATTGGTATCCCGGAGAGGAGAAGATGGAAGCCAGGTTCTTTGTGGTCCTACCTTTTCCCACATCTCAGAGATATCATGTCAGAAAATATTCTAACTGGAGGTTTATATGAGCTACAGGATTCAAGAATTCTATAGCTGAGGATCCACTGAGGATCAGAGAAGGCATGTGGTTTACTGAAGCCATAACACTCGCTCAAAAGTCATAGCTAGGACACCCAACTGGACTTTGAGCCTATAAGGGCAGGGATGGGGTCTGCCTTAGTCACCCTGAATCCCCTGCATGGAAAACCAACTGAGAAGAAAGTAAGCCTTTTGTACATATTTGTGCATATTTGTTTGAAGAATGAATGAACAGTGAAAAAATTAATTCCTAGACCAAGCTTGTTTGCTTGTTTTTGCCCCATTCCACTCCAGAAAGAATGGGTTCTATTAGTTCTCTTCATCTTTCTCCATCATAGAACACCAGTTTTTAACACAAAACCAGTCAAAATAAATATGATATTTCCATCTCTCTTGTATGTGACTAAGTTTGGAGCAATACTAAGTTTTAAGTAGAAGTAGTTGAAATCTAAGAAATATGTTTAAAGGGAGAAAGCATGCACAAATTAATTTGCTTCCTCCTTAATGATGGCAAGAATGAAATGCAATGGCTGGAGCTCCAGCAGCCATGGTGGACCGTAAAGTAACCTTAGGAATGAGATGTAGCATAGAACATGAGAGAAGGAACCTGGGTTATTGATATCATGGGGCACCATACCAGCCCTGAACAGCTCCTCTGGACACCTTGGACATGAGAGAGAATTAAATTTCTATATTGCTTAAACTACTGTTATTTGGGTTTCTTTTTTCTATTACTCAGAATTAGACAAAACTATTTCAAGTCTCTAGTAAAGAAACCTATTTAGCAGAGAGGAATTAGTCCAAAGCTAAGGCTATAGATTTAGATGTACTTTCTAAAGGATCACCTTGTACAAGTTACTCTACCTTCTAGAATCTCAGTTCAGGGTTAGTAATGACTTCTACCCTGTAAGGTTGGTGTGCAGATTAAGTGAGATATATCATATAAAGTACTTAGCACACAGCTCACTGTGAGGTCCAGGCAGTGGACTCTTCCCATAGACATCCTGCCCTGAGCGCCCAGGCCCCAGCATGGACACAGGGTCCGCTTTTGTCAGATCATGATGGTAATGACGATGCTTTCCTTTCTGTCGTAGGTGACCGTGAGCCCGCCTGGACTTGACCATGGGGCAGCCCAGGACTCTTGACTGAGCCTTCATCCAAGGGGGCAGAGGGCTGCCAGGCAGGAAAGGGCACCTGGGGGGCTCCCTTGACTTTGCAGCCTTTGCCAGCTCGGAGAACTCTCTGGAAATGTGGGTGGGCCTGGGGGAACGGGGCTGACTGTTCCACCACACCACAGGAGTCAGAACACCACAACCTCTAACCATGAAACCATGTGCCTTCAAATCAAACATTTTGACCACTCTATGCCCCCAGACTGTCCAATACTTTAAGTTATAGGGACAAAAAGAAGTCTGGCTCAGACAGTTTTAGTTTGGAAGGGTTTGTCCTGTCTCGTATCTGTTACTTAAACAGGCAGGAAATTCATTCACTTGGTTTACCTGCCCTGGAACCTTGGGGAAGAAGCCATTTTAACTCAGTGAGCCTTAATTTTGTCACGTGTACAATGGGGATAGTAATACCAACCTCAAAATGTTGCTAAGATATAAAATACAATTTTCTGACAAACAGTAGGTACTTAATAAATATTCTCTGTTCCTTCCCTTACCTACCCCAGCCCCCAGGGCCACAACAGTGGGCCCCTAGAGGACACAGAATTTATTTCAAGAGCGCAAGTGGAGAAGGATGTGTATTTGTCCTATGTGATCTCCTGACCACAGGTGAGCCAGACAGGGGCAGAGCCCAGGCCAAGTGACACATGTCCAGGTGCAGCAGTGCCTTGCAGGAAAGCTCTGCTCCCTGGCCTGGTCCACGTTACACCAAAGAGAAATGTTTTAATGTGAATTAAATGTTAAGTAATTTGGAAGTGGCAATATCTTTTAATTTTTTAATTAAATATTTAAATTATTTTATATTTTAATTTTTGATAGAATCTGAGATATCAGAGATAGCAAGATTGTAATGGGACTTTGGAGATCTGTCTAGAATGGATAAATGGATTTCACCTCTCCTGCATGGCGGTGGATGAGAAACGGCTGCCTGGAGTGCACTGCGTTAAGAATTCTCTCGTCATAGCAACTAGTGATGTCTGCCCTCATGTCAACTAGTGATGTCTGCTCTGGGCACAGGGCAGAAGTGTGACCATATGCACATGTCGGGGTATTTTCCATCCCTGGGTTAGTCCCTTCCTATCATCTGGTTAAACCTCATGAAGCTAGGTAATAGCTAGGTAGTAGCTCAGAAACCTTCCCTTGGTGAAGGTCTTCTCCAGGCAGAGCTGGAAGTGAAAGATACATGGATCCTGTGTTAAGTTATCTATCCAGAACTGAGCACAGAAGACCAAGCATTTCACACACATTGTTTCTGATCCCCCCAACAGCTCTGCAGCGAGACAAGAGGATACCCATTTTACAAATTAGGAAATTGAGTTTCTGAGAGTTTAAGTGACTTGCCAGAAGTGTAATGAAATGTTAAGTGGCAGAGCTAGAATCTTCCATTCAGCCACACCGTGTTCCCATGGGGCAAAGGAGTGGACCCTCCAACTAGCCCATTACAGAAGCTCTCTTTTCCTTGGGCCTCACAGAGTTACCCAGGCAACCTCTTTGGTCTCCATTTGGCTTTGACTCTGGGACACAGCCTTGGCTTTCACCAGACAGTGGGGTGGTTCTTCCGGGGGTTGGGAAATGCCTGTGTTTTGTCCCAGACAGTTCCGCTTGTGCCAGAAGCACGTTCTCCATGGACTCACCTTTGAAAGTCATTTTCTCTGCATGCAGAGGCAGAGCCAGGTGCTGACTCAGGGCTGCCCGGATGGTGCGGGTTGCTTATTCCAGCAGAACTGGGAGTGTTAATACCTGTGTTCTCTCCACCAGCTTCTCGCCTGTGGGCCAAGGATCTGGGGAGCCAAAGCAAGCTCTTCGTGGGAGCCTAGGAGACTTCGCTCCCCCTCACCTGCACCCCTTCTTCTTTGTATTGCCTTTGCGCTAATTTTGCAGATGTTTTCATGTTAAGTAACTTTGAATAGGGAATACATTTTAATAGCTTAACAAAATAAGCAACATAAAAAGGTACAGATGAAAATGTCTTATTCCCGCTCCTGTCCCAACCATTGAGTTCCCTCCCCTCCACCGTAACAACCAGTTTTGTTACCTTTGTGCAAGTCTTTCCTAGTTTCCTAGAGAAAACACTCTCATATCTGAACACATATGTCTATCACCCCACTTCTACTGGGCAGAAGTTAGCATAGTGTATATATCACCTTAGACCTTGTTTATTTCAAGTAACAATATATCCTGAAGCTCTTTCCTTATAAAACATAAAAAAAAGTCCTTGTTCTTTCTGACCGTTGCATAAATTCTATCGAATGGATAACTAGAGTATTTGATTAGTCTTCACTTGGTAGATATCAGGTACATTTCCAAATTTTTACTGTAAATAATGCTGCAGTAATACATGTCACATAGTAACTGAGTGAGTTTATCAGTTGGATGAATTCTCGGAAGTGGGATTGTTGGTTCAAAGGGTACATGCTTTTATAACTTTGCTAGTATTGCCAAATTGCCCTTCATAAAGTTTGTGCCAATTTACACACTCACCAGCAATGAACCAGTTCCCATCCAATCCAATCTCATTAATAGAATGTATTATAAATATTTAAATTTCTAAGTAAATCTGATAGGTGAAAACGGTGTCTCAGTTATTTTACTTTAATTATCTCTTATTTTGTGTCAAGCTCTACATCTTTTTAATATTTTAAAAAGCCATTTAGGGGGCTTCCCTGGTGGCGCAGTGGTTGAGAGTCCGCCTGCCGATGCAGGGGACACGGGTTCGTGCCCCGGTCCGGGAAGATCCCACATGCCGCGGAGCGGCTGGGCCCGTGAGCCATGGCCGCTGAGCCTGCGCGTCCGAAGCCTGTGCTCCGCAAAGGGAGAGGCCACAACAGTGAGAGGCCCGCGTACCGCTAAAAATAAAAAAAAAAGTTTTGCATTGACATCTATTAGTGAGACTTGTCTCTTTGTGTGCACCTGTGCCTTCAGGAGCACGTGGACAGCAAGCTTGCCATGGCAGGAAGAAAGGGAGGAGGTGTGATGACCTGCAACTGACACAAGTCACTTTTGCTCGTCGTCCGTTGACCAGAAACAGGTATAGGGTCCCAAAGTAAGTAGAAAGGATCAGGTAGATACGGGGTGAGCATTAACGTCTTCTGCCACAGGTGTTATCATTAGTGTCTGTGTGTTATAATGGTATCACTAATAACAGTGGGAATGTAAAATGCTTTCTGCTTTGGGGGCGGATGACAAGAATTGTTTTGTGAAACACGTGTGTTAACTTTCCTACTCCTCGCTGA
This sequence comes from Leucopleurus acutus, assembly GCF_964270905.1. Classification (NCBI taxonomy): domain Eukaryota; kingdom Metazoa; phylum Chordata; class Mammalia; order Artiodactyla; family Delphinidae; genus Leucopleurus; species Leucopleurus acutus. Next base: position 76,182,970 of record NC_139159.1, read on the forward strand.
AGCCCTGTGAGGTGGGTCAGAGCATGGTCCCCATGTACAGCTGACTCAACCAGGGAGAATGAAGTTAAATAACTTTCTCTCCATGGCTGGCTAGGAGAGGAACAGGCAGCCTGCCATTAGCGCTCACTGGACCACTTCATCTGACAGCTCATGGGAATGGAAGCGTGTTAACTGCAGGTGAGTTGGTAATAAGACGTTATTCTACTGCACACCTGCATCTTGGAAGAAGAGAAAGGGGTATAGTGACAGCTTCTTTGATAAGACTTGGGCAGAACTGAGATTCCCTCTCAGGAGCAAATCACGGTTGTCGTCACCTCTCTGGTGGGTTTCAGCGGAGAAACATTAACGATCTAAACCGTCCATCATTCAAGGAGGAGAACAGTGTTGGAAGACAGTTGCTTCATACAGAGCGCTGAGTATGTGCCAGGCTCAGACATCTGTGTCATTTAATTGTCACAACCCGCCTGTGAGTAGGCATTATCACCCCATTCTCCGGATGGGAGCTGAGGCTCATGGAGGTGAAGTGGCTGGACCAAGGTCATAAATGGAGCAGGGTCCGGACTCAAATCAAGTCCTGTATTATCAAAACCCACGCTCTTGGCTACACCCATAGTCCATCCCCAGCTAAGATGCCAAATGGTCTTGGAACATGCTTGGAGCAGGAGGGAACAGCCTGGAACTGGAATCAGAAGACCTGGATTGGATTCCTGATAACTGTGTCCTGGAGCAAGTGACCTAAACCCTCTGTGCCTCTGTGTCTTTAAGCACATAGTAGACTTAATGTAAGGTACAGAATGTGAAAGCACTTTGCAAACAATAAAATCTGGGGAAAATATACAAGCCGCTGCTTCCTCCCCTGTCCTCCCTCTCCTGTGCCTGCTTCCCAGTCTTAACCTCTAGGGAATATTTAAGTCCCCTTCCTGAGCCCTGGACCAACAGGCTGCCCTCCTAAGATGAGGCAGAACAAGGTTCAAGCTTGCTCCTTCGGTGAATAAGAAACAATCCCATTTGTGCTTATAAATGTTCCCATTTTAGGAGGAAATTCCAGGGTCTCAAAATGTAGGAAAGACTTAGCATAGGGAGGGGTGGCTGCTTCATGCCATCCTGTCTTCTAATTGCACAGCAATCCAGGGGCGTGACAGTGATGGGCACACCCTGGCCACCGCATTTCCCAGTGAGGTACACCGAGGTCAGAGGAGCCCGCACTTTCCGGAAGGGCTCGCGGCAGAGCGGTGATGGGCTGTCTGATTCCACACTCCCTCCTGCCTCACCTGTCCTGTCTCCCCATTCCCTTTCCCAGCTGCTGACTTCACTCTCCACTCTGGGCTTGTGGGTGTTGCCCTCTGGCTGAAATTAGGCAAATCCCAGATCTTAGCTAAAGAAATAATGGGCCCCCAAGAAGTCAGAATTAGGTTAACGAAACATCACGGGGATTACCCAGGGGGGTTTATTAAGTCGGAAAGCTAAGCTAGAAAGCACCTCTTCTTGCAGGGCTGCTTCTCACAGGCACAGATAAAGCAGGCCCGCTCTGCTGCTCAAGGACGTGGTAGAGTCTGCGAGCTTTTCTGCAAGCGGTTCCTCAACTTTCATGGGAAGAAGATGAGTCAAGCTTGGGGAATCTACTTTGAGAAAGGGTCCAGGTGGCACCCCCAGGGGCCTCCCCGCCTGGCTGCCATCATCGTGCACATGTGGGCGCGCCCCTGCTCCTACGAAAGTCCCTTCGCATCACCCAGGGCTGGGGAAGGGAAGCAGGAGGACCACTCCAGAAAGCTGGGTTGGTTCAGAATCCAATCCCAGTGGAGTTGATCTGCGGCAGCCACGGGCACCCATCTTTAAAAGGCCCTTGCAGGGCTTGTACAGAGATTAAATGCATGGATTCATTTATTTTTCAATTATTACTTCATCCATTTTGCCCATTGCATTGAGGCCGACCACTTGTCAGGCACGAAGACTCCAACGGAGCCTCGGAAAACATGTGCTGGCCCTGGTGGAGCTTACCAGCGGGAGGAGACGGGTGGTATCACAAGATGACCTGGAGAGCCAGGTGAGCTAAAAGGTAGCCAGAGTGAGAGGGGGTGGTTGGGAGCACCATCCAGGAGATGCTGAGAAGACCTGAAAGACAAGAAACGTCCCCTGCAGATGGGGTGGAGCAAAGGAAGGTTCTGGTAAAGGAGAGAAAGGAAGGCAGTGGGCAGGCTGGAGTGCAGGAAGGCGGGGCTGAGTGGATTGAGAGGGAGGTTCCCCAAGCTGGTGGGTGTGCCCAGGAGCTCAGGTTCCCTTCCAGGGTGATGGGAGGCCTGAAGTCCTCGGCAGGGGAGCCAGGAGATGATTTGACTGCTGGGTGCAGGTGTGGGGCAAGGTTGGAAATGCAGCGATCAGGAGGAAACTACTGCAGCTGTCCTGGTGAGAGGTGACAGTGCCAGGTCCCAGCCTAGGGGGGGCAGGTCACGTGGAGGGAAGGGACAGAGCCGAGATGCGTTTTGGAGGTGTTACTGGTATGCTATCCAGCCCAGACCCTGGCGCATAACAGGTGCTCAGTAAACATTAGCTCCCTCTGCTGTGGGCTCTGAGCGTGATTAATTTCCACACTCTCCCTGCCTAGCTTGGCCCCTGTAAACAGTAGATGCTCATGGGCATTTGTTGTGCTGAACTAAACACCTTTTACCTGTGTGACCTCAAGGAAGTTCAGTAACACCTCCATGTCTCAGATTGCGCATCTGTAAAATGGGCGTGATACCGGGACCAACCTCACAGAGTTGTTGTGAGGTTTCAGTGAGTTTAGAACAGGCCCCGACACCTAATAAAAATTATCAAGTGGTCATGATTAGCTTTATTATCATTTTTTACATCTCCCCTTCACTCTCACTCCTGCATACATCATGATCTGGCTAATGTGAGTCGCCTAGAAATGCTATCATCCCCTGCGCGGTTTATTGTACAACAAAGATTACCCCACTTAAAATTCTCTCACTAGACATCCACACAAGTAAAACAGCCTTTCATAATGGTCTGAGCCCGGAACGCATTTCTCTTTTGCATAGACACTTGAAGGGGTTTTTGCACGGAGTTAATATTCCCTGAATTTTCTAGGATGTAGCTACCATGTAAATTGAGGGAAATTTGTGCTTTGTTGGCTCTGGGGTCTTTTCAAGAGTTGTTCACTGTTTTGGAAAATCACATCACTCCCAGAAGTGCTTTTCGTCACCCACAGAGCACACCCAGGTTGGTCTGTATCTGTAACTATTCATGGTGATTTTTTTATTTATAGGTGTAGGCAATCTGACTGCTTTGTTATGTGTTCCAGTACAGTCTTGCCCGAGTGTTTACATATCAAAATACGTATCGGTGTATTGCAAAACAGTTTCCTCTTATTCCTCCTTTGTATTCAAGTTAGATCATCATATATATTTTCTTCAAATCATACATCAACTATGCTCCAATATAAAATAAAAATTTTTTAAAAGAAAAAATATCATACGTAAAGGCAGCTTATACTACGATTTTGATTTCGAGATAGCACGGGATTACTTTTAAATGGGGGCATGGAGTCGCTGATTTTTACTAGGAGATAAGTAGGTCAGGAAGAGGAAGCGCCTTGGTAGAGGGTCATGGTGGAATCTGAGGCATGTAAACGTCACTTAGGGAAGTTACTTGATGCTCCTGCAGTAATTCCTCCCCGGCCTCTAGGCTGCACTTTCTTCTGGTCTTTAAGACACCAGCAATATCCATGTGTCTTTGCCCTTAACTGGCTTTAGAAATAATTAAGGTTGTTGCTCTTCAGGATATGGGTTGCATGTATTTGTCTTTTACAGGGCAAGGGGCCCGGCTGGAAGGCAGAACTCCTCAGTTTGAGTTCCCTTGTGCGGCTAACCTGGGGACCCTGTACTTCTCTGAACTTCTGTTTTCCCAACTGTAAAAGCAAGAATGATAGTCCCATCTCCGAGGGGGCAGTGTTTGGGGATCTGTAAAGGGTCCCATGAGCACAAGGCAGCTTGCCCTGGAGGCTGGGGCCCCAGGCACTGAGGGGAGTAAGTCAGGACGCCCTGGAGAGTGAGGCACGCTGAGAAGGCCTCCAGATCCGCTCTGTCCACCCCTCCCCCTCCCCCCTCCCGCCCCCGTCGGCACTGCTACCCCAGGTCTGCAAGGCTTACCTTCAGTCTCCCCACCCACAAAGCAGGCACAGAACCCACTCACCAGACGTGTCCTAAGGCCCATTTGCCCACAAAAGTCCCATGAGATTAATTTAAGGTTAAACTTCTTCACGGAAAGGGGACATACATTTACGCAGAAAAATAGTCTCTATTCTAATAATGCAAAGAAGCTAAACCCCAAACGTTCCACATGTCTGGAAATAGCCTCAGGAGGAAAAATGACTCCCAGGGAGGAGGGTGATGACGGTCACGTCCACGTGCTGTGCCAGCTCCCACGCAGGGCTCCGGTGTCTGAGCTGTGAGCAAAAGGCTTTCCCTCCTCGGACACCGGGTCAGCCCAGGACCATCGATCTTTCATTTGATTAGCACCTTCCCCCAGCCAGGCCCCTCCGGTTGCTCCAGGTCAGTGAGGAGATGCGTACAGAGAAAACTAAGCACAGGCTTGTGTGCCCACCGGATGACTGAGGTAGGCTCCAAAGTGACGTGAGCACAGGGCAGGCAGGTGTTAGGGAAGGTGCTCGAGAAGCACCACAGGAGATGACATTTTTAGATAAAGAGAAGGATTAGAATGCATGGCAGTTCCAGGCAGTGGGAACAGCAAAGGCATGGAGGCACGAGAAAATGTGGCATGTTTAAGACTGATTAGTAATAGATTTATTGGGCATAATATGGGGTTTGGAAAATCTAGAATCGAGTTTAATTGGGTAGATGGGGGCCAGCCAGGAAGGCCCTTGTAGACTCTCATAAGGATTTTTTTTTTTTTTTTTTGGCCGCGCCTGGCAGCATACGGAATCTTAGTTCCCGACCAGGGATCGAACCTGCTCCCCCTGCACTGGGAGCACAGAATCTTAACCACTAGACCGCCAGGGAAGTTCCTCGTAAGGAATTTTGACTGCCCTTTGGGCACTTGGGAACCATTGAAGTTCTGCAAGCAGGAGAGGACATAGATTTGTGTTTTCAAAAGGGCTTGATGGGGCTTCCCTGGTGGCGCAGTGGTTGAGAGTCCGCCTGCTGATGCAGGGGACACGGGTTCGTGCCCCGGTCCGGGAGGATCCCACATGCCGCGGAGCAGCTGGGCCCGTGAGCCGTGGCCGCTGAGCCTGCATGTCCGGAGCCTGTGCTCCACAACGGGAGAGGCCACAACAGTGAGAGGCCCGCGTACCGCAAAAAAAAAAAAAAAAAAAAAAAAGAGCTTGATGTCTTCCATTGTGTAGTGGAAGCACAGAGCAGGGAGAGAGTGGATGATGGTAATAAAGGGAGAGACCATGGAAACGGAACTGAGGCTGTGGCCATGGGAATCATTAAGAGGAGGTGGGGCTGAAAGATGCTAAAGAGAACAGAGCGATCAGAGTGCAGCCTGAGTGGCTATCACCAGCAGGTCCCCGGGCAGAGAAAATTTGCCCAGAGGTGTAAAGGATATAGCTGAGGATCTGAGATACAAGATGATGAGCAGTTTTATATGGGTTGCACCTGACGTGGGACAATGTCACACGAATCTTTGGACCAATCCTGAGAGTTGGTTGGTCCTGGGATATTTGTTCTTCAGAGAGAGAAAGTGACTTGCTCAAGGTCACACCTCCAGGAACCAAGTCATGATGACATCTGCTTATTAACTGGGATCCTGAAGGACAGAATTTTGAAAGGCCCTCCCGGAACTCTTGGTTGTCTGCCGCTGTGACACTGAAATGTGTTTCAGCATCTAAGGAAGGGTGTGGGTTGTCCTCATGGGAACGCTGCCTGGCTGTCATGGCATTGTGAGCCTCACGAGCTATCCTGGGAGAGAAGATACAAGGCCATCACTCTGAGCAGAAGGGTCTTTGGTTACCATGGTGACTGGGGATGGTGAGAGAAGCTTCTTGTTCTCGTTGTTAAAAACAAACAAAAACAAAACAAAACAAAGTGAGGTGTGGTTCCTTCTGTGATAAGTTATAAAATGCCTGACATGTTCTCCCAATCTGGATGCCTCTCCTCTCTTCTCTCTTCCCTTTGACTTGTGAATTTCTCATTACTGCTAAATAGGTCAGTTGAACTGGAAACACTAATTGTTTGTGCTGTTGGATGCCAAGGGTCCTGCCTGGCCTTCCTCACCTGGCTCACACTTCAGAGCCCGACTCAGATGTCCCCTTCTCCTTGAAGCGCCCACCCCCTGCTTGCCGGCTCCATGGCCCCTACAACATGCCCTTGGCTGATTGAGGAGGTCACTGTCTCTAGAGCCCTCCTGCAGCACTGATGTGACCCCTCCTGGCACCCATTCCTGAGGCGTCTCCCCTACCTAGACTCTGAGCGTTCTCTCCTTTGTATCTTCCCACCTGGGATGTGACTGCCACCAAATTGTTGAATGAATCAATGAACAAAGGGATCAAACCATGCGTGAATTTAAAGGACGATAGTAAGATACTGTAATGAAAACACTGTCTTTGATACATTTTACATATTTTATTACAATATTTTTATAAAACACACATACTGAATCCAAAAAAATCCTGCAGTGCCTGTTTCAGTTCGTTCAGGCTACTGGAGCAAAAATACCATAGACTGGGTGACTTCAACAACAAACACCTGTTTCTTACACTTCTGGAGGCTGTGGAGTCCAAGATCAAGGCCCTGGCAGGTTAAAGCTCACTTCCTTGTTGGTAGACGGCCAACTTCTCACTGTGTCTTCTGTGGTGGAAGAGGGTGAGGAAGCCCTCTGGGGTGTTTTTTTTTTTTTTTTTTTTTTGCGGTACGCGGGCCTCTCACTGTTGTGGACTCTCCCGTTACGGAGCACAGGCTCCGGACGCGCAGGCTCAGCGGACATGGCTCACGGGCCCAGCCGCTCCGCGGCATGTGGGATCTTCCCGGAATGGGGCACGAACCCGTGTCCCCTGCATCGGCAGGCGTACACTCAACCACTGCGCCACCAGGGAAGCCCTGGTGTCTTTTTTATACCGGGCACTAATCTCATTCACCAGGGCTTCACCTCATGACCTAATCATCTCCCAAAGACCCCACCTCCTAATACCATCACTTTGAGGGTTAGGATTTCAATATATGAATTTGCGGGAGGACACAGACGTTCAGTCCATACAGTGCCCAAGGGTGTCAAATGAAAAGTGAGTCTTTTTTCCACCTCCTAAGACCACTCCCCAGGTGTTCCAACCCACAAAATGTTTTTTTATATTTTTAGAAATTTCCCTTTTATATGTGTTACATAACTGAGGACATGTTATACAAGTTGTTCAATTAGAAGAAATAAATAAAACAAAACAAAATAAAATCTTTTTTATTTCTTATAACAATATTATGGACATACGTCAATCTTTATTAGATTTTATTTTAGATTTTATTAGATTTTATTAATCTTTATTATATAGAGTTCCATTGGACAGATACGTAATGATTTATTTAACCGAGTTTCTATCAGAAGATGAGGGTGATATGCCAATTAACGTGCTCACGACTGGGGCCTGTTTTCCTTCATCTTCAGTAGCACTAGGTACTATTTAGCTCATCTTCGGACCTCACTGGTCAACTTCTGGATGAAAGAGGTGGGGTCGTCAATGTATCCTTACCCATGCAATTTACACTGTGTTATGCTTAACAATTAATACGTCTGTGCGTTTTCCCCGAAGACTGTGAAACTGCTTTGAAGGCAGGGGCTGTATCTTGCATAATTGCTCTTCCCCATGTTCACTCAATAGGTTTGTGGAATGAATGAGTAATCGAATGTCTGAATGGTCAGGTCTGGAGGACGTGAGGTAGGAAAGGTTGGCAAATATTTTCTGACGCCAGGTCAGTGGCATAAACACCAAATTCGTTAAGATGTTTACTGCATTGTGTTCCACTAAATCAATGCAACTATTTATTTGGTCCGTGATTAATGGATAGTCAACTTCCTTTCAATCTTTTACTATCTAAACAACACTGTATGCTTTTCTGAGTACTTCCTTACCAAAAAGTTCTGGGAAATCCTAAATGTGGAACTGCTGAATCAAAAGTTTCATTATTTTTAAAGATTTTTGTTCCATGTTATCAAAATTTCCCACTGGGAAATTTACAGAAGATTTTTATTCCAACAATGGTCTATGAGTCTTGGCAATACTCTCTTCCATTCTTGGGTGGGGAGAAATTAGGTGAAGTTTAAATGTGTATTTCTTCAATGATGTTGGGTTGAATATATTTTTATACATGTGTTGGCAATTGGTATTTCTTATATGAATTATTTGTTCTCATCCATTGTCAGTTTTTCTGTTGGGATTTTGTTTAATTTCTCATTGTGGCCGAAGGTTTCTTTGGTGTTTCCAATAAGCCATGTCTCCTGGTATTCATGCCTTTGCTCCCTTCCCCCTTGAACCTGGGCTCCTCTGGTGACCTGCTTCCACTGATAGAATGAGGCAGAAGTAACACTGGGACAGTTTCAGGACTCAGCCTTCACAGACCTTAGCAGCTTCTGCTTTGGCTCTCTCGGAAGCCAGTTGCCAACCATCTAATCCTACCACCCTGATGCCACCGTACTGTCAGAGGCCCAGTCTAGCCATATGGACAAGCCCCGAGGTAGAAAACTGAGGCTCCAGCCAACAGCTCTGGCTTGGCTCCTGGCAGCCAGCCACGTGAGTGGCCACCTTGGGAGTGGGTCCTGCAGCCTATTCCACCCACTGCTCGCTGATGAGCAGACACGCAGAGCTGAGAGGAATCGGCCGTGCCAAGCCCTGTCCAGTTGCAGGATCAATAGGAAAATTGATCGAATAAATCAAATTGGGGTTTCAAGCCACTAGTTTGCAGTCATTCGTTACACCCCAGTAGCTAACCAAAACGTCTACTATTTATACAAATGCTACAGATTAAAGTTTATATGTGGACAAGATTAAATGTCCGAAGTTAACCATCAGTGGTTCATTTTATTTTCTCCAGGATTTATTTGGGTCTTCATTATAGCTGATTGATTTAATCAGATCGATTCCTTGTTCTCTGCACAGCTCCAGCTTTTGAGGTCATGCTTGAAGCTCCCGCTCGACTCAGTAAAGTAGCTAATACTCCCCTATATTTCTGCTATTGTATTATTTATTGGTTTGTTTATGTTTATTTATTTACTTTTATATGTTATATTGAATGTTTTCATTAATCTAGAATTCACACCGAACCAGGGCAGAGGTAGAGAAGTCGGTGGGTGCCCAGGGCTTTCTCTGGACCTGAGGTGAGAAGATAGAGGAGGTGGGGTGGGAAGGGGCCAGCTATCTGAGACAGCACAGTCGGCTGGAGGAGGGCTGGCAGGTGACATGGGGGGCAAGGGTCAGGAATAATCCAGGTGCCCTCACCAGCCCGGGGCCTCTGGGCTCCCTCTGATGTGACCGTGGTGCCTCGTCCCCAGAGCCCGTCTTCTGTTCAGGCCCCCCTGGGTCCCCATGGCATGTGCCACCCTTTATTGCTGAGGAGGTCACCAAGAGTCCCTTTCCTAACACCACCAGTTATGAAAATAGCCACGTTCAAGCCCATCTGGGAACGAGTTGTAGGTGGAAGAGGGGAGGGTGAACAATACCAGGGTGTGGGGCGTCCTTCACGATGTCTGGCCTGCCCTTGACCAGCAGCCAATGTCAGGGAAAAAAGACTGAACAAAAAAGGGGCAGGCAGGAGGCACACATTTAGGTTAAAAGAGACTTAAAATACGTCATACATGATGCACTGTGCGGACGTTGATCAAATCCTGATTTGAAAGAAAGAAAAGAAACATAAAAGTTATTTGGGAGACAGTTCTGTGCATTTGACTATGGGCTGGGTATTAAATGATATTAGGAATTTATCATTAATGATCTCAGGTGAGGTGATGGAGTGTGGTTATATGACACAAGGCCTTTAGTTTTAGAAGACATTTGTTGAAGTGTTTAGGGATAAGTGATCATGACGCCTGCATCTTATTTTCCAACGTTCCAGCAAATAAAAAAACAAAATAAAAAGAAGATGCGAATCCTGTTGAATCTTAAGAAGTAGTTATAAGAATGATCATTGTGTGGTTTTCAAAAATGAAAGATAAAATGCAGGCACGGTGCCAGGGAAAATGAGACACAATCTCTTTGGGTCCTCTCTCAGTATTTTCTCAAGACCCTCAAGAAAATGCCGGTCTGCCTCAGTGGTACTCCAGGGCTCAGGCCCCTCCCTCCCGGGGCTGACTCTCTAAGTGCCCATCATCAGGGTCTGGGCATGGCAGAGGGAGTGTCCTCTCTCATGGAGCTGAACTTTAGGTCTTATGGATCCTAGAAACTCATGCAGGGCAGCCCTCAGCAATTTAGGGAAACTCTCTGAGGACTGGACCCAGCCTGGGAGGGGGGCCCAGCAAGCCCACCAAGAGGTGAGCTGAATGAAAGGGTATAGATGTGTGTGATATTCCTTCGCCCACCATAGGAGGCGTGGTGAGATCCAGGGCCTGGCCCACACGACCTCTCTGGCCTCCTTCCTCTGCCCTGCCAGGCTGTGCGGTCCGCCGATCCCTGTGCCATGCATTTGAGCCTGGCGATCGTTCTCTAGGGCGTAACTTAGAAAGTGGGACACAGATCACTATTGATTGCTGGATACCACGAGCATTTCCCCACGGGGCTGGAAAGGTCATTGGCAGTTCATTTATTCACTCATTCAAGAACCTGGCTCTGCTCAAGTGCTGTTGACCTAGGGACTGGCGGATAAATGAGGCACAAACGGTGATTAAGTCCATCACGGGCTACGCCTTTAGAGTCGGCATGGCACAGCGGAATAAAGAGGAGGGGCTTACCAAGCCCGGGTGAGGAAGGGAAGGGGTAGGGCAGGGAGAACAGTGAGTGGGGCAAAGGGGCTTAGGCTGGTCTCGTGAACAGTGATGTTGATCTTTGCTGAGGTCCTTGCTCGTGTCAATGCGGCAGGCATCGCCGTCTTCAACCCTCCCAACGATCCTAAGAAGACCTGATTCTCATCCCCCGTCTCATCCCCAGACGGGACATCACGGTTGAGAGAGGTTAGGTAAGTTTCCCTAAAGGCTAGCGATGCGGATGAGACCTGAGCCCACCCATGAGGCTGCCCACTCATCAGCTGTGCTGCTACCATCGGGCATCGCTGCTTCTGCAAGGAACGGGCAGGAACACAAAAGCCTAGAAGGGGAGAGCTGCCCATAAGAAGGGCAATGAGTTTGGCAGGAGTGGAGCCTATGCTCAGGGAGGTTAAGGGAATTGCCCAAGATGCACAGCCCCAGTGGCTGAGCAAGAATTCAGTCCCATACTCTCCGCGTGAGGACCTGTGGCTCTAGCACTACGGGGCTGGCCTGACAAGCACTGGTTGACCTTAGTCTTGAGCGGAGCCAAGGTCAGCTGGGTCTTGGAGATGGGGTGGGAGATGTGAGCAGGGGGCAGGGAGCAGGGAGCTATTTTGTTTCTTTTCTAGTTAAATAAAAAACTGGATAGCAAAAATGCTGCCTCAGCACTCAGCCCACATGTGCACGAGGACATGGACAAATGCGTTGACTGGGCTGACTGACTGAACTCCTCTGAGATGGGGCCAGAGAAGGCAAATATTTAACCAGGGAAGGGACAGGTATGTCCTGTGCTTCCCAGAGCCTACAGGACTCAGCCCCAGCGCTGACCCCAGGCACTCCTGAAAAGTGCCATGTGAGGGCCCTGCCTGGGGATGCCTTCCCCTCCCCCCTCTCGCCTCCCCTGGGGGTGCTTCCCGGCAGCTCCAAGCCTGTAGGGTGCAGGCGCCATCCTTTTCTGAGTCCTCAGTGCTGGTCAGCTAAGGTGCAGGCATCTCCTATAATCAGGTCAGAAACCCTTAGCTATAGAGGTTTCGGGGGATTAGGACTTCCGCTTTACAGACGGGGAAACTGAGGCCCAGAGAAGGGAACCCCTTGCCTAGAGTCGCACTAGCAGAAGAGGGATACAAACTCAGTCTCCTGACACCCATCCTTCTTGTCTTCGTCTGCTCAGGCTGCTGTAACAAAAGACCATAGACCAGGCGGCTTAAACAACAAATACTGGTTTCTCACACTTCTGCAGGCTGAGAAGTCCAGGATCAAGGCAGATTTGGCTCCTGGCGAGAGCTCTCTTCCTGGTTTGCAGATGGCCACCTTCCTGCTGTGTCCTCACAAGGTGGAGAGAGAGCTCTCCTGTCTCTTGTACTTTTCACGAGGACGTTAGTCCATCATGAGAGCTCCACCCTCAAGGCCTCACTAACCCCGTTCAATGTATGAAAACAGCGAGCTTCAGAATGAGAAAAATAATCACATAGCAGGCAAGTAGAAACAGAATTCTGCTGGGTCCCAAACCCATGAGACTGACTGAGATCAATCTCTGTGGGCAGGTTCCTACACCTGGGAGAACAGGGATGGGCAGAGAGGCCAGAACAGGAAGTCCAGGGAAGGTAAGAAAGGAATCGGGGGAGCTGGGGCCTCCCCGCTAAGTCTGACCTACTTCTCCACTTTGCTGAGGGCAGCGCTCAACATGGGCACCATCTGGCCTGGACGGGTCCTCCCCCGGCTGGCTCTGAGCCCCGGGGTCCTGCCCCTCTGAGAGGCAGCAGTGGGTCAGGCCAGAGCTGTGCCAAGTCCCCCCACCAACCTGCCCTGGCAAAGGTGGTGCTGATGTGGGGAGTGGGGAAGAGGGGAGGGGTCGGAAAGCGTCTATGGGGTCCCAGGCTCCCTCTGCACCAGACCTTGGGGCAAGGCCATGACCACAGGGCAGTGGTATACCAAGGGTCTCTCTCTACTCCTTTTCTCCACTTAGTACCAGAAAATGTTTCAGGAGGCTGGCAACGTCTGCCCTGGGATCCTGGGATCTGGGGTGGCTCACCTGAGCGGAGCAGCTCATGAAGAATAAAGGGACGCTACGTCTGTTTGTCATTGCAAGGGTCAAGTACAGCCATCAGAGGAAATTCACAACAGCCAGAAAAGGTGAAAAGGAAAATAAGTTGCCTACGATCCCACTGGCCAGAGACCACCACTGTTAACAGGTTGATGCATTTTCCTCCCACACCTTTTCTTGGTCCAGCAAGGGAGAGTGGAAGTAATTCCCTCACTCACTCATTCATTCATTCATTTTGCTGGGTGCCAGGGGCTATGCTAGGCTCGGGGAATGTATAGTCTCAAGGTCTCTTCCCTGGCAAATTTGGATTCAACTTTTGCTCAGCCTCCCAGTGGCCCGGTGACTTTGGGCGGTGACTCCATGTTTCTGGAATCTGTTGCAGAGTCTGTGAAATCAGAATCAGGAGGCACAGCTCAGTGCATTGCCAGCGGCCTGGGAGGCAAGCGTCTTGCCGATTACTCTCAGGGTAATGGCGGCGACCATCAGTACACTGTCCCCAGGCTGTGCATCGGTCCCGGCACCCGTGATGGGGATGGTCCAGCCCCTGTGGGTGGCTGGCCATTGTGCCTCACAGAGCGGGTCCATTCCAGCCGACACCCAGAGGCTCCGTTACACCCCGGGCTGCTCCCTGGAAAATGTCCGGCCTTATGCCTCAGTCTTACGTCTTTGGGTCACAAGAGCCAGTCCGCACCTGTTCCAATCCGTGGCAGGACCCCGTGGAGCTGGAGTTTGATTGAACCCAGCCCCGGCTCCTAGAGACGCTGATCCTGGCTGACACATCACCCTCTCTGCGTCTTGCTTTCCTCAGATCTAAAATAACGACAATAATGATTACCTGCCGTGAAGGGTAAATGAGATAACACCGACAAAATGGTTAGCACGGTTGCCCGGCACGTGGTAAACACCCGATAAAGGTTAGAGACTTTATTACCTCAATTCCATTTGTGAGAGCAAGACGTAAGTTACCAAAAGTCTGCCTGGGAGGCTTCTCATAAGCTTCAGCGTGGGGAAAGTGGATTTAGTGGATCTCACGGTTTTCTTTTATGGTCGCCGCCAGTTAAAGCCCTGGATGGCTGTATAATGGGCTGTGGTCATCATCATGATTAAGTCACTGGTCTCTTCTCCAGACTGAGTACACTCTTCACGTGACCAGTGTCCCAGGGGGCCGTGCCGTAGTCTGTAACCAAAGGCCCCTCCCAGGACCCCTCCCCAGGGTTTGAGGACTCTATGGTCCCTCCCACAGCCGTCAGAACTACTTCCTCCCGACAAGAGCACTTCCTGCCGCCAGGACAGACTTGCTGGGAACAGGCTCTGCTCAGCCCACAGGCCTCTGCTCATGGAGATGGGGTTGGGGGCTGCCAACATGATTTTCTGAGGCACAGTTTCAAGGCATTAAATAACATCACAGAGGACGAAAATTATTCCCAAGTTAATTCCTTAAATCCTCCCTGTTACACCCAGAGCAAGTCTCAGTTTGCTACTGGCGTTGACGTTTCTCTAACACTTATTCTCCTTTCCTCGTAACAAGGAGAAAAGCAGTCTCTGTGCTCAGAAGCTCCCCGGGCAGCTGTATGTAGCTCGAATTTAATACCTCTTTTGCCTTTGATGGTGTTTATTTCTACCAGTGATTTCAATTTATGACCAGCAAAAGGGCTTCTCCACTTAGAAGAGTGATGCAATGTTTTCCTTAATTTTTTATGTTTCAGTTTATATAAGGGAATCCATTAAATTTTTTAAATGTGAAGTAATAAATTTTACCAAATGTGCTTGGGTGATGGCAAAAAGCATAAATGTAATATTCCAAAGACTGCCGTTTGGGAAACATTACTCAGACACAAACCTGAATCCAGGCAGGGAAAATGAGGCCCCAGAAGCGGACGCCAGGCAACCAGTATGTGGAGGAGATGGGACCACCCAGGGAGTCACATTTATTATGTACCTACTTTCCCTAGGTTACTCTTGCCACCAGCCTGCAAGATGCCATTTTCCCTGTTGCGGTTGTGAAAACTGGATTTCAGAGACGTTCAGTGACTTTCCCAAAGTCACACAGCCCATTGAGGTGGAGACAGGACCAGAGGTCTTGTCCCCTGGGTCAGTGCCCTTTCCACCCTGGCGTGAAGCTTCCCTGCTCAAGGTCCCTTCTCCCCTCCACTGCACATTTAGGGAGCTGAGTTTGCAAGCTCTGAGCTGTCTTTTCTGGGCACACCTCTGTCCTCAGTACTAACTCTAGTCCTGGTTATACTGGCTCCATATAGGGGGTGGGATTCCTCATTGTGCTGACCCTCCATGAAGCTCTGATCCTTCTCCTAAAACTGCACCAGACCCTCTCTATATTCTCTTGCAAGAAGCCATGCCCGGCCATCTAGAATTCTTGCACCAAGGAGCACCCTCTCGGACCTGGGGCCTTATTTATATTAACTTGACCTTGCGCACAGCCTTGTGTGTTACCCCACTTTCAACCTGAGTACACTGAGGACCAGAGTGGTTCCGTCACTTACCCACTCACCCAGCAGAGAAGGGGAAACACCAGCATTCCAGCTTGGTCCCCCTGCCCTTGACCTCTAATTTCAGAGAAGCCTCCATCTCCCTGACCCTAGTATCTCTGTAATAGCCTGAGTCCCTTACCTCTGGTCTCTCTCCTGCAGCTGGAAGCATCGGCCACTTGATTCTAGGCCATCAGTTGTCACAACAGGTTCCTGGGAAGAGGTGGTACTGGGGGATGGAGGGGAGGCAGGAGCACCTGTTTCCTCTCCTGGAGACCCCGCCCCTGGGCGTGCAGACCCTTGGCTGCAAGGGCAGAACGGAGAGAAAAGTCTGGGCTGGGAAATCAGAAACCTCCATCCCCGATCACTCACTCACTCGTAGGGATGGACCTTGGGCAACTGTAGCCCCTCAGTTTATTCATCTGTAAAATGGGCAGGAGCTTCAGGAATTGTGAACTCAAGGGCCTTATGTGGCCCACAAACACTCTTTTGTTCCTTTCTTTCTTTGTGTTCCTACCCTCCAGCCAACAGCAATTTAAAAAATCAAAACATTTCAAATAAAAATCCAACTGTCCAGATTTTTACTTGAAAAGGACAAAACTGGCATCACTGGCCTCATTTCCTGCAGGACAGAGGTGGCTGGAGTACAGTTCTGGCCAACCTGGGGTATGGGACACCAGCTCTCCAGACCTCCCCATCCCTCCTAAGCCCTAGGGTGTCCCCAGGTCAAGGGTCAGCTGCCTTTAGCAGTGCGTTTCTTCTGGTGGTTTATTATAAGGGAGGAATAATTCTCAGTATCTGTATCTTTCTAAAGTGAGAGAGGAAAACAGCTGAATAGAGAGTTTATCTAGGAAAGGAAAATTTTCCCTTTCTTTCTTTCTTTTACAATTTTTTGGTTTTTTGTTTGGTTTGGGGCGTGTGCACACACACGCACGCGAACACGCTCACTTATGCATACATACACGCACACGTGCATGGAAATGACAGATCTTCTTATTTAATATGCAGAGTGGTTCTCTCATTTCCGTGGTCGGCTGTCTGCCCCTGGAGGCCCTGGAGAAGGCTGTGGCCCAGGGCTGGGAGAACTGGAGCCTCCTTCCAGGGAGACAGGCTCTGCAGCAGCTGGCTGACCACATGGCAGCCCAGAGGGTCAGCCGCCCGGAGGTTGAGTCCAGAGAGCACTGTTTTGCTGTGTAATTAACACACAGTGTTCATTTTTCGGGCCTGACTTGGGAACGAGAGCCAAGAGCATTCCGAAGGGGTCAGGAGGGAGCGTGTTTACCGTCAGGCTGGAGAAGCCACTTCCTCCAACGAGCCCTTGGGGCAATGCTTTCAAGATCCCGGACTCAGCAGATTCTCATCAGGCACCTACTGCATGCAGGCTGTGGACCAGGCCTGGAGAGGAGTTCCATCAGTTAGATGCCGTCCCTGTCCTTAGGGAGCTCCAGGGCTGTGCGAGAGGCTGCCCTGTAAAGGGAAACCCCAGGGGCGTAAGAACAGTGACAGTGATAAGCCCAGGGAACTGTGGGGAGGAGGGTAGTGGGCAGGGAGGCTGGCAGCCTGGGGCGATGAATCCAGGGAAGGCAGTGGAAGGATGAGTTTACCTCTCCTAGAAGGCCATTTGCAAGTGTCTTCTTTTGGAATCAATGATTTCTTTTCCTGACTGCAAGTGCGTCATTTGTTCTTTTTCCCCAAAATGTTAAATGCTATGAAATGTGTGATTTCAACCATACATGTTCATCGGAGATCATCTATGACCAGTGTCGGCTGTGTACGTTTCTCCAGGATTTTCTTCCAGGCTTCAGCATAACCAAGACCCCTGGGGTCTCACTTTGCTCCAGGCCTGAAAGCATCACGTGGTTTCACTTATCTAATCTTCACAACAGCTCCATGAGGAAAGTACTATCTGCACACCCGTTCCTACATGGGGTAACTGAGGCACAGTGAGAGTGAGTCACCCGGTTGGGTAACACACAGGAAGGAAGGGGCAGAACCAGGACACCTGGCTCCAGGTCTGAGCCCTTAACCCTGAGACACAGGAAGTCAAGATCCTCACCCACACTCTCCCAGCTGGTCTTATTCTAGAACACTTGGACTTAACCCCGCTTTCTGCTGCCTTCAACATAATGGTTAAATACATACACCTACATGAAAATGTTATTTGTCCCAATGGTCTCCTGGTGTACTAAGTATCCTGCATTTCAGGTAGATCTTGTGCTACTTTCACTGTGACTACAAGCAAATCTACCTCCTTCATTTCAAAATCTGGTACTCCAAATTCGAACATACCGTCATTGATCTGACCCATCTCTTCTTTACGGTTTTTTGGGTGGTTTCCAGTTTTCTGCTCTTACACACAATGCTCCCACGGGAACCTTGGCAAAGGCTGATGAGCATTTCAGCTGGACTGGTTCCTAGAAGAGGGGCTGCCAGGTCAGTGGTGTGGACATGCAGCCCAGACGGGCTTGCCAGGCCGCCCAGGAGAAACTGCTCAAGGGCTCACTTCCGTTTGCTGGAGCAGGAACGTGTGAGCTGGGTGGTGTTTAAGTGCCTTTTCCCAGCCTCCATGCACTTTGTGTTTTCATCTGTGCTCTTAGATGGCTTTGAGAAGGTCATTTAAAAAACAAACAAAGAATCGTGCAATTAACAAAAGCCACGATGTGGTCAGCAGCTACAGTTCCCAGGGGGACAGGTTGGTTTGCTGGTCCTGGTGAGTAAGTCACATGGAGATGCCCCTTCCTCCCGGCGGTGGCAGCCCCCAGCCAGCATACACAGCCCAGAGAGCAGAGTTCAAGCTGGACTTCAGCCTCCACGTGTGCCCTTGCGCAGGGTACAGCCTGACCAACCTCGCATGTCATTCTAGTTGGGGCAGTGAGCTGGATCCCGGCTGCCTGGATTCAAATCCCACCTTTAAGTACTATGAATCATGTGCTCTTGGACAAGCCACTTAAACTCGACGTGTCAATTTCCTGGTGTGAAATCGATGCTGGTTATAATACTGTCTCTCTGCCTAGGCAGCAGCTGTGACAATTAAGTTGAAGTATCGAAAGCCTTTAGAGGTGTACACGGTAAAGATTAAATAGATGATTTCTACCAGGCAGTTAATCATCCCGCTGGGCAGTTATTAAGGCCCGACCATCCCTCCCGGAGGCTTTGTTTTTCTCCAGCAAAAAGGCTTCCTTTGGCCTTCAAGGCTGCGTGTTTTAATGGAAAGATGCTCAATTTGGGAACCAGAGAGAAAGGAGCTGGGATCCCGACTCTCCCCTCCAATCCATGTGACTTCAAGCGACTCCCTTTTCTGGTCTGATCTTTACATCTCAGACTTTTGTGTATATATTCAAGACCTATCATTGTACCTAGCCAAGAGGGGCCCCATGAATGCTGGCTTCTCTATCAATTCAAAGAAACCAGTAGAGGGTGGGAGTTGGGGAGGTGGGGACCAGGGGGGAGGAGAGGTGTGTGGAAGGATCCAGAAAGGAGCCCATATTTTTGGCTTCCAGGGCAACCTTCCCAAAGCCATGCATGGTGGCCAGATCCTGCCTTGCCAGCCTCCCCAGGCCCACCACAGAGCCATCCCGAGGTCAAGGCACCTGCAGGCTCAACACCTCAGGGCCCAGCACACTCCCTCCTCCAACCCCACTCATCCTTCAAGACCCAACCTCGTGCCACCTCCTCCTGGAACTTGGACATTTTCTCCAAACTGGAATCGTCCCCTCGTGGGATCGCCCCCGGCTCTTCTCTTGTACCTTTTTGCAGGGGCTTTGATTCCACCTGGATTTCAGTCCCTGTGAGCTGCTCTGTTCTCCCTGGGAGATGGAAGATTCCAGAGGGCAGAGGCTGGTGTAAAGCGAGGCAGGTGGGGGGCTGGGGGCTTGTAGTCATGAGGTTACCATCAGGCGGTTCCTGGGGCGAGGCACTTAACCTCTCTGCCTTAGCATGAGTCAGGGCGACACTGGTCACCCTTTGCGAGCACCGACTCCACCCTGCTCTGTAGCTGGAGGGCTGCGTGCATTCTGCGGATTCTTAGAGGCGATGGGTTCTTCTCCCTCTTCCGCTTTTGTAGGGAAGGAAGCAGTGGAGACTCAGGAGATAGCAAGAGATTTGCCCAAGGACACGCAGGCTGTAAGGGGCAGAGCTAGGATTTGAACTCAAGTTTGCGAGTACATGCTCCCAAGTGCCACCTCCTTCACAGCCCTGCAGGTGGGAGAATCAGGGGAGAAGTTGACGGGGGAGAGTTCTGTATCCTATAAAACACGGCACATGGATTTCCGATAAGGAATTTGACCCGGCAACAGCACGCAGATGTTGATTGCCTCGAGCCATCATGATTCTTTTCGAGTCCAGGTGGAGCAAATGATACCAAACCCCCAACCAATCCCTTGGCAAGCTGGGAGACCCACCCTGCAAGAGAAAAAGAGCTGCGGCCCCAAGTCAGGAGATGTGTGTTTACCTCCCAGCTCTGCCCTGACACTGCCGTTCTCCCCTGAGCCTTGGGAACCTGTTTTGCTGCGAGGATTTGGAAGCAGCATGTGTGAAAGCCCTGGCACCGTCATGACCATCATCACAGACGAGGAAACTGAAGTTTAGAAAAGTGAAAGAGGCCCCGGTCTTCTAACTCAGGTGAGCCAGCGGCATATTTAAACACCAGACTTGACTGTGTATGTTCATCTGCCCTGCAAGATGCCTGCACATGGGGTGTTTATATGAGACCTGCAGACCCAGGGGCTGACGTGGCCTGGGTCTATGTCTTTCTCCACGCTGCCTGCCCCCAGCTGTTTATAACGCTATTGGAGTTTATTTCTGCGAGGCAGGCAGCAGCCTGCCCACTCGCACTTCGCTTGTTTTACGACTTCCACGTATAAAAGGAGCTGAAACCCAGCCAGATAAGGCCTGACCCAGTAAAGAGCCTGTGGAATGACAAACGTTTCAGCTTGTCCCTGCAGTGGCCACACCCGGTGCCTCCTGTTGGCTGAAACTGCTGGAGCTGTGGTGTCCCCGCCCACAAAGAGGTGGCACCTTTTATTTTTTTTGAAAATTGTGCGAAGATGGGTGGAAGAGGTCTATTCCTGCAAAACGCTGGTTTCTCACCCCACTGGCTCCTGCCTCTAAGTGGACTGGTGTAAGGGAAGAGCATTCTAATCACAGGTTCCTGGGCCAATATTAAAGCACCGGCTGTGTGACCTTAGAGCAAGTTACTAAACATCTCTGAGCACTGCTGTCTTCAGCTGGGACAATTCCACATATCTACCACCCGGGCAGGGAGAAATAATAAGATAGAAAAAGCAAAAACAGTGCCGGCAGATGGATGATGCTTGGTTTATGCTAATTTTTTTTCTTTGCCTTACCGTTAGAAAGAGATAATTTTATCAGTTCTTTTTTCAGAAATGCGTTTTGGTCTGCAGAGACGTGTTCGTAAGATGTCGCTCCTGGGAACGTGATAAAAATCACTCGGCCGCATTGCTTGCTGGTTTGTGAGTCTGTATCTAGGAGCTTACTAGATGGCAGCCTGTTGCATTAGTTAAGCTACCAGCATTTATTGTGCACCACTGTAGACCCAGACTGGAGCGAGGAGCCTGGGGGTTGAAGAAACCCAGGTCCAGTCTGCAGGAGCTCGCAATCCAGTGGAAGAGGAGAGACAGCTCCAGCCAGAATGGACAAGCACGCCGGGGGACACCGCCAGGGAGTTATTGCTTCAGACTGTGGGGCTCTGGGGGTGCATCCTGGAAGGGCTGGCATTTTAAGTACCTTAGAATATGAGCAAGCCTGCTGTAGGCAGAGCTGGGAAGAAAAGTTATCCAGGCGTAGGGAACAGTCATGGAATGACTACGGTGTCAAATTTGTTAAACTATAGTGTAGATAGGGGCTTCTGGAATGCTAGTTGGCACCAGAATCACCTGGAGGGTGTGTGAAAAAACAGATCACACAAACGAGATGTCCTGCAGTAGGTGAGTGGGTAAACTGTGGTCCATCCAGACAGTGGAATACTATTCAGCCCTGAAAAGAAGTGAGCTATCAAGTTGTGAAAAGCATGGAGGAAACTTGAATGTATACGACTAAGTGGAAAAAGTCAAACTGTACCGTTTACATACTGTGTGATTCCAACTCTATGACACTGTGGAAAAGGAAAAGCTATGGAGACAGTAAAAAGATCAGGGGTTGCCGGGAGCTAGGGAGGAGCGGGGGATGAAGAGACAGAGCACAGAGGGTCTTCAGGGCCGTGGAAGCTACTCTGTATGATATTATACTGATGGATACACATCACATACATTTGTCAAAGAGAACGTCCAACACCAAGAGTGAACCGTAATGTAAACTATGGGCTTTGGGTGGTTATAATGTATCATTGCAGGTTCATCAGTTGTAACCAATGTATCACCCTGGTGGGAGACGCTGTTAATGGGGGAGACTATGAAAGGCTCAGATTCTGTGTCCCCTACTCCTCATTCACACACCGTCAATTTGTCCTCAAACATTTAATGAGTGCCCCGTGCCTAGGCCTAGGTCTGGATCTGAATCCTGGCTCTGTCTCTCACTAGCTGTGCAACCTGGGGCACCCAGCTTGTCTCTGTGCCTCAGTTTTCTCTTCTATAAAGGGGGGATGGTAACCTCTATTTGCAGAGTTACTGGAAAGTGCCCAGCCTACTGCAAGCACTCCATAAATGGTAGCTGTCATCAGTCCTTAAGACGTGAAGAGTTCTGCAGGCTCTGGGAGGTCCTGAAGACGCCAGGGCGTCCCTGCTGCTGTCCCAGCAACCTTGGACACCCTGCCAGTGGTGTCCAAGGAGACAGCAAGTCCCAGTGGAAATGCAGGTTCCCTGAGAGCAGTGGAGCTCCCGGAAGCAGCAAACCTGCAGGAGTGCATGCCCCCCTCCCCCAAACTCCAGCATCAACCTTGAGCACAGCTAATGTTCTCCCCGATTTTCCAAACACGCAGAGAGATAAAGTAGCATGTCCAAGTCAACCAGTTAGTCTGGAGCCACACAGACCATGAGTCCAAGCACCCCTGTTCCACAAGCACGTCTGTCCACTCCATGCTCCTGGGATACACATGACACCTAAGTCACCTCTGCCCTGCTGCTCCCTGAGCTGGGAACACCCCTCCTGCCTTCCAGGCTCTTCCAGTTCCAGAATCTTCTGCAAACCCTAGTTCACAAAGCCCCTCCTCCTGGAAGCTTCTCTGTGGGCTCTGGACAAAGGTTTTGGTTTCTCCTCACCTCCCACAGTCCTTTGCCCAAGGCTCTATTACAGCCTTATCTCCACCACCTTAATTACCTGTTTGTCTCCTTCCCAGTGAACTGGAGCCACCCAAGGACCAAGACCTTAACTGAGAAGTAGGTCTATTATCTCCAGGACCTTATCACTCCCCTCCCTGGATTATAGTTATTTAGGTTCCTACCTCCTCTCCCCACTGTGGCTGGCTGAGCTCTGGAATGATTTTAAAACCATTTCACTGTTTGTCAGCCAGTGCTTTCCCAGCAACAACTAGGCTGAGGCCCCTGACAGTTTTCAAATCACAGGTTGGGGACACATGTAGGAGGGAGAGACCCTGGGAGAGGTGGGGAGAGAGAGAGAGAAAGAGAAGAGAGAGAGAGAGAGAGAGAGAGAGAGCTTGAAATGCTTAAAATGCCCAATGAAGGGACTTCCTGGCAGTCCAGTGGTTAAGACTCAGTGCTTCCACTGCAGGCGGCAGAGGTTCGAGCCCTGGTCAGGGAACTAAGATCCCGCATGCCTCGCGGTGCGGCCAAAAATAAACTCATTAATTAAATAAAACAAAATGTCCAGTGAAGACAGAGTTTACCCTGGTTCAGATGCGTCCCCCAGGGCAGCACATTTCTCCAGCTCAGCCGTGGACCTGGTCCTGGCTTCCAGCCACCCATGTGGTTGCTGCAGAAGCTGCTTCCTGGTGGAGACCCCAGGACCTCGCCCGCCATTGTCTGGCTCCGTACTGCAGAGGGCGAGCCCAGCCACGAGGCCAGACCGGATCCTGAAGCTGGCTTCGGCACCAATAAGCTGTGTAACTGTGAGCACGTTACTAGGTCCATCTGAGTCTCACTTTCCTCCACCCTGAAATGGGACTAGGACACCTTAGGCACAGGGACCCTGGGAGGGTTCAGTGAGATGATGGAGCCAGAGCCTGGGGCACGAGGTGGGAACTCTCTTCCTGCTGAAAAACTGAGCAGGACACTGTGGGGCTCCTGCGCACTGGAGCCTTTCAAACATCTGCTAATCAGGGAAGGAAGGGGATGCAGAGACAAGGGAGGAACAGTCAAGAAACAATAGTACAGCCTTGAGGCAGGTCCTGGTGCTACCTTGAGGGATACACATAAGAATATCTCTGAGCTCTTCTGCAGAACTAAAACCCGCACCAAATGGAAGATGTTCCAGAGAGAAGGTCACAGTTTGATAGCCTTGAGAAGCTCATCAAAAGATTACCTGAGACCAGATTAAAGGAGTGCAGGCCCTGAACACAGCCTGATCCTTATCAAGAGCCCTGCCCTTGAACCATAGCTATAAAACTCCTCACCAAATCCTCCAGGTTGGGACACAGTTTTTCAGGGCACCATCCCACTGTGTCTCCCTTTGCCTGGCAAAGTAATAAAGCTCTTCTTTTCTACTTCATCCAAAACTCTGTCTCCAAGATTTGATTTGGCATTGGCGCACAGAGGCTGAGTTTTTGGCATCAGAACCAGAGACTAAATAAATGAAGTCCAGGACCTCCTGCTGCTCCCACTGTGACTTGTGTAATTGATGGGGTAGCATCATCGCACATACACTTGGGATGAGTGCACTCTGCTCACTTTTCTCTAGTTAAGTAAGTTCTCAATTAAACAACAACAGCAAACATTCATGGCAGCAAAAATCCACTATTTGGGCCCAACCAGCTGTCTTCTCTATTAGATAATAACACTCATTCAACTGACTACTTGTTGCATCTTCAACTACCCATTGTACAGATGAGGAAACTGAGGCCCACGTGGTCAGGCACGGAGCAAGGGTTGAGCAGTTGGGCCAGATCCAAGCCGGTCTGCCCACCAGCTGCTCTGGAATCACCAGGGTTCGTGGGGCAACAGGCACCTCCTCTCAGCAGGCCCTCTGCCATTCACTGCCTTTTGTTCATTCAACAAACATTTCTGAGGGCTTATTAAGCACAGGATTTGAGGACACTGTGGAAAGCAAAGCCAGGAAGGCTCCTGCACACGGGGCTGAGTCTAGAGGGCAAGACACACAAAAACCAAGTAAACAAGGTGACTCTGACTGACAGTGACAAGCATTGTGCCAAGTAAAACCAAGTAAAAAAGAGCCAGTGAGGTCCCCTGGGTGGTCAGGAAACACCCACCCACCTCTCACCCATCATCTCGTTTCCTCTTGAGGACACAGTTTGCTATAGGAAGAAGATGGAATGTGCCCATTCGACAGAGAGGCAAACTAAGGGAGGTGGGGTGTATAGGTAAGACCCCAAGCCCTCCACCCTCCAAAAGCTTCCGAAAGGCCAATCCGGGCATAGCCGCCCAGCAAGAATCTGGGTCCCTTCTCTCCTGAGGCTCCCCTGCAGCACCCCTAGCTCCACCAGCCTCTCCATCTGACTTCAGGGAGGCCTTTGGGCAGTCTGTGCTCCACTTGTTTTTAGCAGCCTAGAAGACAGGGCGGAGCAGTGTTATTTATGGCCATTTTGCAGATGTGCCAACTTGCAGCTCAGAAAGCAAAGAGCTGGGCCCAGGGTCACTGCCACTGGATGGCCAGGCCTGGCACCTAAAGTCCCTGTGCCTTGGGATAAAATTATAGGTCTGTCTCGCGCGGAGCCGTGGGCTCCAGGAGCAGTAGGCAAGGTCTGGGTGCCTGAACCCCAAGAGGGCTTTTAGCTGGTGCCCAGACAGCTGGGTCTTTTTCTGGTTGGGACTGCCCATCAGCAGAGAGGAGCTGGTGCCGAAAGCCACCCTCCATCTCCCCCTCCTGCCCGCCCCGATCCGGGATCCGGGACGGGACGTGCTGTGCCTCATGCTCCTCCCAGGAATCCCTCAAGGCTGAGAGGTGACTCAGCGCCCGTGGGTGTGGGCCGGTAGGCGGGGCGACCCCTCCCCCGCCCACCAGCACCTGCCCTGCCAGCCTGCGCTTTTTTCATCCCCCGCCGCTCCCTCCAGTTTCCTTCCACTTTCCTAGGAGGGACCTCACACATCTGTCATGTCCTCCATATTACCGTCCTCACTCCCTGGGCGCAGTGCTGAGGGCTCCAGGGACGTTCCCTCCTGCCATCCTGCCTGCAATCCTGCCAGGCCGGCCTGGGGAAACTGAGCCTCAGAGAGGGACGGTGACTTGGGTAAGGAGCTGAGATTCAAAGCTAGCTCAGCCTGACCCCAAGACCAGGAGCTTTCCCCATGGCAGTCACGCTGAGTGGGTTTGGTGGGTCCTTTGGGGGCTATTGACAGCCAACCCCCTTTTGCCCATTTTACAGAGAGGAAGACTGAGGTACCAGGAAGGGAAGTGGCTGGTGGGGGAGAGACAGGTCACCATGACATTGTCCTAGGACAGGACAATAACTCCCTCTCTGCTCCTTTTCGGGGTGGACTCTGTGGTTGACAGGAGCAGGGGTCCACCCAGAGGAAGGGTGGTGAATGAATGAATGAGTGAATGAATGAATGAGGTGTTGGGACTGTACTGCCCATATGATAGTTTACATGTGATTTTAGAGCACTTGAGTTGTGACCAGAGCAACCAAAGAACTGAGTTTTTCATTGGATTTCATTTTAATTTGTTAAAATAAAAAGTTAAAAACGGATAGTCAATGCAGATATTGGAAAAGTTTGAAGTGTGTTTGGAATGGGTTGAGTACGTGAACCTACTTTTTCCAACTGCAAATTTTATGAAATCTAAATACAGATCAAGTACTTCAGATGAAAATTTAGCATCTGAATAAAGATGTACTCTATGTAGTGTGAAATACACACCAGATGTCAAAGACTTGAGAAACAGAATATAAAATACCTCATTATTTTTTTTATCGATTACATGTTGAAATCATGTTGGGGATATTGGGTTAAATAAAAATATAAAATTTGAGTTCAGTTCATTTGCTTCTTTTAACTTTTGAAAACATGGTTACTAGAATGTTTTATGTATTAAATTACATATGTGGCTGGCATTATAGTTTTATTGGATAGCATTGTGTTGGGCAGTGGCTCGGTCAGGATAATTTCACACCTTTTCCAAAGAACTTTGCATCCTTAAGTTCAGAGGGGCCAAGGGACTGGCCCAAGTTCACACAGTCAGGAAGTGGCAGAACCAGGAGAAGAGAATATGCCTATCCTGACTGTCTGCCAGTTTCCTTCCCGCTTTGGGCTTTAATCATAGCTTACTGGCAGGCCCACCTCTAAGTGATGCACCTGCGTTATCTCACTTAATCCATCCACCTCCCTAAGAGGGACTTGCATTACTCCAGTTCTAAGACAAGCAAACAGAAAAGTTTCATTCCTTGCCCAATACTATATGGTTAGAAATCTGCAGAGTTGGGATTTGAACCCCAGGCACTCTGGATTCTGAGGCCTAAATACTATGTGAACAGCGTGGAAGTGAATGGTGCGTGGGGCCTGTGGATTGGGCAGCACTCCTGTCACTGAGGCCTTGGGGTGATACCTTGGCCTCTGGGCACTAGGAAGCCCTGGACGGGGGAAGGGGGCGGTGGTGAGCTTGGGGCATGCATGTCAGACAGGAGCTCTAGGAGACGGCTTTCGCTAAGACATGGGGAGGGACTTCAGGGAATGAGTTTGGGTTCCAGATTCCAGGTGCGAGATTGCTAAAGAGCCAGGTGAGAGATGACTCAGGCTCTGAAGGTGATGCAGAGAAGAAAGGACACGGAAGCAGATACGGAGCTTGGTTGCAAAGCCAGCTTGTCAGACGCGCACTGGGCAAAAGCCTGGGAAGCGGCTGAACCAAGAATCTCAGGTGGCAGCCTCACCTGCACAGAGTGTGGCTGGTGGCAAAGACACCCTGGGGGAGAGCTGCGCAGGGAGCCCACCCACCGCCCAGTAGGGCCCTCCTAGGGCCTGGGCCCTACTGGGGACAGCTGGACAGAAACTCGAGGGCATGGGGTTTACCTTCAGACAAATCAGGATTTCAACGGGACCTTGCTGCTCTGTGGCTTCAGGACCTTGTGCTCACGGTTTAACTCTTCAAAGTGGCAGTTGCAGCCTCCCGACCAACCCAGGACGCCAAACACACCAAGTCATGGCATTTCAACCAGACACGGTGCCAGGGAAGATGCCTTCACCCAGCGTCTTCCAAGGGCTCCCTAAACACTAGCTTTAAGATCGGGACAGAAATCCTGGAGGGGAGTGAGCAGGGAGTAAGATGATTGCGTTTGTAAAAGATAGACATATGATTAACTTGGACGAATGCTTAAAAATAGGTTTATTGAGTAGTAATAAAATGTTTGCTTACTTAAAGGAACTACATATTTAAAATTGCAAACCACCCACACTCCTCATGCCCAGTTCTTCTTTCCCAATTGTTTCTTTCTTTGTAATACTGATCACTGTTTAATATTCAGCTCTGTGTCATCTATGAATTTATTTTGCTGAAAACCTATCTCCCCCAAATGGAATGTCAGTTCCACTAGAGGAGGGAAGTTTGGGACTGCTTTGTCCATGGAACTCACAGTGCCTAGAACCGCACCAAGCACTTAGTAGGTGCCAATAATCATCTTTTCAGTGAATGAATGAAAGCATGGTGACAATAAAACAATGACCGAGCCTATAATGCGGTGCCCCTGGCAGGAGTGGGGGATGAGGCTAGGAGGTTGGCCCATCACAAGGGCCATGCCTCTGACATGCATTAGAGGGTCACTATGGACGGCCCTGGCCCAGGAGCCTTAGAGAAGGAGTCTCACCTAGGAGACCTGTCAGGAAAGGAGAACATGGTCCCCTAAGTCCAAGTGTCTGGCTAGTACAGCCCAGGTCTCAGGGAAGTCACCTTAAGCTCATCTCAATGCCAGGTGCAAGGTGATGAGGGTGATTGTCTGCTGTAGGCCAAGCCGGCCTGGCCGTCAGCAAGGAAAGAGGGGTGGTGTAGGGGAGGGGCGTTGTCCCCAGTGGGGCTGGGGAGAGGCCTTCTGGCTTATCTTGTACCCTGGGTGTGTCCCCTTCTGCTTCTCCTCGCCCCACCCTGCTCCCCTGTTTGCCCTGGATATAGTCATTGTTGCTTTGAAGCTGGCTGGTCACTCTGGGGAATCTGGAAGCTCTTCTAGGAGTTCAACGCAAGGGGGACTCGCTGAGATGGAAAGAGGCAGGCAGTGCCAGGCTGGTCTTGGTGGATGCAGAGCCCTGGAAGGAGCAGCTCAGGACCACCCAGGGGCCAGCGGAGCCAGTCTCCTCTGTTAGCGCTCCTTGGTGTGGACTGTAATGGCGGGGGTCCCCTGGGTTCTAGAACTGCCAGGGCCCTGTTCAGATGCACCAACAAGACCTCTGAGCTGTGTGACCTTGAGCTACGTACTTCCTCTCTCCAGACTTTGGTTTTCTGCACACGAGCACACACACACACACACACACACACACACACATACATAGTCATTATTTTTTTGCCTTACAGAGTTAATGTGACTATTAAGTGGCATATATGTAAATACTCCCTTTTCCTCCTTTATACATGACTTGGAAATCTTTTTAAAGATGATCCACACTCAAGTCATACATGCTTATTCCAAAAAGATTTGAAAATACAGGAACTCAGAAAGAAAAACTTTAAAAATCACCCATCAGCAAGAGAACGAGAAGACAAGCCACAGACCGGGAGAAAATATTTCCAAAAGGTGTGTCTGATAAAGGACTGTTAATGCAAAATATACAAAGAAACCTTAAAACTCAACAATAGAACATAAACAATCCAATTAAAAAATGGGAAAAAGACCTGGACAGACAACTTTACCGAAGAAGATATACAGATGACAAATAAGCATATGAAAAAAAATGCTCGCTATCATATCATTAGGGAAATGCATATTAAAACCACAGCAAGATATCACCACGCACCTGTCAGAATGGCAAAAAGCCAAAACTTTGACAACACCGAATACCAGTGAGGTTCAGGAGCAACAGGAACCCTCTTTCATTGCTGGTGGGAGTACAAAAGGGTGGAGACACCTTGGAAGACAGTTTGGTGGTTTATTACGAAAGTAAATATGCTCTTACCGGGGCTTCCCTGGTGGCGCAGTGGTTGAGAGTCCGCCTGCCGATGCAGGGGACACGGGTTTGTGCCCCGGTCCAGGAAGATCCCACATGCCCCGGAGCGGCTGGGCCCGTGAGCCATGGCCGCTGAGCCTGCGCGTCCGGAGCCTGTGCTCCGTAACGGGAGAGGCCACAACAGTGAGAGGCCCGCGTACCGCAAAAAAAAAAAAAAATGCTCTTACCATACAATTCAACCATCTCCCTTCTTGGTATTTACACAGATGAGTTGAAAACGTATGTCCAAGCAAACACCTGAACACGAATGTTTATAGCACCTTTATTCATAATTGCCAAAATGGAAGCATCTAAGATGTCCTTCAGTAGATGGATGGATAAATAAACTGTGGTGCATCCAGACAATGGAATATTATTCAGCACTAAAAAGACATGTGTTGGGCTTCCCTGGTGTGCAGTGGTTAAGAATCCTCCCGCCAGTACAGGGGACACAGGCTCGAGCCCTGGTCTGAGAAGACACCACATGCCGTGGAGCAACTAAACCTGTGAGCCACAACTACTGAGCCCGTGTGCCACAACTACTGAAGCCCACGCACTTAGAGCCCGTGCTCCACAACAAGAGAAGCCACCACAATGAGACCCAGCGCAGCCATAAATAAATAAACAAATTTATTAAGAAAAAAAAAAAAGAAACGTGCTATCAAACCATGAAGAGACATGGAGGAAATTTAAATGTATATTTTTAAACTTTAATTAATTTATTTCTGGCTGCGTTGGGTCTTCGTTGCTGTGTGCGGGCTTTCTCTAGTTGCAGCGAGCAGGGGCTACTCTTCGTTGCAGTGCGCGGGCTTCTCATTGTGGTGGCTTCTCTTTGTTGCGGAGCAAGAGCTCTAGGTGCGCGGGCTTCAGTAGTTGGGGTGCACAGTCTTAGTTGCAGGACTGATTTTAAAGTGATCCGGACAGAACAAAGAGGGAGGGTGGTAAGAACGTCACCTGAGTTTCTTGTGACAGAAAGATAAGTCTTTCCCTTAGCTCAAAGGGCATTTCAGTGATGGAGTTCTCTGTATCCACCTTCTCTGAGAAATTTCCCCATGAATACACCAGAAACGCATTACTCTTTGTCAGTTCCATGGTCAGGGGGACTGTATTACCAAGCCCAACATCTGGTCTGGGGGTCTAACAGGGCAGGGGGCACTTGTCATGTCACCACTGACCATCCAGCAATAAAGCCACTCGGGCCTGGGTTTGAGGCCTGAGGTTGCCACTTTTTAGCTGTGTGTCTTTGGTGAAGTGAATTAACCTCTCTGAGTTTTAATCTCCTTGTCTGTAAAATGGACGCAATAACAGCACTCACCTCCTGGGGTTGAGGATTAATGGAGATAATGCAATGATGCCCATGGGGCACTGTGTAAAGCTCCCAGCACGGGCTGAGAGTTCATCCAGAGGGAGCAAGGTGTTGTTATCACAAATCCACACACAGCACTTACTGTGTGCCTTTCCCACAGTTCTAAACATCTCCCTATTCTAACTCATAGCATTTTAGCCTGAGTAGGTGAATTGTTCTTGGAAATTTGTCTACCTGGGACAACAGACCCTGGGTCTGGAGCTTATTTTGGAAAGAAATGCCATCTCTCCTATGGTGGGACCTGTGTCCTCAGGGAGGGAGGAGACTTTAGGCCTGAAGCCCCGAGATGGAGCCGCAGCCCCCAGGAGTTCAGGGTCCTGCAGTCACTTCATGCTCTGAGGCTCATCGTCTCCATCTGTAAACCAAGGGAGGACGGCCTTGATCCCTAGGCCCTCCCAGCTGTAACAGTCTAAAATCGCTTCCCAGAAACATTCAACACAGTTATCTATCCCAAAGGCTTGCAAACTACAACACACAGGCCAAATCTGGCCCAATGCCTGTTTGCATGGGGCCCACCGGCTAAGAATGGTTTTTACATTTTTAAGTGGTAGAAAAAAATCAAAAGAAGAATAACTTTTTCATGACAAGGGGAAAATGATGTAAAATTCAAATTTTAGTATCTATAAATAAAGTTTTATTGGAACACAGCCATGCTCATTCGTTTACATACTGTCTATGGCAGCTTCAAGTTACTGAGGCAAAGTTGAGTGGTTGCCATGGAGACGGTGTGACAGGCCAAGCCCAAGATACTTACTATCTGACTCTTTACAGACAAAGCTTGCTGCCCCCTGGTCTAGAGTTGACTTTTCAGATTACTCACTGTCTTTGGAATATTTCACATTTTTCTTTCTTTCTTCAAAGGTCACTGCCTCCAAAGACCAAGATGATTTAGAAAACAAAACAGCATGCATAGACAATTCCTTTAGCGGGACCCAGCTGCAGGGGCAGGGGTCAGAGGAACAGAAAGCCCACTGCCCAGGTTCTGCAGGTTCGGCTCAGGTTAAGGGTATGTGAGTGAATGGGCTTAGTGCCACCTCCCTCCCCATGACACACTTACTTGCGGAGATGAAGTTTAAAAATGCATTTTTGAAAAGCCCAAAAAAGTATCAAAGAAGAAAAACCTGTCCAGTGCAGTGTGCCTGAGCACATGGGCTTGGAGTCAGATAGATACGAGTTCCAACCCCATCTTTTTACTTCTTAGCTTGTGACCTTGGATGAGTTACGTAACCTCTCTGAGACTCAGCTCGTATATCGGTAAAACGGGAAAAATAGTACCTACCTGTAGTAGTCTGTTAGGGCTACCAAAACAAGGTACCACGGACTAGGTGGCTTAAGCAACAGAAATTTATTTTCTTATGATTCTGGAGGCTGTAAGTCCAAGATCAAGGTGTCAGCTGGGTTAGTTTCTCCTGAGGCCCCTCTCTTTGGCTAATAGATGGTCGTCTTTTCCTGGTGTCTCCGTGGTTTTCCCTCTGTACCTGTCCTAATCTCCTCTTTTTATAAGGACGCCAGTCATATTAGACTAGGGTCCACCCTAATGGCCTCTTTTTAACTTAATCACCCCTTTAAAGACCCTGTTACCAAATCTCGTCACATTCTGAGGTTCTGGAGGTTAGGACGCCAACATATGAATTTGGGGGAAAAAAATTCAGCCCATGACTCTAACTTATAGAATGCTGGGAGGATTGAATGAAATCAGGAATGTTTAGCACAGTTTCTGGAATAGTACTGAGTCTTTAGTAAATGTTAGCTCTGATTTTCATTAACGGTAATTACTATTATTGCTGGCATGGTGGAGCTATTCCATCGGGTGTGGAAGAGCCCTGGGGGGACTTCCTTAGGGTTGGAGGGTATCTCGAGTGGCCTCCCAGCAGCCCCACTGGGTACAACCCCAC
The DNA here is from genome assembly GCF_964270905.1 of Leucopleurus acutus. Classification (NCBI taxonomy): domain Eukaryota; kingdom Metazoa; phylum Chordata; class Mammalia; order Artiodactyla; family Delphinidae; genus Leucopleurus; species Leucopleurus acutus. The sequence continues at coordinate 76,215,867 of NC_139159.1, forward strand.
TTGGCCACTCGCTCACTGCACACCTCCAAGGGGCACCATTCACATTGTTATTACCAATGATTTGTGTGTTGATTAGGACAATTTTCCTGCAGATGTCAGCGGAGGAAAAGGCACTTTTTCTCAAGTCCCCATGAAGTCACTGAGTAGCCCAAGGCAACGCTGCTTCCTAGCCTGACAGAATTTGGTGGAAGAATATGGCACAGAGAACAGAGCCTGGCACGTAGTAGGCCCTCAACACATTTGCGCTGGATAAATGCATGTCAAGAATACCTCTCCCTGACATTACCTAGAATATAAACTGCAGGAGAGCAGGGACATTTTCACATTTTCTGTCTCCGTCACCGACGTATTCCAACCCCTATACAGTTTCTGGCACATCGTAGGTGCTCAGTAAATATTTGTTGCACGAAAGAAATGAACCGATTAAAGCAGCCATTCTTTCCTTGCATTAAACAAGTCTTTGGCGCATGCCATAGAGACTCGAGATGGGACCCAGCGTACATTTACTGAACACTTACTGTGTGCTGGCTGCTCACTCATTCATTATAGCCTTTCCTCTTCACCCTATTTCTCACCATCACAGCCCCACGAGGTAGATTTTGCGCTGGAAAGAGAGTGCACTGTCAGTCAGATCCAGCCTCTTCAGTTCTCTGAGCTTCAGTTCCTCCTCCGCCAGGAGCAGTAGACGATGGCTTAGCTGAGTGCCTGGCAGATGGTAGGTGCTCAATAAATAGCACTTTCCTTTTCCCCTTTTCCCCTAAGATGGCTGGAATAATTCTCTCTACTGTTTGCCCCTGGAGCTTCAGAGATGACAACGAAGCAGAGCAGGGGAAAGGGGAAGCGAAAGGGAGACCCACCCAGGCCGTGTGGCCGGGCCGAGATGCCTAGGCCTCTCAGACGAGCCGACCCAGGAGCGTTCGGGGAAAAGAAAGCTGCCTACACCCTCACAAACTCCGGGATGTGTCAGGCAGACCGCAGCCCCGGAGCCCATCCTGCACTGCAGCCGGGGGTCACAGGTGGCTTTGGGGAAGCCAGGCCCCAGGATAACTGTGAGCACACTGCCCCGAGCTCCAGGCCTGGAGGAAGCACGGGGCGCCCAGGGCCAAGGGCTGAATGGGCCCTTTCTCTTTCGTAACAAACACAGCCCTTGTTTGTAGGTTTGTTTGTGTGTTTGTTTCCCCAGGCTGTTTCTGTTCTCCTTCTCTTCCCACAGGCCCTGGCCTCGGGCAGGCATCTCCCAGATCCCCAGGCTTTGAGACTATCCTGAGCATTGCTCATCTCTCCCTGGGCCCGGGAACACCTGGGGGTCTAAAAGGAAGGGAGGTCTTTCCCCTTTGCAAACGGACTTGGGAAGACAAATATGTCCGTGGAGGGAGCCTGACCTCTAAGAAGTGCTTACCAAGGCCCAGGAGCCATGCAGGGGGTTTGGCATGAATTCTCACGCCAGCCTCCCCAGTGGGGCACCGTTAGCCATACTTGATGGGTTATGTCGTCACCTTGCCTTGAAACCCTTCAAGGCTCTGTTTTGCTGGCCAGAATGGGGAGCTTGGGACACAGAGATCGAAACTGAGCGGCACCCTGTGGGGTTCCTGGGCACGGGAGCCTTTCTGTTCAGCCTCCAAGACCTTCCCTGAGTTCCAAAGGGCAGGTTCAAACAGATGCTAATCAGGGAAGGGAGGGGATGCAGAGGCAAGGGAGGAGTGGCCAAGGAACAGTAGCGCAGCCTTGGGACAGGTCCTGGTTCCCCCTCAAGGATACACATGACAATATCTTTAAGCTCTTTACAGAACTAAAACCCAACAAATGGAAGATGTCAGCTTTCTCCATTCCAGAGAAGACCACCTGAGGCCAGATTAAAGGAAACAGAGAAACTCATCAAGAGATTAAGTGAGGGACTTCCCTGGTGCTGCAGTGATTAAGAATCCGCCTGCCAATGCCAGGTACAGGGATTCAGTCCCCGGTCCGGGAAGACCCCACATGCTGCAGAGCAACTAAGCCCGTGCGCCACAACTACTGAGCCTGCACTCTAGAGCTCGCGAGCCACAACTACTGAGCCCGTGTGCCACAACTACTAAAGCCCACGCACCTAGAGCCTGTGCTCCGCAACAAGAGAAGCCACCGCAATGAGAAGCATGCGTACCGCGACGAAGACCCAACGCAGCCAAAAATAAATAAATAAGATAAATAAATAAATTTTAAAAAGAGGTTACCTGAGACCAGATTAAAGGAGTGCAGGCCCTACACACACCCTAATCTTATCAGCAAATCCACCCTTGAACTATTGCTATAAAACTCCTCACCAAATCCTCCCGGGTCGGGACACACAGTTTTTCAGGGCAGGAGCCTGCTGTGTCCCCCTTTGCCTGACAAAACAGTAAAGCTATTTTCTTCTACTTCACCCAAAACTCTGTCTCTGAGATTTGATTCAGCACCAGCGCACAGAGGCCGAGTTTTCAGCACCAAGGTCTCAGTGCCCATCTAGCTGCAGTGGTTGAATTTAAACGCAGACCTGCCTGCCCTCCTCCGTCCTGCCTCAAGTTAGGACCCAGACTCAGCACCTGCACCTTCCCGTTCAGCTCCCAGCTACCTCACCCTTTTACTCACTTCCACTCCACGGCCACTGAAATTCTCCTAAGCTCCCCGGGACTTGCTTCTGTAAGACAAGGTGGCAACCATCGCCATGGACCTCGGAGACTGTGGTCAGGATGAAATGATTTGCTTCCGCGGAAGCCCTTAGGTCACTGCTTGGGAATAGATTCCAGCTGTTTTTGTTTCTTCACCTTCAGAAGCATGTCTCGGGGATGTTCTTCTTATTCCCTTTTTATCGATGGGGCCACTGAAACAGAGCAATTAGGAAATCAGCCCAAGGCTCCGCACTCCTAGAAATTAGAGCTGGTGTCGGAATTAGCTCCTTCTGGCAAATGCTCCACCCCAGGGTTCAGCCTGCATGGAGGTAGTGCAGGGAGGGGAAGGAGGGGCCAGTCCCCCAAACATCCTGACCTGCAGAGAACCAGGGGGCCAGAGGAAGGCTGGACGCGAGGGCGTTTGCAAGGAAGAGTTGATGTACTCACTGGTTGGTAAACTCTGAAGGAGTTTGCAGGAGCCCCGATGTCAGCCCCTGTCCCCACCTTTTGATGCTGAAAACTCGGCCTCTGTGCACTGGTGCCAAGTCAAATCTCAGAGACAGAGTTTTGGGCGATGTAGGAAAGAACAGCTTTATTGCTTTTCCAGACAAAGGGGGTCACAGCGGGCTCCTGCCCTAAAAAACTGTGTCCGAACCCAGGAGCATTTGGAGAGGAGTTTTATAGCAATAGTTCAAGGGTGGGATTGCTGATAAGATTAGGGTGTGTGCAGGGCCTGCACTCCCTTAATCTGGTCACGGGAGATCTCTTGATGAGTTTCTCTGGCTCCTTTAATCTGGCTTCTGGTGGTCTTCTTGAAGAGCTTCCCTGGTTCCTTTAATCTGGAATGAAGAACGCTGACCTCTTTTATTTGTTGGGGGTTTTAGCTCTATAAAGAGCTCAAATATATTGTTATGTACATCCACGGAGGCAGAACCAGGACCCTGCACTATTGTTTCTTTCCTCCCTTGTCTCTGCATCCTCTCCCTTCCCTGACGAGCAACTGTTCTAATCTGTCCTTTGGAATGCAGGGAAGGTCATGGAGGCTGGAGTCTATTCCTTACAGACAAGAAACGGGGGACAGAAAGGCATCTGTGCCCAGGAGCCCCACAGGGTCCTGCTCGGTTTCACTTTCTGGGTATCCCTTCTAAAACCAAGCATCCCTGAGTAACTCAGGGGCCACAGGTCCTTGTGAAGGTGGCTGCGGTGGGGTTGCTATGGCCCAGGCAGCAGCACACACTAGAGACTCTCCCCCTACATCCCTCAAGCTTCCACACAGGGCCGGCCTCCCTGACTCCCATCAGCTTCCTCCCCATGGTGCCTCCCCAGCTCCACCCCAACAATGGAGCTCTTGGCTCCCACCCCACTAGAGGGCGCAAAACAAAAGGCCTCCAGACAAAGACAGATCCACCAAGGCCAAGGCTGCGCCTGTCCGTGAGCACACCCTGAGGTCTCACCCAGACTCGAAGATGGTGGAGGGGGAGGCATACCTCCTTCAACCAGGCATGGTCTCCCCAAAGGGATTCTGCAAGTGTGATACCCGCTCTAGGGTAAGGGAGGGCCTTAGCAGGTGGAGAATATGTGTGATGGGGGGACAAGACCAGGTCAACCTAAAGCAAAACAAGAGGGGTCCTCGGATCTCCCCTTGGTGTTGCAGCAGAGGGGTCTTGGGCAAGTCACTGAGCCTTGTTGGGCCACAATGGCCTCCTCTGTGAAGGGAGGCCAAGACGTCCAATGGTCTAGGCTCACTTCCTCATCTTTCCCTGAGACCACACTCGTCTCAGAGCTGGGCACTTCGCCTCTGTCACCTCTATCCCCAGGGCTCGGGCCACCCTGGCATCTGGGAGCTGGTATTTATTGACGTTATGGAATTCCCTGTGTATGCCAAGCATTCCACGTGGATTTTCCTATTTCACACTCGACACCGTTATGACCTCCATTTCACCAATGAGAAAGCTGAGGCTTAAGAGGGGAAGTCGGTGGGACCTGGTCATTGAGCAGTTAGTGGTGGAGCCACAATTCAGCCAAGCAGACCGATTCCAGAACCTACCAGCCTAACCACCATTCTACATGAGGGCCACGTGTGCCCAATAGCTGCTTCTGGAACACTCAGCCCAGGCTGTCGAGAGAATTAAATATGTAAACAAGCTAACGTAAGACCTGGTGTACGGGAGGAGCTCGGTAAACCAGATCTGCTTGAATGAATGCTGTGTCTAGCCCAGAACTGCTGGATGCTCTAGAAATTTACCAAGTTCAGGTGTCCTGAGTTAGCGCTGGAGGGATCGCAGATCCAGTCCAACAACATCTTTCCTGCGGAGCAAGTGGTTGGTCACCTCACGTCATTGATGTTTTGTCTGAGCCTAGGGTAGCACCATAAGCACAGCTGGGAGGTGGAGGCTGGATCCTGGCAGCACTCACTGGTTTCGAAAGAGCTGTTTTCCAATTCACCATTGGTTCATTAGAACTCTGTCTTGTGGGCTGCACGCGGGGAGGAGCACGGAAGAGCGTGAGTCTTAGAACTCTATGGGGGCAGCAGGAGTGGTTGTCCCGCCCCTCTGGGCGCTGGCCACAGAAGCAGCCGTGTTTTCTGGACGTGGCTATTGCCTGGAGGGAATATGATGAGGGCGGGGCCCTAACCTCCCCTGAGCAGCTGTGGGAAAAATAATAATAACAGCCAACTGCCAGTGTCTATGGAGTCTGTATTATTAGGGCTGTTCTAAGCACTTTGCATGAATTAACTCACAGATGAGATCATCACTATCATTATTCCCATTTATAGATGAGGAAACTACAGCACAGAGAGGTCAGGTCATTTGTCAAAGGTCACGTAACAGGCAGGTGATGGAGCTGGGATTTGAACCCGGGCTTTGGGGTTTCGGAGTGTTTTATAATAATGCGTTCTCACCTGCTGCCTCTCGGGCTCTGAGCCAGCCTCTAGCCAATTTTTCAGTGGCTAAGGATAGAGTCTTACACGGTACTAATAGAAGAATCTTTGTTTGATTTTTTTTCTGAATTATTCCAACAACCTTAGAGTGGCCCAGAGATGAGTTAAGATACCTTCCCTGACTTGAAGGACAGGGAGAGGAAAAGCGAATCGCGATTTTACAGATGAGGAAATCGAGCCAGAAGAGTTGAGGGATCAGCCCTAGTTCCCACCGCGGGTGAGGAGTGAAGCTGGGACTCCTCCCCAGGTAAGGCCCACCCCCTGCCACACTCCCAGGCAAGTGTAGACGCCCTTTGGCAGAAACGCCAGGCATGTACCAATACTCAACGGGCCTTCCAGGAGAGAAAGCTCCGGCTCTGGGCTTCCAGCGGGCAGGGCTAGTCCCTTATCGGAATTTATAGGGAACAAACTGGAACCCACTATGAAAAAGACCTTCCATTGAGGGAAGTTCAGATTTCTCTGAGAAAAGCTTTCATTTCAGGGACAAAACTCTATCTCTGGTAAGATAAAGAGACCAAGGTTTGAACCCCAAGTTAGCGCAGGATGGAGGAATACAATATCTTCTTTTTGTGCTTGATTCTGTCCTGTCTAGAATTGAAAGTGCTTCAAGGAAAATACCCCCGGTGCTCATGTGTTCCCACCCAGCACTAAGCAGACAGCATCTTGGCTGGAATAATGTTATCCCGTAGGTTCTCCTCCATGATTCCCTCATAAATTCATGTCAATAAAAATCCGAGAGGAACCCAGTGTTTACATAAGGCTCTGGTCTTGTCCTTCTCACTCTTATGAAATTAGACTTGGGAAACAGAAGGGGAAAAAAATGAAAATATATTCTTTATTTTTTACCTCCTGGTCTTTGCCTGGATGTTTGCATGAAAATTAACAAAAAGAACAAGAAAGAAGAAAAGAAAGGTTTATGTTGCCAGGAATCGAATACATCTTAGAGGTTGGTGTCCTAAGCCTTGCCCGTTGGAGAACACCCGTCAGAGATCTGGAAGTTAAGGGAGGATCAGAATTCACTGTCTTGTTCTCATCTTAATGATCTGGTTAGGGAATACAGCCTCTTTCAAATCTAGCTTTCTAGAATCATACATGAGTTGTGTTTTGTGGGTTTTCTTCCCCTCCGGAAAATGGTCTTAGACACTGCAGCACAGAATTGGTAATCGTGCGCTCCTGGATTCCAGTCCTGGCTCTGCCACTCATGACAATGACACCTTTGGAAATTTGTGTCATCCCTGTGCATCCTGGACCCCTCCTCTTGCAAAGGGGGAGGGGGAGCTTATCCTGTCCCCCGCGGGATTACTGTGATGATGAAATGAGATAATTCGAAATGCCTGGTGGGCTCATGGTGTGTGCTAAGGAAAGTTATTTAGTCTTTTCTCTTTAAAAAACCTTTCCTAATTGGATTTTTTTAATTGTAAAGCAATGGATTCTCATTGTATTCAGCCAGAGCATATGAAAGTCTATTTCAGAAAAAAAAGTGAATAATCTTCTTGTGATAGGGATCATGGCTTGCTTACCCAATGTCCATTCTCGATTTCTTTCTTAGTAATAAAAGCTTTCTATTACCAAGGCCTACTATAAGAAAATAAAATATAATACAATTATTATAGCCAGCTAAAAAACTCTATTTCTCAGCCTCCCTTGCAATTAGGTATGGTTGGTGGGACTTTTGAGATAGATTTCTAAAAGAGGCATCAAACAACTTCTTCTGTGCTCCTGCCCAGGTGTGATGGCTGACGCACCAGCCACCATCTTGGACCACAGATGGCCTTTGGGGCTAGAGGCCATTAGTCAAGGATGATGAAGCGAAAAGATAGTGCTTGAGCTGCCTACCATCGAGCTACTGCCACATTAGTTCTGGACCATCTTTTTCTGAACTTCTTTTTGTAAAAGCAACTAAACCTCCTATTTACTTAAGCCACTGTTTTTTTGAGTTTGCCGTTGTATGGACCTAGATCCAATTATAACTAATAACTTCCCCCCCTTCCACTTCTTGGCATGACTGGTATTAACAATCACATCTTTTATAAGTTTATGCTCACAGCAAAGATATATTTATGAATGCATGCCTAGAAAATGATATCCTCCTGCATGCCATACTTAGTAATTGCTTAACAGTATATATATCAAGGTCAAGTTCTCAGGCCAGGGCACACAGAACTCCAACAGAATTTTTTTCACATTAGGCTATTAAATTATAGTATGAATATACCATAATTTATTTAACAATTTTTCTAGTGATATACTGAGGAGGTTTCTACTTGCTTTTCAACTAATATAAACCTTGCTGCAATAGATATCCGGTATAAATACCCTCACCACGATGCTCTTATATTTCAGCAGACTGCCACAGCGGGATGACTAGTTCCTGTCCTTTTTAAACCTCACCACCTTCTTCTTTGTATAGATGAGGCAAGAGAAGTCTTGAAAGATAAAGTGCCAAATATAACAGAGGGAGACAGGGGCAACCATGTGTCCAGAATCCTCCCGGTTATAATCCAGATCCCACACTCCTATTCATACAGTGTTTGGTAGCAGTGATATTTATTGAAGGAATATCTAAATAATCTTTACAGAAGTAGTGTTCTACCAGCCTCTTCTTGAACTTATCCGGTGGCAGGGACCTCACTACATTTCTTTTCATCTTTGGAGAGTATTGAATGTTCTTTCTTACATGGTGTTATAATCTGATTTCATAAAACTTCTGCTTACTGGTCTCAGTTTTGACTCCCGGAGAACTGGTCTACTTCCTCAAAGGACCGATGAGACTCACCAAGGCGGGCTTAAGAAAGGAATCCAAAGTTATCTACCTGGGGCTCCTGACACTCAGATATTTCTCATGTATGAAGCATATACAGTTGGTCAGGCAATGAGCATGGCTTTGAGGATGCGAAGAGGAACAGACCTGACCTTGACCTGAAGACATTTACTCTCCAGGGATGGGTGGGATGTCTCACAGCCATGTGGTTCCTCCTCTGACGAACCTGCCTTTGGGGTGACATGAAAACTCATAGTTCCAGTCACAGGGGCACAGTTAGGAATGTTAGGAGTTCGGAGAGGAGAGCATTTGGGTGGGGTTGAGGACTTGTTTGGGAGAAGTAACTGGCCAAGTGGGCAGCCTGTCCTCAACAAACAGAAGAAATCACTTCCTCTGTAAACGTTGATTTGTTTTTCCTGGAAAAGTTTCTTTCTCTTAAGCAGTCACATTCCCATGAGCGCCTCTAGCTTTGCTCTCTCCTCCTCTTTCTTTCTCTCTCTCTCTCTCTCTGGTAGAGACAATGTTTAGGAAAACAGGCCGAAAGAACACACCCTTTAGAAGATTTTCTCCTCCTGACCTTCCAAGGAAGCCTGACTCACTCACTTGGTCATCTCAAAGTGGAATCATAGCAAATAAATCTCACTCTTATAAAATACAGTATAATTCAGTGGCAAAGTAAAAGGTAAAACTAATGGTTGAAATCTGTAGGAATTAAACTTTAGGCAGTAAAAGGGGCGGGCAAAACTTTGGAGTAGAAAGAACATAAGGTCTAAAGCCAACAGGTCTTATACTGGAGCCCTACCTGTCACTCATGGCTGGGGGGGCTGCCATACCACTTCTTATAATTTCATTTCCTGGTTGTAGACAGAGGATAGAATGGAACCTACGCAAAGAAAGTCTGCGAGAGTGTAAATGAAATGCAGTCAATAAGTGACCTCTGTAAGGCGCTTGGCCAACTGACAGTGATCGGTGTCTACGAACTCCTCCTTTTCTATTTTCATGGGGCATGAAACATCCTTCCTGTTCTAGCTGGGTGGCTGAGGACGTACAATAGTCCTCAGAAGTTCAGGTGTGAAGAAAGTGGATCAGAGAAAGCACAAGACTGCACAGCATCAGGGGTCTCTTGAGCCTTTGTTCAAATCCAGTGATGCATAACTGCCCCATGAAGTTACTGAGCCAATGGGTTTGGACTACAGGTTTGGTTCTCCTGTCCAGCATCTGGCTGATTGCACTCGTCGTAAGCCAAGAGGTGATAGGATAAATGCAGTCAGTATAGGGGAAAGGGGTCTGAAGTCTTGTCCTGGTTCTGCCACTAACCAGCTGTGTGACCTGGGGCAAGTCAGTCAACCTCTCTGAGCATCAAGTTCCTGCAGTGTAGAATGGGGGTTCAAAAGCCCTCCTTGCCTCTAGGAAAAGGATATGAAACACTTCATAAAATGACTTAGTGGTGAGGATGGGACAGCAGAACGTAATGACTGCATTAGTTAATGTTCCAGCTTGACCCCTGTAACACACAGCCCCAAAGCAATAATAATTTAATGCAGAAATTTACATTTAATTATCTTCCCCATAAAAGTTTGGGTGGACGGTCCAGGGCTTGTACAGCAACAGCAATCAGAACATAGCCTTCTTCTACCTCATTGTTCTGTCATTCTCAATGTCAAGCTTACATCTCATGTTCCAAGATGGTGGGTCCAGTTCCACCGACCACATTATTCCATCTAATGAGCAGAAAGAAAGAAGTTACACATAACCTTTCCTCTCCTGTCCTTTGAACCAGAACTAAGTCACATGGCCTAATTGCAAAGGACTCTGGGGAATGGATATTCTAGCTGGGTATCCTGCCCAGGTAAAGAGTTTATACCTCTAATAGAAGGGAAGAATGGATATTGGAGACCTCAGTTCCTTGCCGCATGCATCTCCCCATAGGGCTGCTTGAGTGTCTTTGCGACACGGCAGCTGACTTTCCCCAAAATGAGTGATCCAACAGAGAGAACCTACAGGAGGTCACAGTGCCTCTGAGGACCTACTCTTGTGAGTCGAAACCATCACTTCTACCACATTCTACTGTCAGAGTCACTAAGAACAGCCCACACTCAAACAGGGCAGTTAGTCTCCACCCTTTGAAGGAAGGAGAGTCAAACAATTTGTGGACATATTATAAAACTACCACAGCAAGTTAGCTATTCTTGCTTGCTGAGATGAATCGTCCCCAGCTATAAAATAATAGTAACACACAACTCATAGGACTGGGTGGGGGGTTGGACAACACACGGAAAGCACCAGACGCTTAGTAAGCAGTCAGCAAGTATTAAGTAATATTGCCATTTCCTGATTTTCTTCTCCTCTCCCAGGCAGACATGTTTCCCATCACCCCACCCTGCCCCCACATCTGGCTCCATGCCCTGCCCAAGTTCAGCTGGGGTTAAACCTCCCTACCAGGAACCTCCAAAAACCCACCCTCTGAATTCACCTTCACTTCCCTGCTCTTCTGTCCAACTTTGAACCTCTCCAACGTACCTAGCACCTCTTTTCTGATAAATGGTTATTAGTGTATCTATTGATTTCTTCCCACTGGACTATGAGTCAAGGAGGTTTTTTGTTTGTTTGTTTGTTTGTTTGTTTGCGGTACGCGGGTCTCTCACTGTTGCGGCCTCTCCCATTGCGGAGCACAGGCTCTGGACGCGCAGGCTCAGCGGCCATGGCTCACGGGCCCAGCCACTCCGCGGCATGTGGGATCTTCCCAGACCGGGGCATGAACCCGCGTCCCCTGCATCGGCAGGCGGACTCTCAACCACTGCGCCAGCAGGGAAGCCCAAGGACTTTGTCTTATTCAACTATATAAACAAGAAAGTTGTCAGCTAGGGACAGCCAGTGCATCTCCCCGAGTGAGGGGCTGGGGCGACCCACCCCGCCTCCCGCCCTCACTGCCCACGAGGGCCAGCACAGGCTCCTGGGGAGTGTGGCTATGGAGGGGTCTCCAGAACCAGGGCCCAGAGATCCATGGGGCCCAATCCTGGGCTCCGAAAAGAGCTCAGCGCAGCCGGCTCTGACTTGGAACACTATGCCAAGCTTCCCGCCACCGCCCCGAGTCAGCTGGAGGGTCCGGAGCCCACCTAGACGGAGGAAGGCCTCGCTATAGTAACGGCACGGAAAGAAGTAAGAAGACGTTCTGACGGCAGAGGGAAGACTCCAGTTTACCCGATTCTCTGCACAGAAAATGCTGAAGGTGACCCTCCCTCCCCCCGAAAGGAAACAAAACAAAACTCAGGAAACTCAGCTCGATTGCAGGGTACAAACTACATCAACGCTACAGAAATCGGTTGCCTTTCTGTACACTCACAACAAACTATCCGAAAGAGAAAGGAAGAAGACAACCCCTTGGGCATTGACGGTAACAACACAAAGAAAATACCTAGGAGTCCATCTAACCCACGACCTACAAGACCCGTAACTCACAAAATGGGACGAGAGTCATACTGATGAAAGAAGATGAAGACGACACACACCCAACACAGAAAGATAGGTGGTGCTCATGGATCGGAAGAGTCCATCCGGTGCAAATGATTCCACGCCCCCGAGGCAACCCAGAGAGTCGATGCCATTCCTCTCAAAATACCCACGGATTTTCTCAGACAAGTACAACTAAGAATTCCGAAATGTGTCTGGAAACACAAAAGAACCTAGAGCGTGTCGATACGCGCTTCAGAAAGAAGTGCAGATTTTGGACGTCCCATGCTGCCTGATTTCCAACTAGACTGCAAACCTGCCATCATCAAGACAGCATGGTACTGGCACAGAAGACATCCACACAGATCCAAGGAAGAGAACGGAGAGCCCAGAAGGAAAGCCATGCTTGTGCGGTCAACTCGTCTCTGACAAAGGAGGTGAGAAGGTCCCATGGGAACAAGATAGCCTATGCAATGAGCGGCGCTGGGGAAACTGCACTGCTCCATGCACAAGCAGCACACTGGATTCCTTTCTCGTGCCAAATACAACAAGAACCTCACACCAAATCGACTACCGCAATGTCAAACCTGAAGCCAGGTTAGGCCTAGAAGAAACCCACGGGCAGTACGTTCTTGGACCCCAGTCTTGGGAGCAGGTCTGTGGATCAGTCTCCTCAGACAAGGGAAACAGAAGCACAATAAAACCAGCTGGGGCTCCAGGTGTCTGAAAAGGATTTTCAACAGCATAGGCAAAGCGTCCACAGCAGAGCGAACGAGAGAAAACAATGATTTGCAAACGATGTAACTGAGAAGGGGGATCATCTGGAAAACAGATGGAGAAGTCGCACAACACAAGCCTTCGAGACATAAAAACCCTAACCAAGGGCTTCCCTGGTGGCGCAGTGGTTGGGGGTCCACCTGCCGATGCAAGGGACGCGGGTTCGTGCCCCTGTCCGGGAGGATCCCACATGCTGCGGAGCAGCTGGGCCCATGAGCCATGGCTGCTGAGCCTGTGCGTCTGGAGCCTGTGCTCCGCAACAGGAGAGGCCACAACAGTGAGAGGCCCACGTACTGCAAAAAAAAAAAAGAAAATAAAGATAAGAGTTGGCGAGGATATGGAGAAAAGGGGACCCTCGTGCACTGTTGGTGGAATGTAAACTTGTGCAGCCACATGGAAAGAACAGTAGGAAGGTGCTTCAAAAAATTAATAATAGGACTACCATATGATCCAGCAACTCCACTTCTGGGCGTTTATCCCAAGGGAATGGAAACACTAATTCAAAAAGGTACCTATACCCCCATGTTCACCGCAACATTATTTACAATAACCAAGACGTGGAAAGAATTTAAGTGCCCATCGATGGAAGAAAATCCCCTTTTCTCTGCATGAGGAGAAGCAGCCCTCCTGGGACCTGCCTTCCAGGCTGCAGTGTCCTTCTTGGCTCATCTTGGAGTGAGTTTGGAATCTGAACAGGAGGACGTGAGAGCTGCCCAGGGCCACCCGAGTAGCTCTGCCTTGGAGGCCAAGGAGTGAACCTAAATTTCTCCACCAGCTCATGGGCGTCTTTACATTTTAAATTGGATTCCCAGTTCCTGGAAGCCCAGCCGGAGCTTGGTAGAGGAGACAAGAGAGGGAAAGAAGCTGTTTTTCTCTCCCTCATTCACTTAATAAGTATTTATGGACCAGAAACTTCCCACTGGGTATAGATTGGTGAATAGGAAAGACAGAACCCTTGCCCTGGGTGAGCTTAAAGTCTTGTGAGGGCAAAATATAATAAACAAGTGAACAAATAAACAAATGCATTATGTAATTGTGATACGTGCTCTGAAGGAAAGAATAGGACTAGAGAGAGAATGAGAAAATCACAGGGGTTGGGGGAGAGGGGGACCGACTTAGTCAAGCTGATTAAAGGAGAGTTTCTGTGCAAAGGAGACATTTATGCCAAGACTTGGAGGGTGAAAGGAAGACAGTCAAGGCAGCAAAGTATTCCAGGCAAGGGATCAGTCCGTGAGACCCGAGGTGGGAGAGGGCCTGGATCACTGGAGGAAGTGAAAGGCAGACGGGCGAGGATGGAGACGGGAGGCCAGGCCCATAGGGCCTCAGAGCCAGTGGGAGGAGTTGGGTTTTATCGGAGGCACGTGGGAGCCCCCCTCCCCCAGTGTCTGGCGGGACACTGAGCCCTTTGGGAAGCTGCTTATCTCCTACTAGGCTGGAGGTACGGGAGGCTGTCACAAGCCCCCCGTCTCTCGACATAAGCTCTGGAGACCCGGAGCTCAAGCCAGGCCTCAGCCACCCCACAATAGGGAAGTGTGCATTCCCACAGTATTTTTAAAACAGCACAACACACGCTCCTCTCTTCCTGCATGGCTGAGGCCCTGAGCCAGGTGGGGCTAGTCACCAGGCTCCACCCTGCACCCCTGACCCAGCCCTGGTGGCCCAGAGGGTAGGGTGGAGGCAGGAAGTGGCCAGGACACCCGCCCGCAGCTGCACACACTCACCGGCCGAGCTTTGGGCAGGGCAGCAAATGCAGGCCTGGGGCTGGCTGGAGGGACGCAGGAGTCCTTGGAAGAGAACCCAGGCCAGGCCAGACCTCTGGGAACCATGGTGGTGTCCGCCCCACAAGGCTGAGAGTGAGGTGATGCAGCGCCCATGCCCAGCAGGGAAGGAAGAGTGGGGATGCTCAGAGGGCCTGCAGGGGTGGAGTGCAGAGAGGGAGCGGGCATTCCTTGCATTTGGTTTCCTTTATCATCCACGTTATTTGATTGTATGTCTCTAAGAACATATTGCGAAAGAGGGTCAGTATTAGTTTCCTGTGTCTGCTGTAACAGGTGACCACAAACGCGGTGGCTTAAAGCAACAAAAATGCGTTCTCTCACGGTTCTGGAGGCAGGAGTCTTACATGAAGGCGTCGGCAGGGTCGCTTCCTCCTGGAGACTCTGAGGGAGGGTCCCTCCCTTGTCCCCCTCCCAGCATCCGGTGGCCGCCAGTAGTCTTTGATTTTCCGTGGCTTGTACACGCGTCACTGCAGCCCCTTCCTAGGTTTTCATATGGCCTCTCCTCTGTGTCTGTGTCACCAATCTCTCTTTCCTTCTCTTATAAGGACCCCTGACATTGGATTTAGGGCTCATCCTATACGCAGCGTGATCTTAACTAGAGATGCTCAATTACATCTGCAAAGACCCTTTTCCAAACAAGGTTGAATTCACAGTTTCCAGTGAACATATCTTTTCGGGGGTGGAGACACCATTCAGCCCACGACAGGGTCCCTGAGATTCCCCAGACTCCCAGAAGGGGTTCTTTGAGGATAAGGGTTGTGACTTTGGGTCTCCTCTGTGCCGTGAGCACGACGGTGCTGGCTCGCAGGGCCCGGGCAGGGGTCAAGCAGCAGGGATGGCTGCCCTCGTGAGCTCAGCAGGGGCCGCGGCGTTCTCTCTTGTCTCCTCCCCTTGAGTAAGGGGGTCTTCCGACTTGAGAATAGAGGGGTTTTAGCTGCGGCTGCCCCAGGCCCCTGGGGACAGAGGGGGGAACTGAGACCCGCCAGCGGTGGGCCAGGGCCCAGGGGAGTCACTGACCAAGCTGAGAGCCAGGCCAGGGCTTGGGCTCTGTGTCTTGTATCACCTGGGAGAGGTAGCAGAGGTGAGAAAGGATTTGTCTGGTTTGAGAAATGGAAAGGAGATCAGCGTGGCCGAGGTGAAGTAGGCACTGAGTGAGGTCGACATGCAGGCAGGGTCCTGATGCAGAGGCGCCGCTGTACCCATGGGAAGATGGTCAAAGGAGGTCCCACTCCAGGACGGGCTGCCCACACGTGATCTGTCCCTCAGACAGCAGACCCCAGCCACCTTCCCAGATCAGAGCCTGCTTTGGAAGGAGATGCAATGAACCTCTTCCTGCTAAGGCCAAAGAGTGCTAGGACAGTCAGGTTAACCTCTTCAGAAGCACAGCCTTCTTTGGACCAGGACTCTGAGAGGGTGTCACCTGTAGGAACCCTCTCTCCAACAGACAGGGCAGCTGGATTCAGAAAGGGGACTCGACTTGCCAAAGTCACACAGCAAATTAGCAGCAGAGCTGAGCCCGAGCCTGGGGGTGTCTCCAGGTGCCCGGGCTGTGTGAGCAGCCTCTGCATGGAATTCTCTGCATGGAATTCTCCTAGTTCCAAAGCTCTCATCTTACAGATGAGCAAGCCGGGGCTGCCCGCGGAGAGTTTCTTTGTTGATTTGGGAACAAAAGAATAAAACAACGTGTTATATAGACTCTTGTTTTGCTCACAAGCTGAGGTCTCCTGGGGCAGTTTGCTGGGTACCCCAGAGTTGGTGATTCTGTGCATGAAGTTTCTGTGTGAAACTTCAGGCCACCAGAAACCAGAGAGAAGGAGAAACCTTCTCTGGGTCTGGGATAAAATGAGGGCGTCTTCCTAAAACCTCTGAGGAATAGCCTTTGGCTCATGACCCTTGATTCCAAGGTTGCTTCTGTTCTGAGAGTCGCTTCAGGGGGCTGGTCAGAGGGCGTCTGTGTCTGGCAGAACAGACTCTGTATCCTGGAACGCCCTCTTCCCTGCTGTGTGACCTCAGGCAGGTTGGTTGACCTCTCTCTGCTCCGCGTCTCCCACATGCCCCGCTCAGGACTGCCCAGAGGTGAAGTCCATGAGAGCCTGTTCCTCCTTCCACTCAGACCTGGAGGCAGTCCCTTCCCAGTGGTACAAACAGGAACTGAGCCGGCTGGGAAGGCTGTTGAAAAGAACTTTCCGGCCGAGAGGGTGTGTTTGTGCAGTTTGGTTCTCTGCCCCCTGTGCTCTGGGAAAAGTTCCAGACCTGAGAAAGTTTATCAGATTCCTTTCTTTACCCGCCCAGCCTTGAATCTCATGGAAAACAAAACAGAGAAGAAGAAACCCAAAGCAGTCTAACACTTGAGTCAGTTATCTCATGGAGTTTGAAGTCTTTTAAAGCTGAGTTTCTGTACTTGACCATCCACTAAATGGATGTTTTTGTTTTGTTTTGCTTTTTTAATAAATTTACTTATTTTATTTATTTATTATTTCTGGCCGCGTTGGGTCTTCGTTGCTGCCTACGGGCTTTCTCGAGTTGCGGTGACCCGGGGCTACTCTTCGTTGCGGTGCGCGGGCTTCTCATTGCGGTGGCTTCTCTTGCTGCGGAGCACGGGCTCTAGGCACATGGGCTTCAGTAGTTGCGGCTCGCGGGCTTCACTAGTTGTGGCTCGCGGGCTGTAGATTGCAGGCTCAGTAGATGTGGTGCACCGGCTTAGTTGCTCCGCGGCATGTGGGATCTTCCCGGACCAGGGCTCGAATCCATGTCCCCTGCATTGGCAGGCGGATTCCCAACCACTGCGCCACCAGGGAAGCCCTAAATGGATGTTTTTAGGCAACATGTTTCAAGCCCTCTCAGCCTCAGTTTCCTTGCTTCCTGGGTGTAAAATGGGCATAGTAACAAAGATCGTGTCATGTGTTGAAGGATGAGCAATCATTCCCTGGAAAGTATGCCCCACAGTTCTTGGCCTGGAGCCACGATCTTAGTGGGACCGAGATGGCTAGTGTTTCTCTGGGCTAGCGCTTCCCCACACTCAGACTCACCAGCCCCTCCCAAACATGTCCATATTCCTACTGCCCAGAATATGGTTTTGGTTTTTTTTGTTGTTTTTTTTTTGCGGTACGCGGGCCCCTCACTGCTGTGGCCTCTCCCGCTGCGGAGCACAGGCTCCGGACGCGCAGGCTCAGCGGCCATGGCTCATGGGCCCAGCCGCTCCACGGCACGTTGGATCTTCCCGGACCAGGGCACAAACCCGCGTCCCCTGCATCGGCAGGTGGACTCTCATCCACCGCGCCACCCGGGAGGCCCCAGAATATGTTATTTTACATGGCAAGAGGGACTTTGCAGATGTGATTAAGCTAAGGATCCTGAAATGGACCAATATAATCACAAGGGTCCTTAAGAGAGGGAGGCAGGAGAATCAGAGTCAGAGACAGAAGGAGGGGATGTGACCATGGAAGCAGAGGGAAAAAAGGTGATGTGGAGCTGGCCAGGAGCCAAGGAATGTGGGCGGCTCCTAGAAGCTGGAAAAGGCCAGGGTCGGATTTTTCCCCTGGAGCCTCCAGAAGGAACACAGCCCTTCCGGCACCTTGATTTTAGAATTTGGACCTGCAGCACTGTAGGACCATAAACCTGTGTCGCCTTAAGATACTGAGTTTGTGGTAATTTGTTAAGGCAGCCACAGAAAACTAATACAAACCTTCAGGAGACGAGGATGCTGAGACGCTGGTGCTCTCGGTTTCTGCACTTTCCTGGTTCTGTGCCTCCAGCCTTCTCTCCAATTCTGTGAGCCCCCTGGCATTCTGCATGGCACAGGCTCCCAGCACCCAGCTCGGTGCTCCTGGGCTCCCCCAGCTGGGTGTGTTCTTTGCCACGCGTGGTGCCGTTTACACCCCTGTGGATGCTCCTCTAGCCATTTATTTCTTTCACATTTTGGTTGACAGTTGTGACTCATAGCAGCTGACAAAACACATGCAGATGATGGTTTGGACTCGTCGCCTGTACTGAAAGGAAAAATATGATGCTGGATGTAACAAAAGAGAGTTTTCAAGTTAGTTGAGCTGCCCTTCAGAAAATGTTGGAGAAAAAACACAAGACAATTCGAGTCTAGAATCCCCCTGCAGCCTGGGAGAGTTGACTCCAATTGTCTGAGCTCTGGTAGCTGGCAGATGTGACTTTGAGGTTTGGAGAGAGCAAAGCAGTGCTTGCAGGTATGTGGGATACACAGAAGCCAGGCGAAGGACACTCCGTCCAGCTCTGGGCTCACCGCTCCCATTTCCAGGAAGGCTTTTCTGGTGCTAATGGGCTGAGCCTCTCCAAGAGTTTCCAGTTACCTTTTGAATTCCGTATGCCTCTCATTAGACGTCGTCAAGCTCCTGGAGGTCAAGGGCAGATTCCCCTTTGTCGCACCCAACAGGTGCCAAGGGCCTGGTGCGCACAGCGAGTGCCTCGCGGACACGTGCAGAATCAAGCTTTCGCTTCTCTGGCCTCCTCTCCCGAACTGGGCAATGGCAATCCTTTTACATCTCCGACACTTGACATTTACCAAAACCTTGTAGGAAGGTCCAGAGGGAAGAACGTGCGTCTGAGTTCAAGTTCCAATGCCACTCACGCCTTGGCCTTTGGGAAACCTCTCCCACTCTTCAGCCGTGGACTGGGGGTAATAACACCCTCGTGGGTGGACAGGAGCAGCTCTCAGCAGATGCACCTCACAGCGCCCAGCACAGGGCCTGCACAGAGTGGGATCGGTAAGTGTCGGTTGCTTGAACTTGGGGGGCTATGTCTAGAAGTCAAGTTCCCTCTCTTTCCCCACCGTCTGCCTTTCTTAACCTTCATCCTTTTCCCTTGGCCTCCAGTGTCTCCTCCCTTCTGAAGCAGGAGTGATCTGTCCAAAAGGCAAGACTGAGCACTGATCTCCACTTGCTTTATACCTTGACGGCTCCCCCTTGACCTCAGCCTAAAGGCCCAGCTCTTAAGCATGGCTGGCAAGGCCCTCCCTGCTCTGGTCTCGCCCTCTCCCTCCATGGGCCGCTTTGCACCTCTCCCTCCAGCCACATGGAATGCTTCTAGCTGCCCACCCACCTGGGGGTGGTTGGGCCTCTGTGCCCTTTCTCCATCCCTTCCCTCTGCCTGTCATGCCAGGCTCATGCAGGGGGTCGAGAGCAGTGGTTATGGGGTGAGCTCTATGGGGCCATAATCCCAGTTCTCCCACCTCCTTGCAGTGTGGCCTTGAGCACGTGACTTAACCTCTCTGGGCCTCTGTTTCCTCATTGGTCTGAGCGGAAAATCATATACTTCCTTCCGAAGCGCAGCGGATGATTTCATGAATTTTTGCTGGTAGAACTTAGTGCTCGGTTCGCCTGTGACATGATATGGTCACTGTTCCTTGCTTCAGCTTAGAGAATCTTTTTTGGTATTTTGGGTCTCAGCTCAAACGTTAGCTCTTCCATGGGGCCTTCTTTGAAATCTCTTATTATTTCTGTGTTGCTGTCTCTTTCTCCCTTCAATTCCGGCAGTGTTTGCTTCATGTGTTTGGTAGCTCTGATGTTTGGTGCATAAACATTTATAGTTATTATATCTTCCTGAAGAATTGATCCATTTATCATTATATAACATCCTCCTTTTTTTTTTAACGTCTTTATTGGAGTAAAATTGCTTTACAATAGTGTGTTAGTTTCTGCTTTATAACAAAGTGAATCAGCTGTACATATACATATATCCCCATATCTCCTCCCTCTTGCATCTGTCTCCCACCCTCCCTATCCCACCCCTCTAGGTGGTCACAAAGCACTGAGCTGATCTCCCTGTGCTATGCGGCTGCTTCCCACTAGCTGTCTGTTTTACATTTGGTAGTGTATATATGTCCACGCCACTCTCTCACTTCGTCCCAGCTTGCCCTTCCCCCTCCCCGTGTCCTCAAGTCCATTCTCTATGTCTACGTCTTTATTCCTGTCCTGCTCCTAGGTTCTTCAGAACCGTTTTGTTTTTTTTTTTTTTAGATTCCATATATATGTGTTAGCATACGGTATTTGTTTTTCTCTTTCTGACTTACTTCACTCTGTATGACAGACTCTAGGTCCATCCACCTCATTACAAATAGTTCAATTTCATTTCTTTTTATGGCTGAGTAATATTCCATTGTATATATGTGCCACATCTTCTTTATCCATTCATCTGTCGATGGACACTTAGGTTGCTTCCATGTCCTGGCTATTGTAAACAGAGCTGCAATGAACCTTGTGGTACATGACTCTTTTTGAATTATGGTTTTCTCAGGGTATATGCCCAGTAGTGGGATTGCTGGGTCGTATGGTAGTTTTATTTTTAGTTTTTTTGAGGAACCTCCATACTGTTCTCCATAGTGGCTGTATCAACTTACATTCCCACCAGCAGTGCAAGAGGGTTCCCTTTTCTCCACACCCTCTCCAGCATTTATTGTTTGTAGATTTTTTGATGATGGCCATTCTGACTGGTGCGAGGTGATACCTCATTGTAGTTTTGATTTGCATTTCTCTAATGATTAGTGATAACATCCTCCTTTGACTCTTACGACAGTTTTGACTTAAAGTCCGTTTCGCCTGTTATCAGTCTAACCAAGCCCACTCTACTCTGGTTACCATTTAGATGCAACATCTTTTTCAATCCTTTCATTTAAAAGTGTCCTTAAAAAATTGGGGTTCTGTTACCAAAAGGATGGATTTAGCAGTTAGCAGTCATCTCTAACCTACTTTTCCATTATTCATAACAGAATATGTGAAGGAAATTGTCAATAAGCACAAACATTTCTCCTTTCCCTCAGCTTGCCTTGTCCCTAACAATATTAATTAATTAAAAAAAAAAAACTAAACTAAAATGGACCAGTGTGATGTCCCCTTCTTCTTGAGGAGTTTTCTGATAAACCTTGCCATGCATTTTGGGCTTCCTTCCCTCTCTGCCGTCTTTCAGGTTCATTGGTACTCTATCATAATAGTCTCATATCTTGAAAGTCAATATGAGGGGTAGAATCCTAAGGAAATAATCTGAGATGCAAAAATAATGCCGGGTCCAACGTTAGTCATCAGAGTGTTTGGTATAATGCAGACGTTTGATGCAATCTTGATGCCCAGCTCTTATGTACTGAGCAGATAAGGCGAAGATAAACCCCAGTGTAGGATGATAGGCAGTCAGAAAAGGCAGGTTTGCAAATATCTGTTTAACAAGAAAATAAAAACTCAGGATATGCTAGATTAAAAAGCAGAATAGACAACTGTAAATACATAAAACTATAACGTCAATCACCAAAAAATGTGTGTAATAAAAATAATCTGAAAAATAAATTACAAAAATATTCCCAATGCTTATCTCTGGGTGATGGGATTTCAGGTGTAATTTATTCCTTTCCTTTCACATTTTTGTATTTTTTAGACTTTAGTGTGAAAGTATCGTTTCTAGAGTCATGGGGGAAGAGAAATGCATATAACCTCATGCCATGGCAGGAAACACAGTTTCACCCAGTTTGGATTGCGTGGGTGGGGTGTGGTAGGAGTGGCATCTGGGTTTATGGTTCCCTCAGTGGAGTTGAAAATGAACATTCCTTCCAGAAAACCCTCAAAGGGTGGAGAGGGAAGGACTCTGAGCTCATTAGACCAGAGTTTCTCTTCCTGCAGCCCCAGAGGTGGTCAGAAGTGGACAGGTTGGTCTGGGGTTGGGGCAGGATCCTACGCCGTCCACTGGGACACACATGGTCTCACCCAAAGGCAACAGCATCCCAGGAAAACCTCTGTACCCCTGCCTGTGGCTGATGCTCTGGACGCCCACCCTGGTTCTTTCTGAGGCCCATTGCTTCTTTCCCCAGGACGGAAGCACCCCCAACCTGAGCAGAAGCAGCCTCAGCCCGTGCTCAGAGGGGCTCGGGGGTCCCAGGAGCCACTGTGACCAATGGCAGGTGGGAGTTGGTGGCTGCAAGTCCAGCTCTCTCGCCCTTCGGTGAGACGGTGCTGAGTCAGGTTCTCTGCCGTCTCCCAGACAACCCCCGTAGGAGCGAGCCTCAGGGTTCCACAGCCACGAGCTGCTCGTGGATGCATCCGGCATTGGTGTCCGTCCCTTCCCTGCTTCAGTCTCCCACCCCTGCTGCTTCCTGAGAACATTTCCCCAAAAAGCTACCGACACGCAAATCCTCGTGTTAGAGTCTGATGCTTGGGAGACTCAACCTAAGACTTGGCAACTCCTGCTGGCTCTGCCTCCTCTGGCGTTTGGAACATTCTTTACTCCTCATTCATCTTACCCCCAGGGACACATGAGAGGCAACTCTCTTGTCCCAGGCACTCACTCCCGTCCCCAGATGTCTGGTGTGCCCTGCCCTCCTTTCTCTAGCCCCCTATGCCCTAACCTTTGCATAAAGACCCATCTGTGCTTTCTTTTCTGGTTTTGCACAGTTGGCCGCCATTATGTTCGGGTTCTCTTCTCCAGCCATTTCCCTGATTCCTCAGGCATTTATCACTCTGCATAAGAGACTGTCAGTTGCTGTCTTCCACCTCTCATCTGCCCCCATGCAATCCGCTCTTCCTTTAAGTCAGATGATAAAGATGGAAACTCCCAAGGAGTTTGCTGGAATCATTCAATGAGCTCGAGGGTGGAGGAGACAAGAACAGTGCCAGCACCCACCAGGTGCTCGGTTGGCCCCCCCTGCTGGCTATACATCGGAGGTGTCCTAGTGCACCTTGGATTGAGTTCTGCTCCTTATTTGGGGCCTGGGACCAGGAGGGTGGCCCAGAGAGGCAGCTCAGCCTGGCTCTTGTGGGTGGAGCAATATGTCTCATGACACATTCACAGAAATCACACCGTTGGATGGATTCCTACTGGCCCAATTGATGGCCAACTATCAGCTTGGAGTGGTCCGTGACACAGCAGCCATCTTGCTAACAGCAACAACAAAGGCAACAATAATAATAACATTTATTTCTTGGCCTTCAAATGACTTCCCATCTCCCATGCACAGAAAAAGCCAAAAACTTTACAGTGGCCACAAAGTCATAAGTAATCAGCTCTCCTTTCCTTCTTTTCTGATCTTATCTTTTCCTCCTCTCTTTTTCTTGCCCCAGTAATGTGAAATATAAGATACAAATAGAGGAAAGATAAACAAGGAAGACAAACCAGAAAATATTCAACTTATTCTTAAGTAGGGTTTCTGAGAAAGAAAATGAAAAATGGGAGAAAAATTATACCCATATGTATTAGAGTGAAACTTTCCTGAAATAAATACACAGATTAAATAGGCAAAGTCCCAGGGGAAAAAAGCCTGCAAAATAACGAATGCCAAGATATAGTTATTGAACTTTAATGCTAAGAGAAGGACCAGAGTGTCCATGAGCTTTTCTTGGAGGAAGAAAGAAGAAAGCAAGAGAAAAACCAGTTGATATGAATTCCTGTCACCCCAGCGATAAACCAAACACAGGACCCTGAGTTGGAGAAGCTCCACAGACTAATGATGAACATCTAGCCCATTTAAATGCCCAAGTGATTCAAAACAAATGCAAGAATTATGGTTCTGAAATAGAATACAAGTTGTATCAAATTTAATATTGAAAACCTCTATAATCAGAAAAGTGTCATAACCGGGTGGTAGAAATGGAGGAATGTTAGAAACATGCATAAGGACGTAGATTTCCTTTTCGTCATCATTCATTCATTCAACAAATATTAGTTGAGCACTTACTGTGTGTCAGAACAAGGAAAAGTCCCTGCTCTCATGGAGCTGACATTCTACTGGGCACTAAGACAATTATTCCTGCTACTTGCTTCGTTTGGGGTCTTGTTATGAATCCCTTGAAGAGTTTCAGAACCCACCATGCTTGTCCATGCTTTTTAAGTGTCCTTTTTGCCTGGAACGCTTTTCGCACCCTTCGTCTGTTTTGCTTTGTTAACTCCCACTCAACTTTAAATACTCAGTTTAGGCATTACCTCTTCCAGGAAGCCTTCCCTGATCTCACACTCTGGCTGTTTTAGGTATCCTTCAAATGTGACTTCTTCAGCCACATCTCCTCTCCTTAACCCTGAGAGCTTTTGCTATCTTGATATTTATCATACTTATTGTAAGTGGCTTTTATCCATCTGTCAATTCTTTTAGAAGCTGAACTATTCAAGACATAGATTATGTCTTTTGTGTCTTTGTATTCTGAGCACAGTGCCAAGCAGAGAAATAAGTACTAAATACTGTAAATGTTTATTAAACAGATAGATAAGTAGATGAACTGAGGCTGGATGGATGGGAGGATGGATGGATGGATGGATGGATGAAAAGGTCGGTGAATGGATGATGAATGAAAGAATGGATAGATAAATAGTTTAATGGATAGATGGATGGATGAACAGTTGTATGGATGGATGAAAAATTAAAGAATGGATAGATAGATTAGTTGAATGTAGGTATACATGTATGTATTTATGAATGAATTAAAGAATGGGTGATGGACAGTTGGATGGATGATGGATTAAAGAATGGATAGATAGTTGAATGCATGCATGGGTGGATGGGTGAGTGGATGGAAGGACGGATGGAAGGAAGGTAGCGGATGAGCTGGTCTCTCCTCGTGCAGCATCACCCTCTGTAATCCACACTTCATCTTACTGTCATAACCTAGAGACCTAAGCATGTCACACAGTGCTCTCAATCTTTCTCCTTCATCCCACTGGCCACTTGATAAAGTCCAGGCTCTTTACTGTGACGTATGATGCCCTCTGTGATCTGGTTTCTTCTCTCCTCTCCAGGCTCCTGCCTCAAAGCCACATCGGCCCTCGACTCAGCCAACACTTGTTACATATAAGCAGCCCCATGCTCTGATCTGGAAGGACAGTCAGCTCCTCGACACGGCCTCTAACTGGCCTCTTCTCCCCTTTATGCTTTTGCTTTTCCTCCTCCCTCCTCTTGGAATTTCTCAGGCTTCTTTTGCTCCTTGGTGGTCCTGACACTCCCTGTATAGAATTACATCTTTACAACCGAAACTCTCTAATTTGCTTATTTGTTTACTTGTTTGTCATCTGTACTAGCCTGTGAATTCCTTGAGAAAACAGCCCTAAATATTGTTCACTTTAGAATAAGATACTACACCTGGCAAAGAATAGGTACTCAGTAAATATGTGTGAAAATATAAATGTGTGATAGGCGGACTAATGGCCCCTAAAAATGTCCACGTCCTAATTCCCAGAACCTGTGAATATCTCATTTTACGAGGCAAAAGGAACGTTGCAAATGTGATAAAGTTAAGAAGTTTTAGACAGGGAGATTGTCCTGGATGATCTGGGTGGGACCAAAGTAACCACAAAGGGCCTTCAGAGATGGAAGAGGAGGGCGCAAGAGTCAGAAAAGGAGATATGATAGAAGCAGCTGTCCCAGTGAAGTGATTGCTGACTTTGAAAGTGGAGGGAGGAGGTGGGGGGAGAGGTGAATGAAAGTGGAGGGAGGAGGTGGGGGGAGAGGTGAATAAAAGTGGGGCTTCCCTGGTGGCGCAGTGGTTGAGAGTCCGCCTGCCGATGCAGGGGACGCGGGTTCGTGCCCCCGTCTGGGAAGATACCACATGCCGCGGAACGGCTGGGCCCATGAGCCATGGCCGCTGAGCCTGCGCGTCCGGAGCCTGTGCTCCGCAACGGGAGAGGCCACAACAGTGAGAGGCCCGCGTACCGGGATAAAAAAAAAAAAAAAAGTGGAGGGAGGAGGTGAGGGGAGAGGTGAATTAGGAGTTTGGGATTAACAGATACACACACTGCTGTAGATAAGATAGATGATCAACAAGGACCTGCTGTAGGGCACAGGGGACTCTCCTCAATACTCTGTAATGACCTATATGGGAAAAGAATCTGAAAAAGAATGGATATATGGAGAGTTCCCTGGTGGTCCAGTGGTTAAGACTCCATGCTCCCAATGCAGGGGGCATGGGTTCAATCACTGGTCAGGGAAGACCCCGCATGCTGTGTGGCACGGCCAAAACATTTTAAAAATTAAAAAATTAAAAGAATGGATATATGTATTGTATAACTGAATCACTTTGCTGTACACCTGAAACTAACACAACATTGTAAATCAACTCTACCTCAATATAAAATAAAAATTAAATTAAATTAAAAAAAGAGAAAATGATGGGAGGGGCCATAAGCCAATGAATGCAGGCTGACTCCAGAAGCTGGAAGAGACAAAGAAACACAATTTCCCCAGGGCCTCCAGAAGGAACACGGCCTTGCTGACACCTCGATTTTAGCTCATGGAGTCCCACTTAGGACTTCCGACCCCCAGAACTGTATTATCCTAAGTTTGTGTTGTTTTAAGGCGCTGACTACTTGTTACAGCAGCAGTAGGAAAGTATCGCAAAAGGAATAGCTAATACGTGTGGAAGGCTCCCTGTACCTTCCCCTGTGCTCAGCCTGCTGCATTTGTCATTTAGGCTGAGAAGTGACGTGACTGTCACATGCATACTAAGTGGCAGGTGGGGATTGGAACTCTGGCTCCAGAGCCCCAGCTCTCAGCTGCTCCTCTGAATTAAAGGGTTTGGGCATCTTCACCTCTGTGATCTCAAGACACTGTAGTTGTAGTTGACTGTGTTGGTGTTGATTCTCAGGAAGAATCTAAAGGATCTTAGTCCCTTCCTAATCCAGACCCCAGCGGTAGGAACCTCTCTTTCTTCTTTCCCTTTCCTTCTTACCTTCTTTCTCCCTCCTTCTCCGAGGAGGAAGCCGGCAGGAAAACAGCTGGAGCAGAGGTTTGTCCTCGCTGGGAGCCAAGTGAGCGGAGAGGCAGGTCAGGGAGCCAGCCAGGCTGTACCCCTGCCTCTGCCCTGTGGCTTCCGCGCCTGGCTTCCCACTGGGGAGCAGAGGCTTTAGGGTGCCAAGGCGGGCTCGGTCGCTGGCCAGGTGGGCTGTGGCTTTTCCCAGAAATCGTCACTCTGTGCCAAACGTCTCCCGGAATCCACGCTGCTCGCTGTGCCAGGCGGAGTTCTGGTTCTGCTGCTCTGGCCGGCCTGCACGGGAGTGGGCACCAGCTGGGACCTTGGGGCGGGACAGGCTTCCAGGTCCTTCTCCAGAGCTCTGCTAGGGCTTCCCTGGTGGCGCAGTGGTTGAGAGTCTGCCTGCCAATGCAGGGAACACGGGTTCGTGTCCCGGTCCGGGAAGATCCCACATGCCGCGGAGCGGCTGGGCCCATGAGCCATGGCCGCTGAGCCTGCGCGTCCGGAGCCTGTGCTCCGCAACGGGAGAGGCCACAACAGTGGGAGGCCCGCGTACCGCAGAAAAAGAAAAGTCCAGAGATCTGCTAGAGGTCTAAACCCACGGCTCCTGTGAGCACAGAGAAGAGCAAGAGGAAATGTGGACGGCGAATAGGAGGAAGACACAGGTCCCCTTGCCAGCAATCAAAGAAATGTACACCAGTTACCTGTCACATTCGTGAAGTTAAAAATGCTAATACTCACGCTCTCAAAGGTCTTGAAATAAATGTGCTAGAAATCAATTTAGGCTTATGTATTATTTGGAAAACTTCATACTCTCTGACCCACTAATTCCACTCCTCGGGACTCATATTCAAAAGGGAAAGAAGACAAAGCAGACATCTGAGCAATGATTTATGTAGAAACATCATCAATGCCACGTTAGGTATAAGAATAAAAAAAGGAACAATACAAAAGTCAAATTAGGGGTAATTCTGTATGATGGTAGGCTACATAGACTATAAAATGAATATTTTATAGGACTTCAATAGCATGAGAAACTTTTTCTGATAAAGGATTATGTGAAAATGAGAAAATACAAACCTATACATACTGTGTGATTCAATAAGGATGCGGACACACACACACACACACACACACACACATTTTTAAAAGAATACACCAGAATGCTAAGCGTGGTTATCTCGGTGACTACTAGGTATAGCTTTTATTTTCTTTCTTATAATTCTTTGTGTTATCCCAAATGACATTATATTAAGTTTTGGTTACTTTTTTTTTTTTGGTTGCTGCAGGTGGGCTCCTTAGTTGCGGCTCGCCAGCTCCTTAGTTGCGGCATGAGAACTCTTAGTTGCGGCATGCACATGGGATGTAGTTCCCTGATCAGGGATCAAACCCCCTGCGTGGGGAGCACGGAGTCTTATCCACTGCGCCACCAGGGAAGTACCTTGGTTACTTTTAAGTCAGAATAAACATAGGTGTTATTTGTTTAACCCACATCAGAGATACTCTGTCTCCTTCACGCATCATGTTTACCAAGTGCTGACGCTGCTGTCAGTACTAATAAACCCAGGTGTTACTGAGATGCTCAGGCCACGGCAGGCAAGCCTGCAAGGAGCCCTCAAGTTCACGGAGGCGGCAAGAGCTGCGGCCAGCCCAGGGACACCGAACCATCCTGAGCTACCTCTTCTTATAAAAAAAGAGGCAGGTCTGTCTGTGAGCTCCACCGTCAGCTGCACATTGAAACAATCGGCCCCAGGGTGCGTCAGCTGACCTCACCCTGGCTTCACATGTGCCTTTCTGGGAAGGATTCCAGGCCCCTCAGGTGGACATTTATATTTTTGGAAACAAAACTGATCAACAAGAGGCAGAAGCATTCTTTGCCTCCACTTTCAGAAACCCAGCTCTGATCTCACAGGGTGGCGTCTCAGACTCCTTCTTCCCCTCATCGGGCAGCCCCGGGTGTCCAGGCTCCTTCCTGCCGCGTAGACGGTGCTCTTTCCCCAGAAGACCTGGCCGTGCAGACGGGAAGCTGAGAGCAGAGAGGGAGCCAGAGGCCTGAGTCTGAAGTCCAGCTTTGCCACTTACAAGCTGCATAACCTTGAGCAAATTACTAAACCTCTTCAAGCTCAGTTTCCTCATCTGAAAAATGCTTCCTCTCTCAAAGAAATGGATATGTGAGTGTTCATCAATTACTAAGTTCTCACTGTGTGTGGGCCCCCTGGTACGGAGGGCAAGAGGCCGTGCTGGTAAACCACACTCTGCAAAAGAAGAAAAAAGCCCTGGTGTGCGGCCTTTGCCAGATGCTGTGGTGTAAACACACCCACTATCATCCATTTCGAGCTACCAACAGTTTAACTGGTTGGCAAGGTTCCTGCATCTTTAACAACCAGGATCTCATGAGCTTCTGCACTCAGCCTGTCCCACGAGGACACACTTAATCCTGATCTCCATGGGCGCGCGCTTTAATGGGAGAAGATCAAGAGCTCTCTGTATGGTAATTTAATATAGATCTGTCCCACCTCTAGGCTCCGTGACGGCAAAGACTATTTTTATTTTTAAAAAACTTTTTCTTGTCATGTTATCTTTATTTCTGGGGGGGAGGGGGGTGCCCCACAGCACGGACCTTAGCTCCCTGACCAGGGATCGAACCTGCACCCCCTGCAGTGAAAGCACAGAGTCTTAACCGCTGGACTGCCAGGGAAGTCCCTTGCTGTGTTACCTTTAGTCCTGGCAGATAGGAAGGTGCCTAATAACACCTAATAACATGTTGAACGAATGCATAAATGTCTTCAATAAAAAACCAAAATGACCGAACGCTGAGTTAAATGCTGAGATACAGAGTAAGAAGGAGAAAGTCTTTTCAGTAGGTAGCCTCTCAGAGGAAAATATATTGAAGAATTAAACAAAACAATATTTTTAAAGGATGTAGCACAGTTGTCCATTATATAGAAACTATTCAATAACTCAATATATGATACCAAATCTCATCACTACCCCAGTCCAAATGGTACGTCACTTCCTGCCACAGTTTCCTCTGACTTTCTTCCTGCTACCATGACCCTCTGTGGAGACCCCCATGGTGGCCCTGCCCTAGCTTCCTGGAGGGGTCAGCATCTTCTATCGCCCATGGCTCTGGTGGCTGAACAGAGGCATCTGCGCATTCTCATACCTCGCTCTGGAATGTTCTGGCTCTTACTGCCCAGCCGAGAGCGTTGGGTCTTCTCTCCAACAGGGGTGGCCTGGGAGCCTGAGGCTGCTGGGAGGAAGAGTGCAAGGGTAGAACTGGCCTGTGTAAGGTCACAGGTCTACCCAGGGCATAGCCCTGGTTAGGAAGACCTGGCCAGTTACCTGACTGTCACCTTGGGCAAATCCCCATGCTTTGGCGTTTCAGCTTCCTAATCTATAGAATGAGGGTTTGGACCCAACGGTGTCTGCGCCTCCTTCAAGTTCTAACATGTTAACGTTCATATCAGTTGACACTCTCCGAAATGTCCTTCAAACTCTCTGGACCTCAAGAACAAGCTGTGCCTGGGAATTCCCTGGAGGTCCGGTGGTTAGGGGGTCCGTGCTTCCACTGCAGGGGGGCACGGGTTCAACCCCTGGCCGGGGAACTGAGATCCCGCATGCCGTGTGCGGCATGGCCAAAAGAACAAGCTGTGCCTTAAACAGGGCCATCAAATAGCCTCTGGCAGGCACACGCAGCCTGGCCCCCGTGTCCTGGTAGAAGGCAGGTCTGACGAATGGAGGTGTCCTCTTGACGCCATCACCTCTGCTGTTCTCCCCCGGAATTTCTTCGCATCTCCCCAGTGGTCAGCATCTCTGGAGTCCCCTGCCAGCAACACGTGGCTCCGCAGAATCTTAGGCCACTGAGGAGGCCCACATACGTCAATCTTTTCTTTTTTTTTAATACATTTTAATTTTTAAATTTATTTTAAAATTTATTTTTATTTTTTGTGCTATGCTGAGTGGCTTGTGGGATCTTAGTTCTCCGAGCAGGGGTTGAACCCAGGCCATAGCAGTGAAAGCGCAGGGTCCTAACCATTGGACTGCCAGGGAATTCCCTCAAACTTTTCTTAATATCCCATGTGTGGAAGTCCAATCTCTCCTCAAAAGCTTCCAGCCGTGGGGAGCTCCCTACCGTACGGAATGAGGTCTTCCATGGTTGGGGGTCTCCAAGGGTGGGTTTGAGGGCTGTGGAGCTGATAGGAGAGAAAGGAGCCCACCTCTGCTAAGCACCTACTATACACCAGCCACGCAGGCACAGCATTCTGTCAATCACCTTACTGAGTCCTTCTCATCTGGGGACGCACGACTCACTCTCATTTCAGACCTGAGGCTCTGAGACACTGAGTCACTCTCCTGAGGACACAAAGCCGGGATGCCTGAACCTGGCTCTTTGCCTCATGCCACATGCTGCCTGGTGCACAGAGCCTGAGGCTGACACCACTGGGATGGCCACCCCTGTCCCGTGTCCACCTGAATGATGCCCTTCACCAGCCGGACATGCCTCTCTTAGAAACCCTGGGTCACTGGGACCCCCCTGAGGGCAAACTCACACCAACTTGGGTGACATCCGGGGACTGAGGGGAAGGGGATCTTCATGTATTGGGTACTTATTAGGCAGCCCAAATTCCTTCATCTACTTTCCTTCCATCCTATCACATACTCCTGAGCACAGGCAGTAGAGTTCATGGTTAATAAGCATTTATCAAAAGGACAAAGGCATGTCCCTTGCAGAGGCAGACACGGGGGTCTTGAGAGGCGGGGTGACCCACAGCAGGTAAGGAGAACTGGGTCCAGAACCCAAGACCAGCTGGCTCAGGGCTCAGGCCCCCATCCCCACAGGAAGCTGTATGTTCTCAACGATGTCGGATTTTCCCCCAGCCCAAAGTCCCCAGGGAGACTGGGCCCAGTGAACGGTGTTTATAAAAGGCAGGTATGGAAGCCTCTGGATGCAGGTTACTCATTACATTTTATTAAATGCTGATATCGCCAACCCTCATAAATAGGCCAAGGGGTGCTAAGTCATCAAAAGGCCAAGCCAGACAAACAAGAGCCTTACTGATTAACCAAGCCCTGCTTTCCAGGCCTGCCAGCTGCTCTGCAGCCCTGCGGAGGCCAACGCCGCCATCTCCGCCAAGGTAGCCAAGGATCAAAGGCTGGGCTTGTCTGGGGGCCACTGTCAGGAACCTTGAAAACCAGGAGTGGAAAGGGCCCCTGGAGTCTCCCGAAAGCCCTGTTGCGGGGGGGTATTTTTCAGGGTAGGTGCTCCTTGAGTCCTGCCTCCTCTGACGTCACCAGGCCCACTGGAGGGAAGCTGGCTGTCCCCCACCCTGGCCCCAGGCAGCTTGGGGACTCGGCGGTCCCCCTTCCCACTGGACCCGGGGCCTCAGCTGCCACCTCTGTCCTGGCTCTCACACTGGCTCCAGGTTGGGGACCCTGGCAAGCATTCTCTGGCACTCCCAACATGAGCCCACAGTTGTTGTTGGCTTCAGAGTTTCATGAATAATATTTGTAGAGGGACAGAAAAAGGGGAAGAAAAATGACCACCGAGAGAAGCAAACAACAACCTCAAAGAAGTGCTGGGATCTTTCAAAGTCCCCACGGCGCTGTCTTAGCTGATGGGGGTGTGAGCTTCCTATGGTCGCTGTAACAAATTGCAACCAGCTTGGGGGCTTAAAGCCAAAGGAATTGGTTATCTTATTGGTTATCTTATAGTGCTGGGCGTCAGGAGTCCAAAATGAGACTGTGCTCCTTCTGGAGGCTTGACGGGAGAATCATTTGCTTGGTCTTTGCGGCTTCCAGAGGCTGCCCACCGCTCCTCGGCTCAGGGCCCTGCATCATTCTGCCATCACATCTCCCTCTGGGACTCTGCCTCTCCCGCCTCCTCCTTATAAGGACCCTTGCGACTACATGAAGCCCAGTCAGGTGATGCAGGACGATCTTTACACCTCAAGACCCTTAACTTAATCACATCTGCAAAATCCCTCTTGCTACTGTGTAAGGTAACACGTTCCCAGGTTCTGGGGTCAGGATGTGGACATCTCTGGGGAGGGGCCATCATTCAGGGGGGCACAGTGGGTTTGCGCTCTCTCTGCAGTGAGCACTGACAGCCCTGTTGTCCTAAGGTCACCAAGCTTCCCACTGACCCCTAGACACAGGCATCCCCAAATTTCCTTCCTTATGGCCTGCTCCCCAGGGCTGGGTGGAGCCTTCCCTGAGGCTGACAAGGTGCAGCTGTGCTCGGCGGGGGTGGCACCCATGCTGCCAGGAATCAGCCCCTCTGGGCACATCCTCACCCTTGGATCCTGATGGAGCTCTAGCTTCTATTCTCAACCAGGGCTCCTCTCTCAGCCTTGGCTTCAGAACCAGACTTGGCCATGTCAAGGTCATGAGTAACACTGTACAGATTACTCCCGCCTCTGACCCTCCATTTCCTCACGCACACAAAAGCGCCAATGCCATCTCCTCCCCAAAGCTATTGTGAGGACTGGAAATGGCAAACTGTGATTCAGATAACTCAGACACCCATAAAGGTCCCTTTGCCCTTTGCAAAAAGGACAAGATCTCTGAAAAACACAGCTCGGATTCTGGCACTCCCCGCCTGGGATGCTTCAGCGGCTTCTGGTAGCGCTTGGGTTAACATCAGGCCCCCTCCCGAGGCTTCCCTGGAACAGCAGAGTCAGGCCCCTGCCCACCTCTCTCCTCTCACCCCAAATCATCCCCACTGGCCCACTTCCTTTCCTTAAATACATCAAACCCACTTCTGGGATTTGTCCTTCCCTTTCTGTCCAGAACACTCTCGCCCAGCTGTGTGAACCAGTCTCCCCCTCGCCCTTCGGCTCTTAGCTCAAATCCCGTCTCTTAGGAGCATTCAGTCTGAGTTGGTTCCTCCACTTACTCCCCATCTGCACACCGTGTCTCTCTCCATCACACGTGTCACTTTCCTCCTCCTCCTGGACATCCAGCTGGACCACACCTCCCGCCTTCCTTGCAGTGAGATGTGGTCACGCCGCCAGTGGCACGTGGGCAGGAGGGGTGCCCACTGTTACATCAGTCTGTTATACAGACCCCCTGCACGGTCGTCCCTGCTCTCTCTGCTCCCATCTGCAAGGCCAAGTACAGAGGGTCTGTACTTGAGGATTAGCAGATGGGGAGGGGGTCACATTCGAGTAAATCCGGGAAGACCTGATAAACACCTATATTGGATTTCTCCATAAGAAATAAAGTTTTATTGTTTTAAGCGGCTGAGATTTGGGGGTTGTCGGCTAACCCTGACATGTTTGTTTGTATCTGCTTCCTTGTTTATTGTCTATCTCACTAAAATGTCAACTCCAGGAGTGCAGGGGCACTGGATGTCTTGGTCCCTGTTGTTGTCTCAGCTCCGAGCACAGTGTCTCTGACACAAGGTAGGTGCACAACCTAAGCTTTTTGAATTAATAAATACATGAGTGAATAAATAAAGTTGGCCTGACTCCCCTTTCTATGTTCTATAGAAATCCGAAGCCCACCCCACATTTTTGCAAATTCCCATGGACTTGGGCTCAAGGGTTCAGAGTTCTGGCGTTTTGCTCCCCTTTCCGCTGGATTATTTAAGTCTAAGCGTCTTCATTTCATCATATTCACAGCTTGATAAGTCGAGCGTGGAAACCCATCTCTTTCTGTGTGCGCACGCTCACATAGAACCGTGCACACGCACACACCAGCCCAAGGTGCACTAAAGTTAGTGGAGGGAAGAGGGTGACATTGCATGCAACGTTCAAATGAAGTCAACAACTCATTTTTACTTTCTGGGGCCACCCACTGCTCCGCCCAGGCACTCTGCCCAGCCATTTCCCTCTCCATGCTGTTCTCACCGCTTGGCCCTTTTCTGGTTCTCTTTTTCCTCCTTCTCTCCTCTCTCTCCTCATGGCAGATCGTGCCAAGATTGTAACACCTTCTCCCATCTTGCACGCTCTTCAGCTATGGGACCTCTCCGCCCTCCCGTCAAGAGGTGGAGTCTGTGACTGCTTCACCCCGATACAACGAGGGGGAGGTCACATCACGTGATTTCTGAGCCCAGGTCATGACAGGCAATGCGGCTTCTGCCTCGTCCACTGGGACGCTTGCTTTCGGTAACCTTGGCTGACATGTAAGAGGTCCAGCTCCCCCGAGGCCACCCTAGTGTAAAGAAGCCCAGACCACATGGAGACGCCGTGATGCTGGCTGTGGTCACCAGCCCCAGCTGAGGCTGCACCCGCCACCAGACTTTTGATGCTACCTGCTGTTGAGTCACCCCATCCGGCTGAGTCTTCCCAGCCGAGCCACCTGTCTGTGCTCCACCCAATTTCCAGCCCACAGAATTCATGAGCGTAATAACATTGTGGTTTTCCAACAGCAGGTTTGGGAGTGCTTTGCTCTCCAGTAATAGAGCAATTGAAACATCTCTTCCCAGCTCTCCCAGAGGCAAAAAAAAGATTTTCCTCATTTTCTTAAGCATCCCATTAGCCACTTCTTTTGTTGTCCCAGTCTCTGCCCTCAGGGTCTCAGATTCCATCCCAAGTAGCTTATTAAGGTATTTTCCTAAACAAAACTTCTCTCTGGGATGTGTCCTGATGCCAGCAATTAAGATAGCAAAGTGTTTTATTTCTGCCAATTTTTTGAGTGCTTGGCATCTAGAGATGCTGAATTAATGTTAGTTTTGAATTCCGTCTTCTTCTTTGAACTCCTGGGGAGCTGGAAGATGAATAGAAGGCTGGGGTAAGGGAGCAACTTTAGAATTCCAGAAATAAGCCACCGGATCCTGCTGGACTCGGCATTTATATCAAGCAGGATCCAGCAACGAAAGAGCCTTTACCAGGAAGTTTAATAGAGAACATTTGATACAGAAAGTTAGGCACCGTGGTGTAGGAAGAATTGAGAGGCCTTACGTGTAGGGTCGCCAGATAAAATACAGGAAGCCCGGTTAAATTTGCATTTCAGGTAAGCAAGAATTTTTTTTTTCACGTAAGTAGGTCCCATGTAATATTTGGGAATACTTACTTATACTAAAAAACGATGTGCTGTTTATCTGAAATGCAAATTTAACTGGGCTTCCTGTATTTTTATTTCTTAATTCTGGTAAACTCTACTCATGGGAAACTCTGAGGCAACCTAGAGTTTAGCAATAGCAGGAAACATCTCTTCCTGGGGCTGGGGAACAAAAAATGAGGGGCTATTACTGGGGTCCAGGGGCTGAGGCTGCTGCCTGGAGCTGGTACCATGGCAGGGAATGCCTCGCTGGGGCTGGGGCCCAAAGCTGGGAGAAGTTCCTCAGCCTCTAGGTTATCTTCCCAAACAACTAGATTCTGTGGCCCGAGGTTGGCCTGGCTGCTTCTGGGCAGTAGCTGCCACGGCTTTATCAGTGGAAGAAGCTAACAAGCTTACCTTCAGACAGCCACTGGAAGTCCAGACCCCTCATCAAGTACAAGGGATTCTGGAAATTAAAGGCCACCATTGCCTAACTGGAGGCTGCCTTACTAAGTGCCTGGCTTTACTCCTTGACTCCCCAGAACTAACCCTTAAAACTTGACGCACCCTCAACCCGGCTACACTAATGCCTGTTGAGGCCCAGAACTAACACATTCCTGCCCTGAGACCCTTGACCAGGTTTATACCTGTAGACCTGATCTAACAGATCAGGCCATAGAAAACCTTGAGGAAGAATGGTTTACTGATGGCAGTAGTTTCGTTAAAGATGGAGTCAGGACGGCAGGGTGCGCTACTGTGAGCGCTTACAGTGTTATATAGAAGCAAAACCTTTGCCACCTAACACTTCAGCCCAGAGGGCTGAGCTAATAGCCCTAACTGGAGCCTTAACTTTAGGGGGAGTAAATTATAAATATATATCCAGGGCTTCCCTGGTGACGCAGTGGTTGAGAGTCCGCCTGCCGATGCAGGGGACACGGGTTCGTGCCCCGGTCCGGGAAGATCCCACATGCCGCGGAGCGGCTGGGCCCGTGAGCCATGGTCGCTGAGTCTGTGCGTCTGGAGCCTGTGCTCCGCAACGGGAGAGGCCACAACAGTGAGAGGCCCGCATACCACAATAAATAAATAAATAAATAAATAAATAAATAAATAAATAAATAAATAAATATATATACAGACTCAAAATATGCCTTCCTTGTGTTACATGCCCATGCAGCTATCTGGAAGGAAAGGGGACTTTTAAATGCAAAAAATTCCCCTGTAAATGACGGGCCTGAGATTTTATATCTTATAGAAGCTGCTCAAAAACCAAAACTAGTAGCAGCCGTTCACTGCCGCAGGTACCAAAAGGAAACTCTCAAGTTACCCAAGGGAACGACAGGGCAGATCGGGAAGCAAAGAAAGCAGCCCTGATGCCCACACCAGATAGAAACCAACACTGAGAAAATTTGACAGCAAGCCACCTGGCTTCAGCAGACAATTAACCACCAATCCTTGCTATTTGATATCGTGAGGAAATTGAAAACTGCTTCTCTAGTTTGTTCTCTTGGATCCCACGAGGTATAAAAAACTTTCTGGAGACTTCCCTGGTGGCGCAATGGTTAAGAATCCGCCTGCCAGTGCAGGGAAAACGAGTTCGAGCCCTGGTCCGGGAAGATCCCTCATGCTGCAGAGCAACTAAGGCCTGTGTCACGACCACTAAACCTGTGCTCTAGAGCCCACGTGCCACAACTACTGAAGCCCACGTGCCACAACTACTGAAGCCCGCGCGCCTAGAGCCCATGCTCCACAACAAGAGAAGCCACCGCAATGAGAAGCCCGCGTACCGCAACGAAGAGTAGCCGCCGCTCACTGCAGCTAGAGAAAGCCCGTGCGCAGCAACAAAGACCCAATGCAGCCAAAAATAAAATTAAAATAAATTAAAAAAATAAACTTTCTGGCAGGAGGCTTTTATTTTCTTATAACCTTTTCTTTTCAGTCATACTGACTTGTGCTGTTTCATCTAGTACTCCGTTGTCTTCCCTACTGTTGTAAACCTATGACTAAGACTTTTCTGTCCAAGAAGGAGACCTGGGACCAACGA
The DNA here is from genome assembly GCF_964270905.1 of Leucopleurus acutus. Taxonomy (NCBI): domain Eukaryota; kingdom Metazoa; phylum Chordata; class Mammalia; order Artiodactyla; family Delphinidae; genus Leucopleurus; species Leucopleurus acutus. The sequence goes on from NC_139159.1 coordinate 76,253,901, forward strand.
ACGGGTCCAGACCTTACATTCTAAAAATAGAGAAACACATTAAACTTTAACCCTGAGATTAACAAAAATATATACCCAAGCAGAATGGCTTCTTGGCAGGGGTGACATCACCTCCCCTGTCTGGTCAACGGTTAAGGAAGCCCTCCCAAAGTTAAGCTGGTTCCTTCCCTTTCCAGGCCCTTTAACGGCTACTGTTGTTCTTCTCCTTTTTGGCCCTTGTTTATTTAACCTTTTGATTGAGTTTGTGTCTTCTAGCCTCCAACAGTTTGAAGTAAGTTTCATGATGACTCAAGAATTCAACCCATTCCAGCGGAGGGTGGCCCAGGTCCCTACAGGTCCTTGGAACAGTCAGCAAGGGACTTCTACACCTCTAGGGGAGGCTAGGCTCTGCGGCCCCTGTCCAGGAGGAAGAATTTTCAGAAGAAGAGACCTCTGGCCCCTTACCCCTTAAGAATAACAGTGTAGAGTCTCTCAGGGGCAGATGAGACCAGCTGGGACCTGGGACCCTTTGCTGCAGTGCTGCAGTGCTCACACCTGGACAAACCTCTCCTCCAGCAACAAAATACAAAGAACCTATAAGGGACTAAAAATAACTGCATGCATGCACAGTTGGGGCAAATTCTGGACAAAAGGTACAAAAGACAAAAAAAACCTGCCACTTCTGAAGAGCTGGGAGCAAAAACAGGGCGTTGGGAGCAAAAGCGGGGTACCGAGCATGCCCCCTGCACTCGACACCACCTAAGTGGTGGGCAAAACACCTAAGCCACCCCTCCAGCCCGACCCCTGGACACACCCCTAGCCTCACCCCACATAAGGAACAATCTCACCCCCCACCCCAGGAGCCAGCGAGCAAGGGAACCTGTTGCTTGTTCTCACCCCCCGCTGCTGCAGCAGGGGCCCCAATAAAGCCTTGCCCCCCAAAAAATATATATATATGACTTCTTTAACCATTTCTTGAGCCCCCACAATGTTTGTGGCATCATATTAAGCAATTCATAAGCATCATGTCCTTCAATCCTTAACCAAACTACAAAGGAAGACACAATTCTTTGGCACATTTTACAGAGGAAAACATTGAGGCTCAGTGAGATTAAGAAATTTGCCCCAAATCCCACGTAAAGTACGTGGCAGGGTCAGGTCTTTGCTATGCCAGCAGGAGGTACTTCAGCCCTGTGGGCAGGTTGGGGAAAGGATGGGAGTCAGAGAACCACAGCAACATCAATTCATCCTAGACTGTTGGGTCTGGAAGGGACACCATCTTGATCTGTGTCCATAGGCTTTGGCTAACAAAGTCCCTGAAATGCCTTCTCATTCTTGGTCTTCCTAAAGGCATTCAATCCATTAGTTCTTCCATTCCAACACCCCAGACTCACCTGTTGGCAGCCCGGTGTGGTAGAAAACAGCAGCGTATAATAGTTAAGAGCTTGAACTATGGAGTCAAAGGGCCAGTTCAAATCCTGGCTCTGTCATTTACTAGCTCTGTGACTTTGGGCAAATTCCTGAAGCTCTCTGTGCCTCTCACTCTTAATTTATGAAATGACGCTGATGATGACAATGACGATGGTGACAATGATAATGATGGTGTCTACATTACAGGCAGGGTCACCATGCACAGTCACGGCTGCAGGCTACAAATGGGTTGCTGTTCAAGGCTGCGTCTACAAGCAACAGGCCAGGAGCAACCCTGCCCATAGCGGTGCACCTTCAATGGATTCATCTATGGGGGGAACCAGTACAGCGCCTTGCCCATAATCTGCACCCGATAAATGTCGGCTGTTATTATATATATACTAAAGAATTGACTAAGTGCGGGGCAATATGGGAAGCACTGAGAGTACAAAGCTAAAAGCCCCCGTGAACCGTGTGATGGGGGAGGGGAGAGGGGGGCGGGGAACCACACCGTTTTAGCAAGTTGTACTGCGTGCTAATTCGGGCACTGTCGTTAGCCCAGGGGGACAGAGGAAAGAAGGGACCAGTTCTGGCTGGAAATAAACAGCAGGACCGGGAAGGAGTTGGTCTTATAGAAAAGGGCATCAGAGGCGGGAGTAGACAGGGTGTAGGCATGGAGGTGGGGCGTGATGGGCAGGTGTCCGAGGGAAGGAGGGGAGGAGGGGCGTGCCAGATGCAGAAGGTTGGAGAGGTGGGCAAGAGGCAGGGCCCTCACGAGGAACTGGCTGTCTGCAGTGACAGGGAAGCTTTTCAAGTTGAGAAGTTGAAACATCTCAACAGGAGGGCAGGAAGGAGCATGCTTGGTGTCAAGCCTGTCACTGTTTTCCTCGCCCCGCCAGCACCGATCGGCCATCACTTTGTTGCACTGAGGCTGGCCTGCGAAGTAATTTACACAAAGGGTCCCGGGCATCCGGACTTACTGAGCGCTTTCTCTTGGGTCAGTTTTGCAGAGACCTTCAAAGCCTGATGAAGGATGGCAGCAGTGCTATGTGTTGTGAGGTCTTGGATAAGCCACCGCTCCTCCCTAAACGTGGAGCTGGTGGCCTCTGCTCCCGGCTGTGTGCACGGGTGCAAGCAGCGAATATGGCTGTGGACACGAACGTATAAGGGGAAAGTCAGAATTTGGAATACTGCGTGATATTCCCGGGGACCCCTGACTCCTAGCACAAAGTACCCCCTGACCTGTCCACCCCCCGTCCCCACCCCAGATGGATCCTTCCAGGTGATGTATCTTGGTCCAAAACTGCTGACCTGAGACTTCGGCCTTGGGAAAAGGCCCTCCATGCCACCTAAGGCCCCAGGCTCCGTCTCATAGAGGATCAGATTAGGAGAGGCCTTCTGGGATCGGGTCGCCCAAAGCCCTTACGTTATGGCCGAGAGAACCAGGGTCAGAGAAGGCACAGGGCAATCCTATGGCTTTCCAGTGGGTCTGGAATGACTCAGGGAGGACTCTCCGATCTTCACACTTCTCGCCCCGCATCCTTCACGTCAGCTTCATCTCTTCCATTTACCTGTCCACCTACCCAGCCAGTATTTTTAAGGTGATGCCTTTTCCCATTCAGCCAGCACTGCCCGAGCACCTGCCAGCTGCCAGCCACTGTGAGAACACAAGGAGGACTCCCCCAACCCTGACTAAGAGCTGCTAATTTTTTTTAAAAAAATTAACCATATTATTTATTTTTATTTTTTGGTATGTGGGACCTTCCTGACCAGGGATGGAATCCGTGTCCCCTGCAGTGGAAGCGTGGAGTCTTAACCCCTGGACCACCAGGGAAGTCCGCAAAGAAACAATTTTGGTGCAGAATAAGCATGTTCTTCTGAGGATGGACGGCTGTCCTGGGAGCTCTGGAAGCATGATGAGATGTGAGATGTAGGTGCCAGGAGGGAAGGGGTGATCCATCCTCCAGACAAAGCTGAGAGGGCAGTGGATGACTTTCCCGTGGCCCAGGAGGCTACTCCTGTCCCCATCTAGCCAGTTAGCACCAAAGCAGGAAGGGAGGTGGTCCACAGCAGGCCAGCAAGGAGATGGCTGGCAGAGGTGGAGGTCGGGGACGGGGCTGGGACAAGCCTTTGGTCACCTGGGCTGGGACCTGGTTTCCCAGGGACTCGGAGCCCCTGGGGAAGAATCTGACCGGAGGCATCACCTGATCAGCTCTGTTCTTTCTAACCTTCCACTCTCAGCCGTGCCTACGTGCGTCAGGACAGAGAAACTCGCACTGTTTATGCAGCTATGACCTGGAGAGGCTGAGCAGTTCATTTTCTACCTTGACTTGGAAAGTTCAGCTGGTAAAGGGAAGCCACGTGTTTGTAACAGGAAGTCGGATTTCCAGGACGTGCCTGCAGTCACAGCTCTATTTCTGGAACAATTCTCGGGCTCCAATTTCTTTAGAAAACTTAAATGAAACCCTGCAAGGCCCACTTTTCTCTCTCGTTGTCTCTGGTCCTGACTCGCCCTCCCTGCCTTCTCCCCGTCCCTCCTCTCCCTTCGCAGAGACCCGGCTGTGGGGAATGTGTAACCTGTACACCTTCCTTCGGGGCTTCGAAAAGAATCCCCTACCCATCGGACACAAGGCTGGACAGCTGCCCAGAGACTCTGCCCAGAGGGGGCTCCCGTCTCCCTAACCTCTGGCCATGGGCCCAGTGATGCAAACACCGGCCCCTGGATTCTTCCCCAAAGCTGGACAGTCAGGGAATCTGGTCCAATCTTTCTCCTGCTGCTAAGACCCTGTTAGACTCTGAGCAAGACTTTAACACGCTGGGCCCTGGTTTCCACGTCCATAAAAAGGGATTATTAATCCACATTCTGCCCCCCTCACAGGGCTCATCAAATGAGAGAATATAGGAAAACAATTATTGATTACTATTTTAATCTTTTAACTTATGCGAAATCTAGATAATATATAAGTAAGCATTTTAAAGTATACTATCTAGTGGCATGTGGTACTTTCACAATGGTGTGCAATTACTGCTTCTATCTAGTTCCATGACATTTGCATCAACCCAGAACATACCTCTGTACCCGCTGAGCAGTTACTCCCAGCCCTCCCCCTGACCCCACCTCCAGCCCTTCCTGTCTCTGGATTGACGAAGTATGGATAGCTCACAAGAATGGAATCATATCCTATGTGACCTTTTGTGTCTGACTTTATTTGCTTAGCATAATATTCTCGGGGTTTATCCACATTGCAGCATGTATCAGTACTTCATTCCTTTTTATGGCTGAATAATATTCCATCGTGTGTGTACATCACAATCTACCCACTCTTCTGTTGATAGACACTTGGGTTGTTTCCACCTTTGGGCTATTTGAATAGCACTGCTACAAACATTAGTATGACAATAGCTGACTGATACAATCAAGTTTGGGTTTTAGTAGATTACATGCATGTGGATAATGAATTGGAGAGTGACAAGATGAGTACCAGAGAGAGGACTTTAGAGTTAGTAGGTCCTCGATATTATCTAATTGCAAGGTAATAAGGAAGGCTTAATGGGGGTTGGAATGGAACTGGGGAGAAGATTAGATGTGAGCAATACATGTTATAGAAGCAGAATGGACAGGGCTTGGGGGTGGGATAGCTGTGGTGGGTGAGAGAGAAGGAGCCCCAGGGATGCTACCTTGCACACCTGTTTTGCAGACCAGGGAGGCCAGTGGAGACGCCAGGAGCAAGAGCAAGGGAGGAAGATGATGGATTTGGTTTGGATTTGTGGAAGGTGCAGGGCTTTGGGACATAGAAAGGAGGATATGCAGAAGACACATGGATATGTGGGTCTGAGGGAGGAGAAAGGGAAAAAATAGAGAGTCATGGCACCAGCAGTGAGGGGCAGTGTGACTGTGGTTTGTAAGAAGAGGACCAAAGATGGCGTCTTAGGAGCCCAGATATATGAAGTGGGAGATGGGGAACGTGCAAAGGGCCAAGAAGGAATCAGAGAGGAAGGAGATGTGCCACAGAAGCTGGCCCTTCAGCTGGGGAGGCCCTTTCCCTGATTTTCCCTTTTTGGTAAACTCCTACTTTACCCTCAGCACCCAGCTGAGTGTGACCATCTTCTCTTTTTTGGAGCTGCACCAGTACGGCTGCACCCTCCACCCCAGTCTGGTCAACACTCTTGGCCAAGGTGAAAATTAACCTTCTGGCATCCCTGGGCATTCCCCAGACTGGGCTGGCTCTTCTGTGATGAATCAGCCCACGGGGCTCACCTCCAAAGTGCCTCGGTTTAGAGCAAAGCTGAGTTCCCTGTCCCCATGGGCTTGGTGGCAGATGGAGCTCACATAATCCCTAGTCATGACTCATTTCATTCCTAGCATCATTCATCTCCAGGAGCTTGTCCTCTATGTGTCCCATGGCCTTAGGTGCCTCAAAGGTGTCTGCCAGCTGTTTTGGGAGACACTGCAAGGGGCTTAGGGTTCCGAGTGCAGGCTCAGAGCCTGACCGCCTGGTTTACATTCAGGGTCCACTGCTGATGCGCTGTGTGCCCCTGGGCAAGGTGGTCTACCTCTCAGAGTTTTGGCGGTTTCTTTAACTTTTTATTTTATATCGGAGTATAGTTGATTACCAATGTTGTGTTAGTTTCAGGTGTACAGCAGAGTGATTCAGTTATACATACACACGTATCTACTCTTTTTCAAATTCTTTTCCCATTTAGGTTGTTACATAATATTGAGCAGAGTTCCCTGTGCTATACAGTAGGTCCTTCTTGGTTATTCACTTTAAATATAGCAGTGTGCACATGTCAATCCCAAACTCTCTAACTATCCCTCCCCTCCACCCTTTCCCCCGGCAACAAGTTCTCTGAGAGTGTTTCTGTCTTGTAAATAAGTTCATCTGTATCATTTTTTTTAAGATTCTGCATATAAGGTAAACCATATGATATTTGTCTTTCTTTGTCTGACTTACTTCACTCAGTATGACAATCTCTAGGTCCATGTATGTTGCTGCAAATGGCATTATTTCATTCTTTTTAATGGCTGAGTAATATTCCACGGTATACATGTACCACATCTTCTTTATCCATTCCTCTGTCAATGGACGTTTAGGTTGCTTCCATGTCTTGGCTATTGTAAATAGCGCTGCAATGAACACTGGGATACATTTGTCCTTTCGGACCATGTTTTTCTCTGGATATATGCCCAGGAGTAGGATTGCAGGATCACATGGTAGCTTTATTTTTAATTTTTTAAGGAACCTCCATACTATTCTCCACAGAGGCTGTTTGGGGTTTGTTTTTGCAGGTCTTTTTTCTTCCCTTCCTCTCTTGTGGTTTGATGACCATCTTCAGTGCTGTGTTTGTGTTGCCCTTTCTTTTTTATCTGTAAAATGTGCAGCCAGGAAGAATACTTGCCCCTGGAATTGTGCAGCAGGTAAGTTACATCCTGCAAACACTACAAACAGACTGGAACATGGGAGATATTTAATAAATGTTAGCATTCAATTTAAATTGAATAAATTCCCAAAGGCTCGCTGAGTCAAGCAACACAATTTTCGAGTGCCTACTACATGTCTGCTACTGTGCTAGGAGCAGGGAATTCAGAAGGGAAGAAACTGACACCGTTCCTGGCCTCAGGGAACTTCTATTTGTGACTTTGGGCAAGTAGGAGATTAGATGTCCTTCGGTATAAAGGCTTGAAACACATAGATTTTGTCCAGATCCTCCAACGTACAGATCTGGAAACGGAGACCCCAGAGCCAGTGTGTGGTCCAGCTGCCATGCTGTCTGCAAGAATGGGAATGGCTTGGAGTCACTGGCAAACTCCACCCTCTCTTCCCAGTATATCTCTCCTGACGTCCAAATTGCTCTTAGCATCTACCAAAAGTGGTTCTCTGGCCTTCGCTCAGACAGCTACCCAAAGAGAGCTCACTTCCTTCCTGAGACAGCAGCTCATGCCATCGCTGGGGGGTCTACATTGGGAAGAACCATCTTGCGCAGAAGAAGCCGGACAAAGGTAACGCTAACAGCCGCCTGGACACACCAAGTTTCTCATCTGCACAACAGCCCTTCAGGTAATAGAAGGCATTGACGAAGACGAGGCTGAACAGCCTTGATTCCACTACCCCTGTCTCTGGGGTCCTTCCCTAGGGTGTGGGCTGGCCTGTCTGCATTTTGCTGAGCCTGCAGAACGGGGTGCTCTGCCCAGGTACACTCAGGACTCACAGGGAAGAGCCAGGGGGCCTCTCACCAGCAGCTCTCTGATGTCTGTGACGTCAAGGAAAGACGTGGGCGGAGATACTGCTCCTCTACTATCCCAGACACTCCCCCGCATTCCCAGCCTCCCTTGCAGCTTTGTTTGGACCACGTGGGTAGTAGCTCTGGCCACTAGACCTTGCGTGGAAGTGGTGGGTGCGGACTCCAAGTTAAGATTTAGTGAGTCATTTCCATCCCCTTGTCCCCTTGCCATTGGCCTTGAAGGCCAATTGAAGTTGAACCTGGTACTGTCACAAGATGAAAATAACAGGGGAGCGCAAGTCACCACATGGACGGCCCATGTAGGGAAATTGCCAAACCCATCAGACTCTGACACAGCAGGAAATACACGTCTGTCGTCTGTTCGAAGTCACTGGGATTCTCGGGCTTATTTGTTGCTGTGGCGCTAGGCTGTTGTATCCTGACTGATGGAGGCAGGTCTGATCTTGAATCGTCTGATCCCTCATGGAGTGTGTGGCCACAGGCAAGTAGCTAACAGTCTCTGAGCCTCAGATCTTCCGTGAAGGTGGTAGCACTATCGCATCCAAGGGGCTCTTGTGAGAACTGAATGAGAAAATGCATGATGAATGCCTGGTACAGAGAAAGAACTCAGAAAATGTGATGCTGCCATCTTTGCTTTCCATATACTTTTTCATTTACTACTCATTCTACAGATTAAGAAACCAAGTCCAAGAAATCAGGGTTACCCCATAGATTAGAAAGCTATGAGTCACAGAGAAAGGGTGGGAGTTTGAAGCTAGTGAAATTCTGAGGTCTGGAGGTACAGCAGGGGCCTGGGCCCAGCTGCGCTGTGTGACAACGCGACACCACGTAAAGCTTTTTAGCCTGTCCTCGTTTGCTTGAGGTTTTGACCTTTTCCAACTGCGTCCAGATTTTTCCTCTTGACACAGTTCTCTTGGCTGAGAGACAGAGATCTCAATCTCCTCATCTGGAAGTGGTGGACTTGATAATAGCCAAGTCTTTTTAAGTTCTGACCTGGGTGTGTGTGTGTTTTCATGTGGTTTTCAAACCCTTTCTGTGTTGAAAATCTGGCTGAAGGCGATTCCATTGCACCCTCTGGTGGCCACTGTCTCTAGGTGTTCCGGTCAGGCTCTTGGCCGAGATCACAGTGAAAGTTTGGCAGCTCCCAGGGCAGGGCAACCACTCTGTGAGGGCTCATCTCCCAAGTGCTTCAGTTTGGAGCAAAGCAGACAGTCCCCTGTCCTCACACTCTTGTGGGGAACTCAGCATCTTGCGGTGGAAGCCCTGGCTCTACCCCTCCCACCCTGGCAAGTTACTTCGTCTCCTGGAATCTCAGTTTCCTTGTTCAATTCTCCTCTAGAAGGAACAGTGCCGCTCGGCAGGATTGCTGCAGGATTAAATGAGATTAACGTAGGCAAAGTACTCAGCGTGTGAAAGGGAACTATCATCATTATTAATAATCTCCCACGTTTCCTGGTGTGACGGTTGTCCCCCCATAAGGCTGTGACCTTCTGATGGCAGAGCCTGTCTTGCCCAGCCCCCAGTGGCTCTCGGTACATATTTAGCAAATGAAGTGTATGTGTACATAGCGTACGTTAGTTTCTCATACACTCGCATGAGACAGGCAGATCAGGAATCATCGTTCCTACCTTACAGAAAAGGCCCATGTCTGAATCCAGGTCTTTGACTCCCCGGACCTGTGTGTGCCTGTGATCCAGCCAAGCCTCCTTCTCGGGGGACTTACAAAGGAAAGGAATCTTCCAGCGATCCACAAATCTACAGCACCTCTAGCTCCCTGTTTTGGATAAAGTTTCAGGAAAGCCAGTCCAAATGTTTTAAAATATGGATGGGAAGGAGTTCTCAGAACTGGTCGGTCCCCATAGGAAGCTGAGCTTGGACATACGTGGATCTGAAGGTGCCCTCAGGGCACGCAACTTACCACAGTAACAGGTTATAGGTAAGCACCCCTTCCCCAGGGCTGGAGAAAGGATGTTCTGAATTGATAGCACTCAGGACCCTTTGCTGAGGCCTTCCACAAGCCAGGAAGTGTGCTGGGCAGGTGGCACCCAGGGGATCCCTGGCCCCGAAAAGAGGGTAGTAGCTCATTGCCCTGTCTTGTGAGACGTGCCTGGAGGGTCCTGCGGACACGACTGCCACCCCAGCTCCTGGCCACTCACGTCCAGCTCTCAGCAGCAGTGTCCAGGTGAGGACCGTGTCTCCCTTGGCCACACTGACGTTTCTGGACATCACACACGCCCACTCCCCAAACCTTCCTTTGCAGCGTGTACCATCTGGGTGCAACACTCGCCTTTCCCTATCACGGGCACCCACCGTCTTGCTGCCTGCTTTCCCTCATTCGCGGCAGACTGCAAATTGGGGCTGTGAGTTTCTACCAGCTTGTGCCCTTGGCCTGCAGGCTTCCAGCCAGATCCACGGCCTCCAAGGTCCATAGCCTGACAAGGCCCAGGTCTCTGATCCCAAATGGCTGGGGCCTTAGGGCCTCAAGCCCACCTTACTGTCCTGAGCTCTGGGGTCATGGCGAGATTGCTTCAGGAACCAGTCAAAATTAAATGCTAATTTAATTTTGAATTGAATTAGAACTGGAGCAAAATATTCAATTCCCTTTTGCTTATCTCATCCAATGGAACGGACTTTTCTATCGCTGATTGCAGCAGCCAGGACAGCCTGAGCAGTGAGCCACGTGGAGATCCGGAGATGGGGGAGAGATTGGGGGAGGGACGTGCTTCCCAGAGCCCAGCTGGGATCTGGTTTTGCTGAGCTGCCTTCTCACTATGTATCTTCTCTTTTCTTCACTATGTATCTTCTTATAAGGGCACTAATCCCATTATGGGGCCTCATCTAAACCTGATCATCTCCCAAAGGCCTCATTTCTAAATACCATCACACTGGGGGTGAAGGCTTCAACATATGGATTTTGAGGACACAATTCAGTCCGTAGCAGTGGGACTGGAGTTGAGTGCAACCAGTCTCTGAATCCTTCCACATGACCACAGATAAAAGGTGTGGCGAGGTGCCTAGCATCTCTGAGAAGCAGGTTACCTGGAATTTGCTGATTCCATGAAGATCTGATGCTTCAGCTGAAGATGACCAAAGAGCTGTGACTCTGACATGTGGAAGGGGCATCGTCTGGCTCTTCAGGGCTCCAGAGTTTGGACAGACCCAGCGGTGGGCTTTGGGTGCAGGGTGGGGGGAGAGGGGGAAAATTCATCATCATCGTCCCACAGATGGATACTGATGAAGTAGGGCTGGTTAGTACCTGAGCCCCGGAGGTGTTTGGTGGGTGCTGACTCAGTGAACGAAGCAGAAGCGAAGGAGAAGCTGGCCCTTCCCCAGTGGGTACAGAGGGACCCACGGATCAGTGGCGGTGTTTCTTCTCAGACCCTTAGAAGCACAGCATCCTGGACCTCACATGACCTCCTTGCTTAGGAAGGGACAGACCTTTGGTGACATGACTTTTGTGAATCCTGGTGTAAATAAGCCACCTTCCAAAGACATTTGGAGGACGGGGCGCCAGAGGGCCTGGGGACACCTCCACTTGGTGGGCGACACTCAGGCGGATGGGACAGGCACGCTCTGAGAGACCTACTCACTCACACACAGGAGCCAAGTGACATCTGAGGCAGATCCCTAAACACAGCTGGACATGAAAAATGATGATGAAAAAGAAAGGAGAAGAAAAAATGAGGGGGCGTATGTGGAAAACACTGAGGATCGTTGAATCTAACACCTGAGATCACATACCCTCTCCTTTCAATCTTTGTGTATGTGTAAAGATCCTTATGGTAGAAAGTAAAAAGAAATTAGAAATACTTTTTGGTTGGTTTTTTATCTATTTTTAAAAATTTAACTAACTTATTATTTTTTAATTTTAAAACAATTTTTATACAAGTTTTAAAGGTTACTTTCCACTTACAGTTATTATAAAATATTGTCTGTATTCCCCGTGTGATACAATACACCCTTGAGTCTATCTTATACCCAGTAGTTTGTACCTCCTTCCTCCCACTCCGTGCCCTCCACCATGCTGCCCCCCATCCCAGCCCGTAACCACTGGTTTGTTCTCTATATCTGTGAGTCTGTTTCTTTTTTGTTATTACTAGTTTTTGTATATTTTAGATTCCACATATAAGTGATATCATGCAGTATTTGTTTTTCTGTCTGACTTACTTCACTTAGACTCAGGCCCTCCAAATCCATCCATGTTATAGTAAATGACAAAATTTCGTTCTTTTTTTTTTTTTTTTAATCCCATTAGCTCTTTGTTGAACAATCAAGTGCGTGTTTGGAGCAGCCTGAGGAGTGTTGCTGGGTGAATTTCCCCAGGGTTCCCAAAACCAAATCCTGGGGGACCTGCATTTGTGGGAAGGGTCGGGTGGTGCAGAGCAGGCTGGCTTTGGCTTGTCTCTGGCGGGTGCCTGAAGGGTCGCAAAGAAATGCCTTTAGATGCTTGGGGCTCCCTGTGGAGGGCCCTGGCTGATTCCTTTCCCTGCTGGGGTCTCCGTGGAGTGAAGAGTTCCTGCCTGGCCTAGCTCATCCAGTGGGGCCGGGGTCCATATGTCGGCACCTCGTGGCACTTGTCCACATTGCAGCTCTAATGTGATACCAACTAGAAATAAATTTGGGGTAAGATGGGTCTCTGATAGAGTGGAGGGTCAGGAAGCCTGTTAACCATTGATGAGCGAAGGTCCCAGGTATGGTATAACTCATTTAACCCTCAACGCCTGCTTATATGGGAGGTACTTCATCACCCCAACTTTATCCATAAGGAAATATGCACAGAGAGGTTAAATAACTCGCTCACACTCACACAGCTAGTAAGTAGGAGCCCAGGCAGCCTGACTCCTGGGCACCTGTGTTAATCTCTGCACCGTCCTATCCCCGGGGGGGCTGCCTTCAGAAAGTCACCACAGACAAACTTCTCAAGTGACTCGGGAGGTGTCACCACAGAGAACAGGGAGCCCCAGATCTGGAGAGGGAAGGCTTGGCTTGAACCTCACCTCTGCCCTCAACTGCCTGCCCCCATTCACCAGCTCTGCAGGGCTCCTGAGAGAGTTCAAGATCGTGCCTAGGGAGGCGTTGTGCAAACTGTAAAGTGCCACGCAAATCGGGAAGTAGTATTATTTACACCAGCTTTACAGAGTCCTGGTAGTGGACTGTTGGATCTATTTTAAAAATCGGGCAGTTTGGGCCAGCTCTGGATCAGACTTGCATCCATTCATGGACGAGTTTTCTTTGGGAAGGATGGACACTAATCTGCCCACATTGGCCTATTTCATTCAGCAAACGCTTGGAGCAGCGGGCTTGTGTCTCCACCAGCCTCCTACGATGCATCTATTCTTGATTTCACACTCCCTCTGCTGGCCCGCAGAGTGGTCCCCGTTGGACAGATGAGGCAGCTGAGGTTCAGAGAGGTTGGGCGACTTTACCACAGTCACACAGCAGGGAGAAGGCACGGTTGCATCTGAGGAGAGGCTCTCTCTCCATGTCCTGAACATCTGGGCACTCGGTTCAGGGCAGACACTAACACAGGAGGCGTCTTTTTAGGACTGAAAACATCTCCTGAGCGGAAACCTCAAGAGATAGCACCAAGGTACAGCCCTCACAGAAAAACGACAGATACACCCAAACAATAAAATAGCTCTTTTTTTATTCACTTTGATTCGGATCATTGGAAATGTTCAACAATAAATTAAAAATAAAAAACAGAGCAGAGGCTGAGGAAGGCAGACTCTTGCCAAGTTCATTCAGATGAACAAACACTTAGCTGCAAAACCTGGGAGTGAGGCAAGGGTGGGGGGCAAAGAACGCAGATTTTAAAACACCACCAACCAACCCAACAAGATTGCAAAGAGGAAAAAGTGCTCAGGAAACTTTGGCTTTGACAAGAATTCAGTTAAGTGCTAACGTGATGGCGCACCCATGTCCATCCTACCGGGGCCCAGTGAGGGCTCCCAGGTTAAAGCTGATGTCTGGACCAGGACGTCGGGCAGGAGGGCGACAATGGCAGTTCAGAAGCTGAGCAACGGGGTCAAGTTCAACACGAGTACGGACCTCTGATGGTCTGGGAGGCAGACAGGAGGCCAGAGGCTGGCTGCTTGTAGGAAATGCAGTGCTTTGGGTAAGGACAGACTATGTGATGCTGCTTTGCCTGGCCCGCTGTTCCTCCTACACCCTCTTCTTTTATTTTGCAGAGGTGTCGTGACCTGCCCCCCAGGAGGGCTCAAAACTTGTTAGCCCAGACCCCAGGAGAGGATGACCAGCCAGTGGCCTGAGGCCATGTCTGCTGCAAACCAGATGTCCACGATAGACACAGTGACATCCCCGAACTCTGGGGGAGCGAGGACAGTTGCCCTGATGGCACGTGGCTGGAGTCCAGCCATCTTTGGCTTCCCTGGAGAAAGCATTTCCGACCACAACCATGAAAGGGAGAGTGAGCTCTTTTCAGTTTTCCACTTTTCCTTTGGGTTCAAGCTGCCTTGAAGAGAACAGTTAAAGCAAACATCACAGTTCTCAATATTCTCTGTGATTCTATCCCACCTTTGATCCAGAGGCCCAGATTGCGTCGAGGTAGGGCTGGCCTCTCGATGGCCCTTCTGGCCACGGCAGAGCCTGGGATGCCATCACGTCCCCGAACCCACCCCCAATCCCTGCGACAAAAATCGCCTGCCCCCGTTCTAACCTGGCTTCTCTCTTTTAGGTCCTATTTCCTTGGGTCTGCCTTCTCCCATTAAGCCCAGCCCTCGTGGTTTGCTGGACGATGCCTGATGAAGCCAGGGTTTCAAAAGGCATCAATTCAAGAACTTGCTTCTCTTCCCCAGATTACTACAAACCGATCCTCCTTTCTTCCCCTACAGGTGGGTGAGAGCAGGGGCTCCAGGGGTCGTGTGGCTGCAGGCATTGCTTTGCTCCAGCTGAGAAAGCAGCCTCTTCACTCCCTGGGGGAGTCAGAAGTCTGGGATGTTGGTAACATCTTTCTCCCTCATCAGTTCCGCCTTTCGGCTTCAGGCTCAGCACTGGTTATTGCAGGCTTCGTGCCCGGGGCTGGTCTCCAAGGAGCTCTCTGCCCGCGGAGTGGACAGAGCCCTGGGCTGGGATCCCGGAGCCCCGGGGAGCCCAACTGCGTATACTGTTCATGCAAGAACTTCCTCGTGTGGGTGCTTCTCGTCCTCCAGCCGATGGCCAAATCCCCGTGGGAAAGACTCTTGTCCAGTTCTCAGCCACCTTTACCCCGGTGTGGGCCCCGCTGGTTTAAGGCAATGGTGCGTTAATCCCGGCCACAGTGGCTGGCTGGATTCGGGTAGGTGGCCGTTGTTAAGCCACAAGATGATGTCTGCCCCAGCTCTGGGAAAGCAGATGCTATCTCCTCCACTGGAAGGACGGTGTGAGAAGGCCGAGGTTACAGCTTGCCTCGGGCCACCGTGGGCAGCCTGAGAACGAAGCCCGGCGGTGAGAGGCTTGTAGTCCGAAACCTACACCAACTACAGCTCTTTGAGGGGCTGGGTGAGCCTGGCTGGGAAAGCCCACCTCTGGAGCCAAGAACACCCTATTTTGGCTCAAAATCTGTTTCACAACTGGTTCACTTTTGCAATCACTTGCCTTCTCTGGCATTGCTTTTCTCATCTGTAAAATGGGATCCTAGGGCTGAAAGGCATCTCACAGTGAACAGCCTGGTGGGAAGGAGAGGTGGAGTAGGGACCAGGCGGCCGACCCAGGTGGCGCGCAGCTCAGCTGTGGACACCTGTCTGCTCTGGGGACCTGACTCAGCACATCCAGGAAAGCTAAGTGCTCTCTCTGACCCCATCATCCTGAACAGACTTGGCTTTCAGGAGAAGGGGAGAGCGAGCTCAGGGGTCAGACCACATCGCTCCCTACGCCAGTGTCCATTTCTGCAAGGTTTGTCCCTGGGATTAATCAGCCGACCAGCACGTTTGCTGAATTCTTCACGTCAAGTACTCCCATGAGCTCTAGCCTCTGAGGATTTATGCTCGGAATAATGACCTCACAGCAATTTACAAGCCTTTTATCAGTCAAGAGGGTCTTCAATTTTGCAGAATTTTAAAGCTGGAACAGGTTTTTGTTTGTTAGCTTTTAAAAACCACTTTCTGGATCCTGAATCTTTGAGAATCGAATAAAAACTGGAACCTCTCCCCAGGAAAATACTCATATACAGGGACTCAGGGGAAAAACAAACGTGGTGTGTGACTTCTAGGGATGCTTGTGAATGCCCGTTGCCATCTGTGGTCCATTTGTAATTCCTCTCTCCCCATTTGCAGAGGGAGAAAGTGAGGCTGGGGAGGGCAGGGCTTACCCAGAGGGCTGCAGGGAGCAGCGGAGGCGGCCTCCTGGCTTCCCAGACCAGGACACGGTCACAACTCCTCAAAGTATCAGTGGCCTTCTGGGAAATGCTCTTTACAGAAAAAACGGGCTGTTTTTTTTGTTTGTTTTGTTTTGATTAAATGTCAGCAACTGGAGCCAAAAATCACTGTCCTTTCACGCCTGCGACTCTACTCCCCACCCGGCCCCAAGACAGTGCCGCTGGGTTTGGCAATTCCTAGCCTGAGACTCAATTTAAAGCCCGTAATGAGAAAGAAGAAAGGTAGGGCTGGGAGAGAAGGAGGTACAGAGCATCCCACAAACCTACCGACCTGACACCCCACGATCTGCCCACCAGCAAGCCCTCAACCCTAGACACCACGGTACCTCAAGTCTCAGGATTCCTACAAAACTGGCTTTGAGCGTCCACACCCCAGCTACCAGCTGAAACGAGAGCAATTGAGTCACAAAGTGCAGATGATGTCAGCTGAATTTTAAAAACAAAACAATAAATAATCAGGAAGGCTGACAAGGAAGAGCGAGCAGCTGGGATGTGAAGGATGAGGTATGACTTCTCTCCTCTGATGGTCACGTTCCTAGGATGACCCTGCAACCCCCAGGACACCACACAGGTGACCAGGAGGGATCTGGCCCAGAGCGTAGACCCCTGGGGGAAACTGCTGGCTGGTGGCGGCCTCCTGCACAGCTCTGGAAGGTTACGGGCACCAAATCCAGTAGTCTGTGAAAATAAGTCCCCATGGCTGACGGGCCTCTGGATGGAGCCGCGTATCATCCGAGCTTTGTTCCAACTCAGACGCTGGCTCAGGGAACTAGAGAACTGTCCCCGGCTACAGAGTAAGGGGAGTGCACTGCTGCGGTCCCCTTTCCCAAGTCGGGGCTTCTGCCTCATTTCAGCCAAATGCATGCATCCCTCTCCCCAATACAAAGGCACACAGAAGGCGTCAGATCTGCTCTCAGCCATCATGATAAACACAAAGATTGATTACTCAAGGGAACGGCAGCTTGGGAAGGAGACATCTGGATACTTAGAGTCTCTGAAGACCTGTGGGTGAGGAGCCCTCCTGGCCACGATAAATGAGCTTTGGGCAGAAAGGGGAGGCGTGGTGGTCCTACCATGTGAGGGAGGCCCCACATGGCTGTCCTGGGGGTCATCCTCACCCAGGAACTTCACAGCGAGAATCAGAGCACTGGCCCCGGACCCCTCAGCAGAGCAGAGTCTCTGTGCATCCTCCCCAGGAGACCATCCTCTTCTTTAGAATGTGGGAGTCTTCGGATTGGACCTCCCCCACAGTCTCCCCACCTTCCCCAGCCCGGAACAGCAGCGAGAGGGGTCTCCCCACCCCAGAATGGTTCTGAGACTTGCCCTGCAGCCCTGGCAGGGCTCGGCAACCTTGCTGAGTAGATGCTACCAAATGTTGGGGTGCAAGAGGCTGCGAGGGGCACCTGGGCGCACCCCTGAGGCTGGCCCTCCAAGTTCCCAGAGCGCAGTGGCTCCGGCGAGAAGCTGGGGCTGGATGTGGAGAGGTGCGCTCTGGTGCATCTGTCCTTAGCCCTTCACAGCGTCATCTTCCCTTGAAGATCCGGATTTTGTTGATGGATGCCAAGGTGGCCGTCACATTGGACTCAAAGTCCCCATCGTGCACCCCAGTCTTTCGAAAAGCCCCCGCCGATGGGTTGTTCTCCCAATAGTGGTGCCAGTTCCCTTTGCTGTCCGCCCCGAAGCCGTACAAGTCCACCTGCCGGGGCAAAGCACAGGTGAGAGCCGGACAGCAGGGCTGCAGGTGGACCCTCTGACAAAGAGAGCCTGCAGGCACCCCCAGCATCTGTAAACACCACTTCCAAGGATTCACAGAAACCCCTCTCCAGGAGCCTGGAACTCCCAGAGGCTTGGGGAAGCAAAGGCAAGTTGAGTAAAAGTCAAGTCCAATGCCAGAGCGCACAGTGGGAGGCTACTGCTTGTGGGTGGCCCTGCGGGTGCTGGGTCCACCTCTGGGGAGGCACAACCTCTTCTCCAAGGCTTGAGGAGCAGGGCTTCGAAGCCCAGCAGCCTGCCCCAGATCCCAGCTCTACCTCTTGCTGATACATCCTGCAAGTCCCAAATCACTTCTCTGAGCCTCACTTTCCTCATACGGAAAATGGGGCCAAGAGCGATGACCACAGTGAGGTGGGCGGTAGCTCTGATCCCTGCCTTCCCTTGGGCGAACACCCATCTGGTCCGGGGGTCCTCACTGTCCGGTGGGCGTGGCAGGGGGCGTGCTTCTCATGCATGACAAACTTTTACTGAGCACTTATTCTGTACCAGGTGCTGCGTTAAATCCGTCAGAGTTCAGGCGGATGCTGGCGCGATTAGGGATGCAGGAGTCAGGTCTCGGCCCCTGGTGCTCCTAAATTATAACAAGCACCAACCGGGCCCCCGTGCGGGACAGGGGCTAACGCCGGGGCTCCCTCCGCACCAAGGACGGAGGGGCAGGAGGCCGACGAGAGCAGAGAGAGCTCTTTCGAGCAAGTGACACTTGAACTGGGTCTTGGAAAATGAGCAGAAGGTGACCAGGAAGGGACGGGAGGAGGGGCTTCCAGGGGGAGGGAAAGCTATGTGGGCCGCAGCATGGCAGACAGCTTTCAGGGGTGGGGACCCACCAGGGGCAGGAGACAGCTCTGTGGCAAGTGCAGCCTTTTCTGAAAAGGCCAGCAGGGACACGGGCCCGCCCCAGAGCACGCGCTAAGGGACGGGAGGGGCATTTCTGAGGCAGAAGCCCACGGGCTCTTTGACCAGCCAGCTGGAGGTAGGGGCTTGGTGGGGCGATGAGAGGCAGGTACGGTTTCTAGGGTGAAGGGCAGGCGAAGATGGTGGCAGAACAACTGAGGCAGAGGCGGTGGCGGGCCTTGCTACCCCTCGACCCTCCTCCCTGCGATGTCCACTGATGAGCCTCATGGGGCGACGGCGGGGATGGGCTGTACGTGACAAGAAGGGACAGCGGCGTGCCCTGCCTGGACCCAGGGCCAGGGAAGAAGCAGGGGCACTGTGGTCCCCATCCTGCTTCACTGTCCGCGGGCAGCAAGCACCCCAGATCATTGATGGAAACCCAGGCCCAGGCTGGCGTACGGCGAGGCGAATCCATGGTCGGAAACACGCGGTTGGCAAAGTCACTGATTCTCAACCTCAGTGAACAGTGGAACCCCTGGGCGCCGGGTTTCCAACCTCAGGAATTCTGGTGGAAGTGGGCTGGGCTGTGGCCTGGGGGCCGGAATTTAGCTCCACAGATGATTCTGATGAGCAACTGAGATCGAAACCACAACCCCAGACAGCTCCCCCGATTATAATACACTCCTGGGGGCGAGATATGCTTATATTGCCCCCAGATCAGATCTGAGCTTCCAGGGCCAGGCTCTGCCTTGGGACCTAAACTTCCCGTGCGGGAGACAGTGCCAGCCTCACTGTAGAGACAGGATCAGAGCTTCTAGAAAAGACAGGCTATGCCGGGGCCGGGAGGGGGATGGAGGTCTGCCTGACTGCAGGCGCTCTCGCCGCCCCTCTTGAGAACACAGAATGAGGAGCCCTCGGTCCCCGACCCCCTGGGGGGGGGGCAGGCAGGCATGGGGGAGGGGGTCCTACCTCATCGCAGATGTGCAGTGAGAAGATGACCGAGAGGATGCCGGTGGATGGGTACCGCCCGTGGCCCTGCAGCCAGCTGTCGAAGACGTACTTGATGAAGGCTGGGTGGTAAATCAGGATCTGCGGGAGGGAGGACACGGTGAGGGGTCTGGAGAAGGATACCAGGCCTGTGTTAGGTGCCACACACTGTTGTAACCTCGGGGGACCCTGTTGGGACTGGAACTCATAACCCTGCACTCGGGGTGGGAGGGTTAACGTTCTAGTGGAGAAGATGGATCGTGACCTAAATCACTGAGACACAGAGGATGCTAGAAAAGAATGATGAGACTACAGAGACAAAGCAGAGAAAGGAGATAGGCACTGGGGTGGGAAGGCTTGCAGACAAGGTGACATCTGAATTACAATCAGATGCGGCCAAGGAGTGGGACAGGAGGCTGCAGGAGAAGGTTCCAGGGAAGAGCATGAGCTGGGGGCAGGGACACTCCTGTCACACTGCAGGAAGGCACCGAGCCACCCGTTCTGCCTCACATGGGCCTGAATGATCTCCAGTCCCTAAAATGACCCCGCACGCCAGCTCTCCCTCTCCTCATGTTACAGATGAGGAAACCGAGGCTCAGAGACGCTAAGTGACATGCTCAATGTCATGCAGCCACCATCGGGAAGACATCAGCTCCAGCCATACAGTGACTAGCTGTGTGTCTCTGGGCAAGTTACCTGACCTCTCTGAAACTGATCTCTCCATCTACACATGACAGTGTGTGCAAACGTCTGGTGTGGCGGACACTTCATTTCCTTCATCCCTCTGCCCTTTGCCCACGTCTTAGCCAACCCCATTCCAGGGCCCACTGGGGAAGATGCAGATATGGAGACAGGTGACGAGGTCTGGCTTTGGAGATGCTCATGCTGTAGGGCAGTGGTTCTCGAACAGCACCAGCATCCTTGGGGGGCTTGTAAAAACCCAGCGTTTCTGATTCAGCAGATCTGGGGTGGCCTGAGGATCCGCACTGGTGACAAGCTCCTGGGTGGTGCTGCAGGTCCAGGGTCCAGGCTTAGGGAACCTCCCCAGGGTTCGTCTCTCCACTCTCTAAGCGGGGGGCCACCAGCCCCAGCAGCCCGGGGGCCCAGGGGCTCTCCGCCGCCC
This sequence comes from Leucopleurus acutus, assembly GCF_964270905.1. Lineage (NCBI taxonomy): Eukaryota > Metazoa > Chordata > Mammalia > Artiodactyla > Delphinidae > Leucopleurus > Leucopleurus acutus. The sequence goes on from NC_139159.1 coordinate 76,274,621, forward strand.
GATGCTGGCAGAGCAGGGAGACGGTGATCTCCGTCCTCACGCAGAGCCTGGAAAGCGAGGCTGGGCTCAGAGGACAAGGCACCTGAGCCTTGACTCACCTTATTCTTTTTCACCTTGATCTTCGTGGGGACAGGAACATAGGTGCTGCGGGAGGACAAGGCAGGTGGTTAATGTGGGAGGGGGCTGGAGGCCTGGGCCTCAGCTTGTAGGGGCAGCTGGAGACGCAGGTGGGGCAAGCGGGAAAGCACGCTCATTCCCCAAGGAACCCCACCTCCTCGCAGTGGCCCATTATGGACACCAGAGGGCGATCGTGGCCCGTTCGAGGACCTGCTGCTGCATTATGCCGCCTTCTCCCAGAAAGTTTAAGAAGCGGGATTGCTCCAAGCCGTGCACACAGCACAAGCAGCACGGAGCGGGGCCCACAACACCCATCCCCCGCTGCTGGGACGCTGGCTGATAGGCCCACAATGGCCCCTTTTCATCTGCAAGATTTCCCGTGCCCCCAAGATGACGGTATACGTGCCTGGCCACCTGGCCTCGGGGACAAGTCACGTTCCAGCTTGTGGGACCAGGAGGGAGGGGCAGGCAGCGGAGCCCTGGCTGGTCCAGCTCCTCCCCTGGCTGCGGCCCGCTTCCCTCACTGCCCTCCTCCGAGCACAGCCCCCCGCCCCGGCTTCCCGCACCCAAATCCCTCGGGCTTCCTAACCAGGCCTCAGACAAGGAGGCTTTTGGCCATCTGGGCACTAAGCCACTTCTCTTCAGGCAGGTGCGAGCCTGGCTCTGCGAAGGGGCCAAGCCTCCGGGTCTCCCTGGAGGCTGGAGGTCATGAGAAGGACTAGTGGGAATTCACTGAGACCCGTGCCAAGTGCCCGGAACAAATCAGAAGACGTGAGCTCCTCGGTGCTCAAGGCAGCCGGAGCCGACGTGCTCCACGCCCGGTCTCCCCGCCCGCCCCCCAGCCCGGCCGGGGCCATTCTGACGGTTTGAGAAGCGGGGGCGGGCGGAGGCTGTCATCAACGGGGAGCACCCCAGAGATGAGCACGGGGTCAGAACTAACACGTGCTGTGTCCTTTCCAGCGGGGCTCCCTCTCCCGAGGGGTTTCCAGGGTATCTGGGGAAGCAAAGCTGGGAGGTCTATTCGGAGGGGCGGGAAGTCACGAGGAAGAGGAAGGCCGGAGCTCCGGGTGCATCGGGGTGATGGGAGGAGGGGTACCAAGAAGAGCCGGAGGGTCTGGAGGCGGCCGGAGGACTGGGGCTCTGCCCTCCAGGAGGAGGCCTGGGGAGGGGGGTGCTCCGGGGGAGGAACAGCGGGGCGGGGGGCTCAGAGGCCCTCACACGGCAAGCAGCGGGACAAGCAGTGCCCCTCCTCCAGGCGCCCCGAGGGGACTTACTGGGAGATGGTGCCTGTGGTGGTGGCGCTGATTACCCACTGCAGGTCGGTGGTCTTGAAGGGCACCAGGACCATGCTGACGTTCTCCGCCAGCTCCCGGAAGCTCTCGGGGTACACGAGGTGGTGGGTGGTCTTGCTGCCCACGTCGGCCTCAAACCCTGCCGTGGGGGCCTTGTTCATCCTGGGAGGGGGAGGGAGAGAGGACCGGCATCGCACTGGGGCACCGATTCTGAGGGTCAGCTTCAGCTCCGCGAGGCTGTGCTGGGCCCCAACTTCCGCATCTGTGAAATGGGGGCAACGGCGGCACAGCTCAGAGGCTCTTGCTACTTTTTTCTCATTTATGATCTCGCGTGAGCCTGACCGTCGCCACCATCGATGGCCTACTCTGTCCCGGTCCAGTGACGCACATCATTGACCCTTAATGATGACAGTGTCCAGTACGTACTTTATGGTCCTATTTTTATGGCCAAAGAAATCTGAATGCAAAGAATTTATCCCAGGACACAGAGTAACCCAGAGGCAGCCTTGAACTCAGGGCCTGTCTGACCCTGAACCTGACTCTTTCCCCCTCACCATGGATGTGCCCACTGGACACCAGGTACACTGAGGCTCCCTGAGGCCAGGTGAGTGGTCTAAAGACCAAGTCAGAGACCACAGAAACAGGGGATGGTTCTAGAAGGTGCCTGCGCTTCTCATCTGAGTCACTGGTGCCCCTGGGTCGGGTGACTGGTGTGGGGATGACAAGAAACGTGGGAGAGACGTGGGGCATCTTCCTGGAATATCCGTTTTACTTGGTGTCAGGGAAACATGTTTTACATTAAAAGTATATAGTTACGTTATGGCCTAGATGGCAAAACAGAGACGGCTTTTATTTTATTTATTTTTTTGGCTGCGCAGCTTGTAGAATCTTAGTTCCCAGACCAGGGATGGAATCCCAGCCCCTGGCAGTGAGAAGGCTGAGTCCTAACCACTGGACCGCCAGGGAACTCCCAGACAGGGATGGATTTTAAAGATTAAACAAGAGTCCTCAAGTTAGTCTTGCCCTCTGGCCAGGCCTCTCAAGGCCAAGCTCCCAGCCCCCTGGGTATCTCTGTGTATGGTTTCCTCTCTCCATCCAGAGAGGTCCTGTTGGTCCATCTGCAATGCAGATGGGGAAAGTGAGGCCCAGAGGGGGCAGTGAGGGGCCCGGGGTCCCCAGGTAAGGCTGGGCACACCCGGACTGGCGTCTTGACCTCATGACGCTGAACCATGAAGCCCCTGCAGCTCCAGGGGCCTGGGGGGCAGCGGGGTGGCCTGGGGGGCAGCGGGGTGGCCTGGGGGGCGAGGGGCTGGCACCCACCTGAGCACAAAGTCATGACTGTCTATCTGAGGCCCGTACCAGGACTCTTTCAGGTTGCCAGAGTTGCCCACGACGGCACAGCGCCGGCAGCCCACCAAACTCTTCTCCAGCAGGGGGTCCACGTTCCCGGGCACCACCTGGAACAGCTCCTTGATGGTGTCGTTCAAGTTACTGGGCTGTTTCTCCCGCTGGAGCCTCTGTGGGCGGAGGACGCAGGACACAGTCAGTCTGGATGTGTTACCTCTGGCCCCCGCTGCTGGGCCCCGAGCCCCCTGTGGTTGGTGACCCAGCCCCTCCCGAGTACCCTTCTCTCCGCTGGGCACCTGGAGATGCAGGCGGTTCAGACAGCCACCTCCCCTGCCAGGAGCCCAAGGGCCACTCAGGGAGATGGGAAGGCAAGAGATCATTCACTCATTCTACAAAGGCTTATTGAGCACCTATGTGCGAGGTACAGCTCTGGCCTCGACGCAATCAGACTGGCTGGTATGAGTAAAGCACATGGGAGAAGGGTCGGGTGACCCTTCACGCTCGCCTCCCCTCCCCTCTGTTCCCCTCAGCCTCCCGCCTCTCAGCTCCTGCAGCCCCAGGACCACCGGGCTCCAGCCAGACTCAAGAATCAGCCCTTTGCCGGATGCATCAACGAGTCCAATGTCTGCTTAACAAATTGTTTTCACACCCACACCAAGGTCAGCTGCCCTGGGACCTCTCTGACCCACAGGCGGAGACAAACACTGGGTTTATCCTGAGGGTGACCAGCCCCCTGGTTGGCCCAGGGGTTTCCCTAGAAGCAGGACTCTCAGTGCTAAAAGTGGGATGAGTGGGTCTCCCTACTGAGCCCTCTCTCTGTACACCCACGTCCGTCCACTGCCTCAGGGGGAGCTCGGCCACGCTGCATAGTGACCACTTGCTGATGCACATTACTCCCCCACTCAGAGTGAAACCTGGAGAGATTTCCTAAGAAGCATCGCATCTGCCTGTGTCACCAAGCCGCAGGGCTGTGTCACTTCAAAGGCAGACGAGAAAGGATGCTCTGGGGCCCAGGTTGGTTGAGCACGTGTCCCGAATCCAAAGCAGGATTTGAAGCCAGGCTTTTATAAACCCACCTTGAAGTCTCTCCCACAACATCACCCCTGCCTCAGAGCCCTGGAACCTTGACCTTTGGAAAGCCCAGTCCCTGAGCTTGGGGAGGGGTAGGTGGCTGTGGGGTGAGTCCCACCAGTTACTCGCAGCCCCAGGGACAGGAGAGGGGCTGGGAGAGAAAGGTGAGGCTAGCAGCTGCTTGGGCCACTGTCTAGGAGGTCAGTGACGGGGGGACGCGTAGGGAGATCCCCAGGCATCTGGTCCCCACCTGGCATTGGAGGAATTAGCATCCCCAAGGAGAGGCACACCAGGAGGCCTGGATGGTCCAATAGATAAAACCACCCAGCATCTCCTCCAGCCTAAGACACTCACATGCTGCGGGAGCCGCAGGCAACGACATCAGGACCACAGACACACTTCTACTTAGAAACATCACTGGTTACAATAAAAGAAAAAGAGGAAATAGCAAGCGTAGGTGAGGACACTGGAACACTTGTGCCTCGCTGGTGGGAATGTAAACTAGCGCGGCCACTGTGGAAAACTGTTGGGTGGCTTCTCGACAATTCCATTCCTAAGTATTAAAAGGAACGGAAATCAGGGAATTCCCTGGCAGTCCAGCGGTTTGGACTCCGCGCTGAGGGCCCAGGTTTAATCCCTGGTCGGGGAACTAAGGTCCCACAAACCGCAAGATGAGGCCAAAACAAAAACAAAAACAAACAAAAAAAAGAGCTGAAACCAGGGTCATGAGCACATACTTGTCCACTCGTGTTCATTGCAGCATTACTCACAATAGCCAAAAGGTGGAAACAACCCAAGTGTCCATCGATGGATGAATGAATAAACAAAACGTGGAACGTGCAGACACTGGAATATCATTCAGTTATAAAAAAAGGGTCATTCTGATATATGCTCCCAATGGATGAATCTTGAGAACACTTATGCTAAGTGTTATTTCACTGGCTTATTTGCCGGACATACAAGGACCCATATTGTACGATTCCCCTTACAGGAGATACTAGAATCGCCAAACTCTAGCATGTAGAATGACGGCTGCCTGAGGGATGAGAGGGGTGCCGAGGGGGGTGGTTATTAATGGATACAAGGGGCTTTTGTTGGAGGTGACGGAAGCGCCAGGTGCGGGTAGTGGTGATGGTAAGCCAGCATCGTGAATGCATTTAATGCCATGGAATTGCACACTTAGAAAACAGCGATAAATATTATGTTATGTATATTTTGCGACAATAGGACAAAAGTTATATCCAGATTAAACACCTGCTCCGATAGGATCTCCTGGGGCAGCTCCAGGCTCCTGAATCACCTGGGCTGATGTGTGACATCTGGGCAACAGAGCCATGACTCACAGGCTCCCAGGTGATGCTGCTACTGGTGCAGGGACCACACTCTGAGAACCCCTGGGATCGAGGACCACAGCCAAGCTGCCCGGCAGGGACCTCCACGGGGGCCCCCACCCAGGAAGAGCCCTGACAACGTGAAGATGCGCTCAGAACCAGAGAGTGTCCTCCATCCATGTCATCGCCTCGGGGAGCATGACACTGTATGCTGGGTTAAGGGAGCAACACGGCGTTCTTTAATCCAGCGCTCAGCAATATTTACTGAGCACCTACTATGTGACACATGTGCCTGCTTTGCCTCGGGGGCCCCGGGGTTTGAAGGCTCACAGCCGGCGGGGTACCCATGCTGGGAGTGCAGCATCACGTTGTCCCGTCCACCTACTACTGACTTACCCCTCTTTAACGATTCACTTTAAAAAGTAAGTTTATTTTTAAAGGAAATCTCATATCTCTGCCACAAGCGGAAAGCAAGAATTACTTGGCAGAAGTAAAAAAATCTGTCCAAAAAAAAAAAAGGAAAGTGTCCAGTACAATGAAAACAAAACCACTTTATTTGATTCCAGCTCCATCCTGTTGCTTGCCCAGGCAAGCCGCCCTCCTTTGCTAGAACCAAGATGGGCAGGTGTTAGAGGCACATCATGAAACAAGGAGCGACATTTAATCCTCGCAACTTCAAAGATGGAAAGAGAATTAAAGCCGAATGACATCCTCGCCCTGAGCGTGATGCGATGCTCTTAAAGACCCTGCCCCTGTATCACCAGGAATCACGCTGCCCCACCGGCTCACACTTCAGGAACCCTGGCTCTGTTTCAGACACTCATTGGCAGGAACGGAGATTGAGGCCCAGAGAGGGAAAGATCTAGGCCACGGGGTAAGTACAGAGCTGAGTAGAACTCGGGGACAGCGGGCTGGAATCGAGCTGTGTTTCTGGGGATTAGAGCCCTAAAGCATCCACTCACCAGCTGGGGTAGATGAGGCAGGTCAGTACCGCTATGTCCCCGTCTTCCTTGGGAAGGAACTCTGACTTCTCTGCCTTTTGTAAATGACAACGGAAGTCCCAGAGGGCTGCTGACACGCACGCAGGAGAGAAAGGGCAGAAGTTCCAAGACGCCCTTCTCCCCTCTCACTCTTCCTGCCTAGTTTCCAAGCAGTGTATTTCTTGGTCTACAGTCAGCGCTCAAGCAGCGGCTGCTGCTGTTGTCAGAGGCTCCCTGGAAGCATCAAGTCTTAAGGCAGAGCCTGGAGGCAGAGGTTGAGACAGCCAGCATCACCCCACTGCCGCAGGACATGGGGGACTTCGTGATACCCAAGGCACCTGAGCTGTCAGCCCCCAGCTCCTGAAGGCTTCTTCCTGATTCCCCCACGCCTGCCCTCCCTCCCATGTGGGTCTGGAGGAGCAGCGGTGGGCAAGAGGACGGGAAAGCAAGGGTGCCTTGGGGCGGGCGGCCGGGTCCCAGGCCTGGCTCTGTATGGATGGCTGAGTGACCTCAGTCAAGTCCTTCCCCTCATCCCGGAGACAAAGTAGAAGAGGGAGCAGACACAAGGGGTCTGCTCCAAACCAGGGCCCCAAATAGGTCTGGGGAACAGCATGTCTAGGGCCAGCCCCTCTGACACCTGGCATCGATCACCTTCTGCGGGCTCCCGGCCAGCCAAGCATCCTTCAGGGCATTTCCCACCAGGCACGTCATACTTTAGAAGCAGGGCTCTGTGTTTGGGGTCCTAAATCTGGATCTGTCAGACATTGTCCTGGCTGTCTGGGGGCCTTTATGCAGAGCTATGGTGCCTGCTGGAACTCCCAGGGTGTTTTGTTTGTTTGTTTTTGTTTTTTTTGCGGTATGCGGGCCTCTCACTGTTGCGGCCTCTCCCGTTGCGGAGCACAGGCTCTGGACGCACAGGCCCAGCGGCCATGGCTCACGGGCCCAGGCGCTCCGCGGCATGTGGGATCTTCCCGGACCGGGGCACGAACCCGCATCCCCTGCATCAGCAGGCGGACCCCCAACCACTGCTCCACCAGGGAAGTCCCCAGGGTGGTTTTTATTTCAATATTCTGTGTCTCCGTCTGGAGGGACGGGAGCGCTTGTCAGATGGGGTGTCCTGATTCTTTACTCAAAACATGTGGTCTGTGTGTTGTCAAGGAACCCAGAAGCTCTAAAGCCCTGCTCCTTTCTGTTGATTTCTATTCATGAGGAACCTTCTCCCCTTCCTTCCTACGCTGCAAAATCCCTTCCAAGAGGCTAAACTCCAGCAAAGAAGGACTGCACATAAGGGCTGGGGTGGGGACGTGGGAGGACAATTTGATGAAACGGTAAGAGCCACATGGGAAAACATTCAGCCTTCATAAGTGCTGAAAGAATGCAAATTCATTTTCCCTTGCCCGTTAAAACAGCAAAAATAAATAAAAATGTTAAAACCTAATGTTTGCGGTGCTATAGAGAAACCTGGTGAGGCGACTATTACTACCTCAGTCTGAGAAGCTGAGATGAAGAGCTTCCTCAACATCACCCTTGATAAAATATAGAAAGTCAGGAGCAAAACCCAGGGACCCTGGGTGCCTATCACCTATCACCCTGCCTTGGGCTGGTCTGCTTTCCCTTCTCCTCCAACCATCCCTGCAAGCTAAAAAGGCAAGGCTGTTTCTTTCCATCTCAGTATCTTGGCATCTAATAGATGCTCAATAAGTCTTCAATGAATGGATATTTCTCACTCCCCTTCAATCCACTTTGCGCTCAACAACTAGATCAGATCATGGACCTCCCCTAGTTAAAATTCTACAGTGGTTTCCTGTTGCACTTAGAACAAACCCCAGGCTCCTGGCTGTGGGTCCTGACCACTCCCAGACGCCCGCGCTCACGGCCACACACAGCTCCAGCTCCTCCAACACACCAAGCGGATGCTGCCCCAGTGCTCTCGCACTCGCTGTCCCCGTGACCAGCGGCACTTTCCCCAGATCCTCCCGCAGCCGGCGCCCTCTCCGCCTTTGGGTCTCAGCTCAATTCCCGGCTGCTCAGAGACCTTCCCGACGAGCCCATTTACAGAGGCCCCTGCCCCAAGTTTCTCCCAAACCCCTTTTATCCTCCTCCGAGCACTTCTATCTGAGTCTATCTTGTTTATTTGTTTCTTATCTGTCTCTCTCTGCCGGAATATAATTCCATGAGAATAACGATCTGGTTTTTTTTTTTGGCTTCTCCATACCCAGAGTGGGTTAAGTAGTGGCCTCGAAACAGATATGCCCAAGTCCTAATCCCTGGAACCTGCACCTTGAGCTCAGGCTTCTGCCTCCGGAATCGCGAGAGGATGCGTTTCTGTTGCCGTAAGCCACCACCCGTGCGGTCACCTGTTACGGCAGACACAGGGAACTGCTACAGAGCCCTCTGCCCTGATTTATAATATATACAGGAGATCCTCAATAACAGAGGCTGAATGCGTGAACCAACGAACGTACGGATGACCAGCATTCTGAATCCCGCCAAGCGCCTGGCAGGGCCCCTGGTGCACACTTGGGTCTGAGCGTCTGGCAGGCAGGGGCCGCCCACATCTCACCCCCAGACCCACACTCAGCCCCGGCTCTCACCAGCCACCAGCTGTAGGTGTCTTCCTCCAGGAGCGCGTTCTTGGCTGTCAGCAGCGGCTGCAGGGACCGGTTGAATCTCTCGTCGAACCAGGAGGACACCTTGCGCTCTCCGATGCAGCGGGCGCAGGTGCAGGGCCTGTGGGGGTAATTCACGAGCCTCCTGAAGTTGTCCGAGAGCTCGAGGACCATCTGCCTGGGGAACCACGCGGTGGCCACCATGGTGTGGGAGAAGTTCAGGAAGAAGGAGGTGAGGAAGATGAAGAGGGTGAGGAAAGTGAGCACTTTGAGAATTCTTTTCCTCGCGGTCGCCATTTCTGCTCTCCTGACGCGGGGCCTCCCAGGGATGGGCTGCAGGAAATCGCGCCTAATTGAGGAGGAACTTCCACGAACGATCCCAGAGACAGAGGATCGACTGCAAGGCAAGGCGGGGAGCCCCAGGGAGCCTCAAAGCCTCCTATGGCCACTGCTGCTGGGCAACGGCCACCCGGCTGTGCCCGACATCACCCGCGACACTCAAAGGCTAAGCGGACCACTTGTGGCGGGGTGCCTCTGCTGGCATATAATTTGTCTTTTCAGGAAATAAAGCGGCCTGCTTCCTCAGCAATCCTTAAACAGCCGATAATGTCTCCTGATGAAGCTTTAATCGAAACTTGATAACAGTGATTTCCTTTCCCATCCAAGGGGGTTGAGGGGTAATTAATCCTTGTGACAGGCCAGGGTCCCTCGGAGGTGAGGGCCTCGAAGGAAGGGTCACGGTACAGGACAGGGTCAAGCTGTCTTTGTTACCGCCCTCCAGAGAAGACGGTGTGTGGCAATCCTTAGTTAGAACTTGGTCTTGCCCATGCTGTCACCAGAGATGTGGCGGTGAAGCAGCCGACTTGACAAAGCCACTGAGGGTTGTCTGTCATCTGCACAGAAAAGGAGGAAGAAAACAGGATGAACTTCTATTACTTTTTTATAAAAACCATTTCTCTCTCTCCACTTCCCCCCATCGTCTTCCGTTCTGTTGTCAAGCCCATGTGGCAAGTGGCTACAGACGATATGTTACCCTTTTGAGCCTCAGTGTGTGCATGTGTGCAGTGGGATGTTAACGCCTAGCCTTCAGGGTTGCTGAGAGACACGGAAGGTGGCCCACCCATCTTTCCTGCAGCCAGAACCTAGTACCTTTAAGATTCAGACCTAAGTTTGTGAAATGAGTTAATAACGCACGTACAGTGCCAGGTGCACAGAGATTGCCAAGGACATGCTACTTTCTCTCTCCTTCACTCTCTGTCTCTCAGATTCTAAAGTTCAACCACAACTAAAATGGTATGCTTAGGGGGTGGCCCAGGCTTCCACCTGGCCCAGGTTCAAGTACTGGTTTACCAGTTGTATGGCTTTGGGAAAGTTATTCAGCCTTCCTGACCCTCAATTTTCCCTTCTGTAAAATGGGATAGTAATAGCTCCACTTATAGAATGGTTATGAAGATAAGACAAAATGCTATATGCTAGGGCTTCCCTGGCGGCGCAGTGGATGAGAATCTGCCCGCCAATGCAGGGGACACAGGTTCAAGCCCTGGTCCAGGAAGATCCCACGTGCCACGGAGCAACTAAGCCTGTGTGCCACAACTACTGAGCCTGTGCTCTAGAGCCCACGTGCCACAACTACTGAGCCCACGTGCTACAACTACTGAAGCTCACACGCCTAGAGCCCGTGCTCCACAGCAAGAGAAGCCACCACAATGAGAAGCACGTGCACCACAACGAAGAGTAGCCCCCACTCGCCGCAACTAGAGAAAGCCCGCGTGCAGCAACAAAGACCCAATGCGGCCAACAATAAATAAATAAATAAATTTTTTAAAATGCTATATTCTGAGTTTCTGGTGTTCATTAAGTAACTGCTAAACTTTCATTTTCTATTTTCAATGTACGAATGAATGTTCTTGGATGAGCCACTAACAGCCAAACAGGATGGTACAGTCACACATATCTATTTCCTCAGATGATTGACAAAGTATACCATCAGCTAGATAGGGGTTTCCCAGGTTGTCCTAAGAAGAAACGGAGATTCAAGGAGATTAAATGACTTTCCCAAGGTCGTGGGGAAAGTAAGAAGCAGGATCTGAATCCAGACCCACACCCCTCTGACTCCATGCACCTGGAGGGGCCAGGGTACCAGAAACACGAGCAGGAGGTCTGCCCTGGACGGGACACCCTGTCTGTTAACTGGGCTCCAGATGACCATAGTTGGAGGGATACAGAGAAAGCTGGGAGTTATTTAATCAAAGAAAGCAAACCAGGACTCCTCAAACGCTAGTAACACAAGTTCCCACACCTCACTGACTTTCCGGGCTTCTGCAGAGTGCAGCTGTGGTCACACCTCTGCACTTGAACATGATTCCCTTTGGTACTTGCCTGGAACGTGCCCCTATCTCTATCTGTCTGATCAATTCCTTCCCCATCCTCCACGTGTAGACTATCAACAAGCAGGATATATTTTTTCCAGGAAAGCAACAGTGGAAGGGAGACTGATTTACCTTTTTGGTAGAAAGAGGGGCAGCTCAAAAATCAGATTAAACCCACAGTGCCTTCCTGGAGGCAGCCAGGGCTCAGGATGTGTTGCCTCCACTGCTTCCTCAACACCTCAGCCCGGGTGGCAACGTCTCTCCATTTGCCTACTGCTCCACTTTCTACTTGTCGTGACCATGTGACTTGTATGTAGAACCTAATGGTGTCCAGAGCTGTCCCTTCCAGCTGTCCCCTGCTTCTCCATCAAGCACCAGCTCTGTCATCTGAGTTAGATTAACCTGCTTGTCCTCAAGGGCGGGCTCTGATCTAACTTGGCAGGCAGAGGGTTCCCACCCCTCCTTCCGCAGTCATTGGTCCAGGGATGGATGTGTAGCCTAATTCATCTGGAGTGAAACTCCTGACTCTTTGCAGTGGGGGGCAAAGAAACATTCTTTTGCTCTGGCCAGTCTGCTGTTTGGAAGCGAGGTCAGGGTCGTACTGGACATTTTGCTAGCTCACTGGAAGAGGCGAACAGTGTTGAGTCCCCAGTTGATCCAGCCCTGCAGCCCACCCTATGCCTTGACTTTTCAGGGGCCTGAGAGAATAAATCCCCTAACTTGAAGCAACATGACTGACCCACAGGTCACAGTTGCTCCTGCCTCTGGGCACCTACCCAGACCGTCCCCACCGTCCGGAAAATCCACCCCACCCCACCTGGCTCTGATTCATTCTTCAGGGCTCAGCTGGCACTGATCCTGGAGGGAGGCCTGCCCACTGCCAGCCTGAATAGGGGCCTCTCCTGGCCTCCACAGCATCCTGGCTGCACTCTGCCTGTGCTGTGTACTTAAGCTGTCTCCTCCCTGAGCTGGGAGCTCCAGGAGGATAGAAACTCAGTCCCACTCACTGTCGTGGCCCTGAAACCGGGAACACACATGGCATGAAGGAATGCAGAGGTGAATGAAGGGAAACAGCCACCAACTCCGAGTGGAGACCTGAGCAAGAAAGCACAGACTAAGAGTCGGAAGATTCTGATTCTCATCAGGTTGCACGACCCATTTGCTGTGTGACTGTGAACAAGTTACCTAACCTCTCTGAACCATCCTTCAACAGGAACATGGGGCTGACAACACAGATTCTGCCCACTTCTCGAGGCTATTAACCAAGCAAGATCTGCCCATTCACGTGATTCACTCGCTGCATATCTGCTGGGGCCCTGAGCTGTGCCAGGCTCTGGGCTGGGTGGTGGGGGACCCATCATGAAAGATTCTAAGGTGGGAGCTTCCCAGGCATCTGCAAGGCTCCAGTGCCTTTGGAAGAAAGGAGGCTGGTGTCCTTGGATCGGAGAGGAGCATGTATGTGGCATGTATGTGGGTGGGTTCGAGGGTGTGCGGGACTCAGAAGCCATGATTTCTCTGAGGGACATGGAGACCCACTGGAGGGTCTAAGCAGAGGACTCACATGGTCTCATTACATCTGTCTTTGTCATGAGCAGGGCCCATGATGCTCTTATTGACTCTGTATCCTGATGCCAAGGGCAGAGACAAGTTCACTGAAATAGATGATTACTGAACCATGTTGATCGAATAAAATTCTGAATGAGAGGTTAGGTTCCCTGCAACGTCCCAGCTCCACGAGAGATATTAATGTTCTACACTAGCGCTGGCAGAGGCCGGGGGAAGGTGTGGTGAGAGTTGGGACAGAGGGCAAGGCTGAGCTGCTGAGGTACAGATTGTGACATCCTCCTCCCATCCAGCTGGGACGTCTTGGTAGCTGCATCTCTGAGGCCAGGGTGCTTGTTCTGAACCCACCTACCAGCAGACACTTCCAGGCTGGTATCAATTAGTACTTTTGAAAGCCCTGGAAAACTGCAGTGGAAAAGCAAGAACAGCCCTCCACCTTCCCCTTCCCCCCAGCCCCAGGAAAGAAAGGAGGAATGCGTGACTTTCTGCACTCTGTGATGTGAGGCAGCCTGCTACACACGGGGAGCGCCAGCCCTGGCACCCAGAGGTGGAACTGAGGCCAATACACCATGGGCCACAGATCTCCGCATGCCAAGAGTGCGGCCAGGGACGGAGGCTGGCCAAGCCTCCCAAAACAAAGAGGACGAGGAGAGGGAGGGGGGAGGAGGACACAGCTCCCTGTCCTGTCTGCAGAGAGACAGTCAGCTCACGGCCACACACAGGAGTTCTGGGAGAGGCACAGCGGACGTGGATGTGACGGGCTAACGGGGTCACTGCAAAAAGCTGACGCAAGTTGGTGCCCTTCCAAGAACTCAGAAAGCAAGGATTCCCCGAAGGAGGGTCCCTAACGAAGATACACCCCCCACCCCGTCAACAAGGAGAGAGCAGCAATTACAAGCCACTGAGAGAAGAGTTGTTTCCAATACTCGGAAAACCAAATGAACGGACAGTATGGGTTTGTGAATGTTTATTTAATGCCTGCTGAACTGCACGTAGTTCTAACGAGGCTGGGATGCCCTCCTAGCTCTCTGCATAGCCTCCTGCCCTATGACTGTTGGTGAAATGACCGAGTGAATGGTAATATCAGCACTTCTAATATAGAGCTGCCATGACCGTCCTCCACGGGGTCCTCACGTCATCTGGGTGAAGTGAGCCATCATGCTTATTTCCCTGAGAGGAGAAACTGAGGTTCAGAGAAGGCAAGAGACTTGTCCAAGGTCACACAGCGAGATGGTGGCAAAGCCAGCACTTTGCTCCAGGCTCCTGCCTCCTCCTGGGCTGTCCTCTGTAGACACAGCTAATTGTTCTACTTCATCAGGACTTGCTCTCATTTTCATTTCCTTTCTTGTCATTTCTTTGGGTTTGTAACCTGTCATCTTTTCAGCTTCCTGAGATGGATACTACCTTGTCCATCCTCTCTTCTGCTGTGTCTAATCTGTTTAAATTATATACTATATTCATTTCAGTTGTATTTTTCAGTTCTAGAATTTCCATCTGAGTAATTTTTAAAAATAAGTTCTAGTTTTCAGGTGAAAATCTGCACCTTGTCATCTATCTTCCTCCAATGATCCATCAGAGTTATTCAGTTATTTAAAGACCGTCTCACCCTCATGACGTTTGGAGGAGATGTGGGTCTATTTCTGTTGTCGATTTTCTCTCCTTATCTCTCTTTGGTCATTTGGCTGTCTCCTGGCGACGGTGGATACCGCATGTGCTGCAAGTGTAGCAGTTGAGGATAAGGCTGTCCTTATTCAGGGAGGAATTTGTTTGCTCCTGGAGCTAGGTAGAGCACGGGCACATTACCTTGTTCCAATTGGTGACCAGGACGATTGGGGCCGCACTTTGTCTTCCTGATGACTAGTTATTTCTGGCTTGCCCTTACTTACAGGGCATAGCCCTTCTTAAAGGAAAGCTAGGAGGCCTACCAAGAGACCTCTTCCTTGCACATTCTCACTTCCAATTCCTGCCTCCCCTACACTGTGAGATTGTCAAAGGCTCAGTCTAGCTTCTCAACCTCTCAGCTTCCAGCTTGTTTCCTTAGGCTCTGGTCCCACGCCACTGAAATTCCGGCAAATGCCTTGAAAGGAGAAAGAGGTGAGGAATAGTGACTCTCTGCCTGTGGTTTCTGTTGCCCTAGGTTCTTGGCCCCTTAATTCTAGCTGACTTGGTAGTCCCGCACTACACTTTTATTTCATTTCTTTACTGTTATTTTTTATGTCCGGCCACGTGGGACTGCTCTACACTGAGCTGCTTCTCTCCGTCTGTCCTCTGGAGCCTCCCACGAGCCAGTGCATCCCTTGGGCAGGCAGGCGGCAGGAAGCATCAGGCTCACCCCCGCCCATTTCTCTCCTTCCAGGGGTCTTCGTCCCTCAAGTCCTGGCTGCCTGGTTGTTCTCTAAAACCTTCGAAGAGCTGAATTTCTATCTTACTCAGCTCTCACAGTCCTTGGTGGGATAAGTGGTCTGACACAAGTTTCAGCCACAGCCCGACGTGGAAGGCATGGAATCTTTTCTCTGCCACTCTGTGTGCCTGGCGTGGCGCCCTGCACATGATGAGGGCTTGGTGAACCGGAGAAGGGGGAGGGGCAGAGAGTCCCCAGAGGTGCCAGGGCAAAGCTCCTTGCACCAGCTGAGTGAGCGGACCGTGGGAGGGAAGGAAACAAACCAACAAGCAGAGGGCTGCAGCTGCAGCCTCTCATCTGCCACCACTTCCCTGTCCCGGAAGAGGCCCAGCCCCATCTGCTTTCACTCTGCTTCCTCACACAGCAGCTTTGGGACACACAGCGAGGTGACTGGCTGGCTCAACCATCCTGAGAACGTGAGGAGCAGTGGTGGGGAATTAGCATCTGTGAACCTGCTGATCACGGAAAACTGGATCCCACCACGTCCCGGCCTTTGCGGTCCTGGCTGGCTTTACGTGAAGGCACAGGGTGGCATGAAATCAGAACTGACTGGTGAAGGGCCCCCAAACCTTCCATCAGAGAACAACTCTGGGGGAGTGGCCAAGATGGTGGAGTAGGAAGCCCTTAAGTCCACCTCCCCCCATGGGCCGAATAAAATTACAACAGAATAACTATTGATGAGAAAGACCAGAATCTAGCAGAAAAGATCTTCTACAACTAAAGACATAAAGAAGGAACCACAATGAGATGGATAGGTGGGGCAGACTTACGTTATATTCAGGACCTCAGGTAGGCAACCCACAAACGGGAGGGTTATTATAGCTGCAGAGATCCTCCCCAGGGAGTGAGAGGTCTGAGACCACACTGGCCTCCCCAGCCTGGGGGTCCTGAAACAGGAAGACGAGCCCTCAAAACGTCTGGCTTCGAAGGCCAGCAGGGCTTGCTTTGGGGAGAGCCAGAGGACTGTAGAAAATAGAGCCTCCGCTCTCGAAGGGCACATACAAAACCTCATACTCTCCGGGACCCAGGGCGGAAGCAGTGACTTGAAAGGAGCCTGGGTCAGACCCTGATGCTGATCTTGGAGAGGCTCCCAGAGAGGCAGGAGGCAACTGGAGCTCACCCTGGGGACACAGACACTAGAGACAGCCTTTTTGGGAAGCTCGTTCTACCACGAGGATGCTGGTGCTGGCAGCACCATTTTGGAATCCTCTCTATAGCTTATTAGCACCAGGACCCAGCCCTGCTCAACAGTCTTTGGGCACCAGCACTGGGATGCCTCCGGGCAAACAACTAATGGGGCAAGGTCACAGCCCCACCCACCAGCAGGCCAACACACTAACACTGAGGACCCCAGGGCCCTGCAGCCAGAGACCCTGGAACTCAGCTCTGCACGTCAGCAGACTGACACTAGCCCCAGGGGGCCTTGGGCCCCAGCCCAGCCCACCAGCAGGCCAACACCAGACCCAGGAACCTTCCTCCCACCCACTACCGAGCCCCAGCCCTACTCACCAGTAGGCAGGCCAACACCAGCTCCAAGACACTTTAGACACCACAGCTGGCTGCCCTGGGATCCAGCCCCACTTACCAGCTGGCTGACACCAGCTTTGGGACACCCTGGACCCTGCAGCTAGCCATGTCAGGATCTGACCCTGGCCACAGCAGGATAACACTAGATCCAGGAACCTCGGACCTGCAACCACTCACCCTGGAACCCAGCTCCATCTACCAGTGGGCCAGCATTAGCCCTGGGGTCCCCTAGGGACCCATGGCTAGGGGCCTCATTACCCAACCACTCCCACCAGTGGCTGGCACACTCCATACAGTGCAGGGCCTGGCAATCCCCCAGACTGGGGGCCAGCCACACCTACCAGGCCACCCATAGTAGTCAGCCTGCCACAACAGAGAGACCCACACAGCCCACACAGGGGGCACTCCTAGAACATACAGCTCTGGTGATGAGAGGGGAGTGTGCTGCTAGGACCCATAGGATGTCTCCTACATATGGCCACTTTTCCAAGGTCAGGAAAAACAACCAACCTACCAAATAGATAGAAATAAAATTAGCACATTAGGCAAAATGAGGCAGCAGAGGAATATATTCTAAACAAAGGAACAAGACAAAACCCCAGAAGAACAACTAAGTGAAGCAGAGATAAACAATCTACCTGATAAAAAGTTCTGGGTAATGATCATAAAGATGGTCAAAGAACTTGAGAGAAGACTGGATGTACAAAGTGAGCCTTTAGAAGTTTTTTAACAAAGAGATAGAAAATATAAAGAAGAACCAAACAGAGATGAAGATACAATAACTGATTTAAAAAAAAAACACTAGAAGGAATCAACTGCAGATTACATTATACAGAGGAAAGGATCAGCGCGCTGGAAGACGGAGTTGTGGAAATCACTGAAGCTGAACAGGAATAATAACAAATATATATGCTGCCTACAAGAGACTCACTTCAGATCTAAAGGCACACACACTGAAAGTGAGGGGATGAAAGAAGGTACTCCATGCAAGTGGAAATGAAAAGAAAGCCAGGTTTGCAATACTTATATCAGACAAACTAATCTTTAAAATAAAGAATGTAACAAGAGACAAAGAAGGACATTACATAATGATCAATGAATCAATCCAAGAGAAAATATATCAATTGTAAATATATATGCACCCACATAGGCACACCTAAATACACAAAACAAATCTTAACAAAAATGAAGGAAGAAATTGTGATAGTAATAGAAATCTAATCAATAAAATCAGAAATGAAAAAGGAGAAGTTACAACTAACACAACAAAAATACAAAGGATTGTAAGAGATTACTATGAATAATTATACACCAATAAAATAGACAACCTAGAAGAAATGGATAAATTCTTCGAAATGTTCCATCTCCCAAGACTAAATCAGGAATAAATATAAAATATGAAGAGACCAATGGCCAGTAATGAAATTGAATCAGTAAGAAAACAAACAAACAAACAAAAACCTCCCAACAATCAAAAGTCCAGGATCAGATTGCTTCACAGATAAACTCTACCAAACATTCTGAAAAGAGTTAACACCCTTCCTTCTCAAACTATACCAAAATATTGCAGAGGAAGGAACACTTCTGAGCCCATTCTATGAGGCCAGCATGATACCAAAACCAGACAAAGATATCACACACAAAAATATTACAGGCCAAATATCACTGATGAACATAGATGTAAAAATCCTCGGGACTTCCCTGGTGGCCCAGCGGTTAAGAATCCGCCTGCCAATGCAGGGGACACGGGTTCAAGCCTTGGTCTGGGAAGATCCCACATGCTGCGAAGCAACTAAGCCCGTGCACCACGACTACCGAGCCTGCGCTCTAGAGCCCGTGAGCCACAACTACTGAAGCCCACGCGCCACAACCACTGAAGCCCACGTGCCACAACTACTGAAGCCCACGCACCACAACTACGAAGCCCACACGCCACAACTACTGAAGCCCACGTGCCACAACTACTGAAGCCCACACGCCACAACTACGAAGCCCATGCGCCACAACTACTGAAGCCCACACACCTAGAGCCCAAGCTCTGCAACAAGAGAAGCCACTGCAACGAGGAGCCTGCGCACCGCAACGAAGAGCAGCCCCCGCTCACTGCAACTAGAGAAAGCCCGCACACAGCAACAAAGACCCAACACAGCCGAAAATAAATAAACAAATTAATTTTAAAATCATCGACAAAATATTAGTAAACAATTCAACAATACATTAAAAGAACATATACCATGATCAAGCAGGATTTCTCCCAAAAATGGAAGGATAGTTCAATATCCACAAATCAATCAATATAATAGATGACGTTAGCAAACTGAAGAGCCCAAATCACATGATCATCTCAACAGATGCAGAAAAAGCTTTTGACAAAATTCAACAACCATTTATGACAAAAACTCTCCACAATGTGGGTACAGAGAGAACATATCTCAACATAATAAACACCATATATGACAAACCCACAGCTAACACCAATCTCAGTGGTGAAAAGATAAAAGCATTTCCTCTAAGATCAGGAAAAATACAAGGATGCCCACTCTCACCAGCTTTATTCAACATAGTACTGGAGGTCTTAGCCACAGCACTCAGACAAGAAAAAGAAAAAAAATAATAAAAGGAATAAACATTCCTTTATTAGGAAGGAAGAAGTAAAACTCACTGTTTGCAGAGGACATGATACTATACATAGAAAAGTCTAAAGACACCTCCAGAAACCTAAATCAATTCATAATGAACTCAGTAAAGTTGCAGGATACAAATTTAATATACAGAAATCTGTTCCACATCCATACACTAACAGCAAACTATCAGAAATAGAAATTAAGAAAACAATCTCACTTACAATTACTTCAAAAAGAATAAAATACCTACGTATAAATCTAACTAAGGAGGTAAAAGACCTATAATTGAAATTATCAACGAAACAAAAAGGCTGCCTACTGAATGAGAGAAGATATTTACAAATGATATAGCTGATAAGGGATTAATATCCAAAACATACAAAGAACTCATACAACTCAACATCAAAAACATATAACCCAATTAAAAAATGGGCAGAAGACCTGAATATATGTTCTTCCAACAGCGACATACAGATGGCTGACAGGCACATGAAAAGATGCCTAACATCACTAGTCATCAGGCAAATGCAAATCAAAACCACAATGATATCACCTCATGCTTGTCAGAAAAGCTGTTATCAAAAAAGTACCACAGGGCTTCCTTGGGGGCACAGTGGTTGGGAATCCAGTTGCCAATGCAGGGGACACGGGTTCGAGCCCTGGTCCGGGAGGACCCCACATGCCGCAGAGCAACCAAGCCCATGCGCCACAACTAAGAGCCTGCGCTCTAGAGCCCGTGCGCCACCACTACTGAGCCCACACGCCACAACTACTGAAGCCTGCGCACCTAGAGCCCGTGCTCCGCAACGAGACAAGCCACTTCAGTAAGAAGCCCACGCACCGCAACAAATGAGTAGCCCCCACTCACCGCAACTAGAGAAAGCCCATGCAGGAACGAAGACCCAACGCATCCAAAAATAAATAACTAAAGTAAATACATTTTTAAAAAAAGTATCACAAATAACAAGTGTTGGTGAGGATGTGGAGAAAAGGGAACCACTGTGCACTGTCAGTGAGAATGTAAATTGGTGCAGTCACTATCGAAAATAATATGGAGATTCCTAAAAAAAATTAAAATAGAACTACCGTACGATCCAGCAATTCCACTTCTGGGTATTTATCCAAAGAAAACAAAAACATTAATTACAAAATATATACGCAGCCCTATGTTCACTGAAGCATAATTTACAACAGCCAAGATACAGAAGCAATCTGAGTGCCCATCAACAGACGAGTGGATAAGGAAGATGTGCATAAATAACTCTGCCATAAAGTAGATTTGCAATAGCATGGATGGACATGGAGGGTATCATGCTTAGTGAAGTTAGAAAGAGAAAGACAAACACTGTATGGGATCGATTCCATGTGGAATCTAAAAAACAACAAATGAACAAACATAAAACAGAAATAGTCACAGACACAGAGAGCAAACAGGTGGTTGCCAGAGGGTAGGGGAGTGAGGGAAGAAAAGAAAGAAGAAGGAGAAGAAATAGGGAAAGCAGATTAAGAGGTATAAACTTCCAGTTGCAAAATAAATGAGTCAGGGGAGAGAAAACATACAGTGTGGGGAATATACAGTGTGGGGAATATACAGTGTGGGGAATACAGTCAATAACTTTGTAATATCTTTGTACGGTGACATATCACAACTAGAATTATTATGGTGATCCCTTTGAAATGTATAGAAATATGGAATCACTATGTTGTGTAACAGGAACTAACATAGTGTTGTAGGTCAATTATAGTTCAAAACGAACAAACAAACTCACAGAAAAAGAGATCAGATTTGTGGGCTTCCCTGGTGGCGCAGTGGTTGAGAGTCCGCTTGCCGATGCAGGGGACACGGGTTCGTGCCCCGGTCCGGGAAGATCCCACATGCCACGGAGCGCCTGGGCCTGTGAGCCATGGCCGCTGAGCCTGCGCGTCCGGAGCCTGTGCTCCACAACGGGAGAGGCCACAACGGTGAGAGGCCCGCGTACCGCAAAAAAAAAAAAAAGAGATCAGAGTTGTGGTTACCAGTTCCCACTCCTCCCACCCTCTCTGGTAGGAGGAGTGCGAACAGGATGTAGGCGGTCAAAAGGTACAAACTTCTGGTTATAAGATAAAGAAGTGCTAGGGATGTGATGTACTACACAATAAAGACAATGAACACTGTTGTGTGTTACATAGGAAAGTTGTGAAGAGAGCAAACCCTAAGCGTTTTCACCACAAGAAACATTTTTTCCTACTTCTTTTATTTTGTACCTATACGAGATGTTGGATGTTCACTAAACCTACTGTGCTCATCATTTCATGATGTATGTTAAGTCTAATCATTATGCTGTACACCTTAAACAGTGCTGTATGTCAATTATATCTCAATAAAACTGGAAGAAAACATCTCCAAAGAGCTCCAAGTGACCAATAAAACTAAAAAGTGACCATAAACTAAAAAAAAAAGAACAATCTTTCCTGCACTGTTCTGCAGCCCCTGGTCACTGGACACTGGACACTAGGAATCCATCTGTTCTGGTTCTGTGCCAGTGGATCATGGCCAATGCTTGTTGGAATAAAAGATGGCCCAGACATACCTGGGTTCAAATCCCAACTCTTCCCATTCCCAGTTTTGTTCTCATGGGCAAAGCACTGCCTCTCTCTAATACTCGGTTTCTGAATCCACAAGGTGGGATAATAATGCCCAAATGGAGGGCTGCTGTAGGATAAAAATTATTTGCACAAAAGTGACCAGCTTGGTTTCGGGACACAGAGAGGATACATTATAAATGTCAGTTCACTTCCCTCCCTAAGTTTCAGGCTCCTCATTTGTAAAAAGTCCAACAGAGTCCCTGGCTTGCCCTACTGACAGGGTTACATAAAAGACCAAACAAAATCAAGCATGAAAGAACCAACCGGGGGAATTATGAAAATTATGATTCCGACTCGCTTCATTAGTTGCTTCCATTCCTCAAGGGACGGGACAACCAGTACTTCATTGCTCTCTGCTCTACCTCTGAGAACCTGCAGTGAAGGGGGTCCCAAAGTAGTCAACAGGCTAGAGGCATAAGGGGTATCTGTAATTCACATGGCCCAGATTCTCTCTTCAAAGGGTTAATTCTCAGTGCATCAACCCGTGTGCCTGTGAGGGCTTTTGGGGCATCCTGATTCCTTCTGTTTGCAGGGTCCCCCTGCTGGTTAGTGTCTATGGGACTGGGGATTCTTTCCTCCCTCTGTGCTCTCGGCCCTGTGCCGCAGGGGCTGGATGTCTAAAAACTCTATTTCCGCTGACCGGAGGGCTCTGGATGCAGTTGAGAATCGGCCAATAAGAGAAGGATAAACACTGCAGGTTGTCCTCCCTCCCGCAGGGGCGGAGGCTGCTGTGTGGCCTGAGCATTGGACCCAGGCCCTCTGCCTCCCTCTACCCCCTAGTCTGCAGGGCAGCCTCCGATTCTGTGCTGGCTTCCTGGCCTCTGGGCCCCAGCCTGCAGCATCAGGACCAATATGCCCCCCATCACCTTTCCAACAACCTTATAAGCACCAGATCCCCTGAACCAAATCCTTTTGCATGAAGCCTCTGCCTCAGTGAAGCGTCATCCATCACATGGGGATAAGGTAGTGTCCAGCTCACAGGGTGGGGCCGAGAAAGACTCGAGTCAGTGCAGGGAAAGCTCATAGGTCTGTGCATGGCACACAGCGACTGCTCCCCGAACATTAGGTTTGATTACTGGCGTTCCTCCTGCGGTTTCCTGCGGGGAACGCCAGCTGGCACTCCCACCTGCCCCCTCTCATTTCTGCCCCACTTCATTTAACAGCTGTGGAGGCTGAGCTCAGAAAGGGCAAGTGACTCATCCAATGACACACAGCAAAGTCCAGAGCTCAGAGGGGAACCAGGCTCCCAACTCCAGGACGGGCGTGGCCCCTTATAAGGAACCGGCTGTATTCACGCAGCTGCCCTAGCGTGGCTGTTTCTACACCTCCCAGGACGGGAGCTCAGAGGGCGTCATGGGCCCAGATGGAGCCATCAGGGGTTGAGGTGGAGAGGTCAGAGGTCAGGAGTTAGTCTAGCTGCTGCAGCCAGGGGTGGGACGCTGCCGGGAAATCCTAAAAGCACCGAGCCCTTTGCGGTGTAACCCAGGGGCATTACAGGCGCTGCCTGAGCTTCGAGTGCCTAATGTAGAAAATGGGGTTAAGAACCAACCCTGCCTCTGAGGGGGCCGCACGGGGCACGAATTAATCTATTATCAGGGGCCACCTTCCATTCATGGAGGGTCTCTCCTTGCGACCCTGTTTCAACCACGGTACTGGACAGTCACATGGCACTGGTACCAGCTCCATTCTTTCAGAGGTGGGAACAGAGGTCCACAGCTGTCAGTCGACTTGCCCAAGGAGCTGGGATTCTGGGCAAGGGAAAGTCCAGCGGGTGGTGGCCCAGCCCTGAGCCCTGCGACATCTGAGCTGAGAGAGAGGGCCAGTGACCATCTGCACTCCATGGTGGCAGCCCGAGCACTGACCAGGGTTTGCGTGCGGCCAGTTCAGGGCCTGGCAGGCAGCGGATGTGAACCCTCCCTTCCCGGTTTTGTTTTCTCCCTGGTCAGCTCCTCCAGCCCATCCCCACCCTCTGAGTCACACACGAAATTGGCAGCCAGGCCCCCCCCCCACCCCCGGCCCGTCCTGGGCCAGCTCCTGTGCCGTCTCCTGGCCCCGCTCAGGAAGGACCAGTCTTGGCTGCAGTCAGACCCAGGTCCCTCCAGAAAACGTCATCCAACAGAAGCCCGGCCTGGTGTGGTGAGGCCTGAGAGATGGCCCCAGCCAGGGAGAGGCAAACAGGCCGTGACACAAAGTAACACAGAAATCCTGCCTGACTTTCCAGCCCCCCGGCTTGCCCTACAGATTTCACACACTTAAGGCCAAGACATCAGCTCTTGCCTAGTCTCCGGCCTGCAGGTCTGCCATCCAGATTTTGACTTTGCGAGCCCCACCCGCAAAGCGTGAGCCGATTCCTAAAAATTCATCTCTGCATATACACATACAGCTATTGTACTACATGTCCTACATGTTTCCCATGGAGAACCAAATGACACGGCCTCCTTCAGGGCGATGGGGGATAGAGCATGGGATGAGCCGGCGGGCATCCCGAGAAAGCGGTAGTGGCCGGAGGACTGCAGGATGGGCCGGTAACTAGGCAGAGAGCAAGGGTCCCCAGGCAAAGGAACCTGCAGGTGCAAAGGCCTGTCAGGAGAGCAGGTGAGGCCGAAGGAACTGAAAGAGAGGTCAAGTCAAGCGGAAACCCAGAGAGGAAGATGCAGGCTGGGGCTGGGGGCGGGCAGGCGAGGTCTGGCGGCCCCTAAGGGCTGCAGCCACATCCCAGGCACCACGGGAAGCCCCTGCAGGGTTTGAAGCCGTGGGGTCTCCTGATCAGGCTCAGGGAGGTCGAGACTTGCCTAAGTCACACCAGTTGGAGGAAAACCAGAAGTGACAGCTCAGCACCTCCTGCAGTGCCACCCCTTGCCCCTGCCCTGCCTGCCAGGGAGGGCCGAATGTGTGCAGCCAGGCCTTCCGGGGTCTCGGGAGGTGAGCCGGGCACCCTGACTTCCCTTCCAGATGGTCCCTCCACCTCTCGCACCCTGCTCTGTGCCCAAGGGCTGCATGCACGGGTTCCCACGCTGGCGGGCTCCCTGGGGGCTCTGGGCCATGGGGACGCAGAAAGGAGACTGGAGGGAGAAAGGGGGCTGAGGGCAGGTGCTTAGGGCCCTGGCCCCCTCCCTGGGGGGCAGCCAGAACCTGGTGGCCTCTGGCTCCTGTCAAGCGGCCCTCTCCACGCAATGGCTCTGTTTGGGGGTCTCTGTCCTTGTCCTCTTGCCTCTTCAGCCCCAAGGTTAGAAACACCCCAATGTTTTCACTCCTAGGGACCACACTGTCCTGGTGTCTCCCTATCCCAGACCACGCCCTTGAGAATCACCCTGGCATTAACCTGCCCTCGGTGGCCCACTCTGAGTTCCCCATCTGCATCCTGAAAGCAGTACCACCTGGAGGTTTGGCCCACAGGGAGCCCTGCCTCCCCATCACTCCTCTCCCCAGAGAAACAAGCTGCTCTGAGAACAGCCCTGGCAGCTCACAGGATGTGCAGGAAGAGCGGGCGCAGGCCAGCTGGATCCCCCTGTGCCCCGGCTCCCCTCCCTCCTCCTGCGCTTTCTGGAATCCTCCCAACCATGCTGCTCCCAACGCTGCCTGGGACTCACCCATCGGGAGGCCTGCTTGTCCTCCTCATGCCATGGAGTCTTGGGCAGGGAGAGAACTGGGGGCAGGGAGGCTCCCTGTGGGCACCACTCAAGTTCCAGGCTCACCACATTCCAGTTCCCACTAGGGGGCGTGCTAACAAGCCCCGCCTCCAGGCTCCCTGGGGACACCCACCAGCCACCTCCCAACACTGCCTCCCAGTGGATCGCAGGGGAATCACAGGGCAAGGCCCCTTTAGCCCCTGGCCGCTCTGGGCAGTGACTGGAGCTTGAACCCCACCCACTCCTGAGCCCCGCTCTGTGACCGTTTCACCTGCTCTCTCCCACTTGTCAACTCTCTGACTTCTGCTGGACTTAAATATCCAGATATCAGAGAGAATCCTCATTGTTTTTCCTGCAGACTAAGGCCCCTAGAACATCTCTAACCAGGTCTGGTGGCCACTGGTAGTGTCTCCTTCATCCTGTCTCTGGATTGATGAGGCAGCTGCCACCGTCTCCCCATTTATCCATGCAATCCGCCCATCTGGCAGTGTCAGCATCTGACTCTTTATGTGCCGGACATCTGGCAAGGCACCCAGAGGATCTCCAGGGAAGGTACCCTTCAAGGCTATGTAGCTTCCTAGGGACCAGCCAGGATGGGAACGAGACAGTTGCAGGTCGTGTGGGGAAGGTAGTGTTATCTTACAGAGAGGGAGCTGGGGTCACACGACTACCGAGGGCTGGGGTGGATTCCCAGGCCTGCTCTTCAGTGCCAGCCTGCCTGGCTTCTCACCTGGGCACGCGAGGACCCCGTAACACCTCACTGAGCACACCGGCCACGCCTCTCCTCACCGCTAGATGGTGAAGCCAGCCTGGGCCGCTCCAGGATCGCGCGCACGGCAGCTCGTACATAAAACTCTCTGCTCGTGAGGGACCAGCGTTTCCAAGGAGGGAACGCCAAGGGCCCCAGGGATGCGGGAGTGGCGTGTTGGTGATAACCGAAGGGAGAAGGGAGACAACCTCTGTGGAGGAGGTGGCCATGGAGCCCGGCTTTGAACACAGGGGGCCTCTGGCACTGATGGAGGAGAACGGAGAGGGTGGGGTAAACCAGGCAGCTCCCAAAAAGTGCACGGTGGAGGCAGCGGTGATGGGGGCAATTGGCACAGTTATGGAAAACAGGGTGCTCTTAGGGGTGACTTTGGTGGGCAGGGGCCTGGTCATGGAAGTCTTAAGAAATATGGACTTTGGGATGAAGGAAATGGGGAGCCAGTGATGCTTTGTGAGCAGCAGACAGTAGTGACACAATTAGCATATGGAGTCTGGACTGGAGAGGGTGCACACAGCGCCCCCTAGAGTCTGGAGAGCAGCCCTGCCTCCGTCTCGGCGCCTTGGGAAGCCTGTTTGGGAGGTCTGTCTCCCCACTCCTGCACTAACTTGACCATTTACCCATTTCCCCCACACCCAAGAAGTGCGGCAGGCTGGGAGAACCCTCCCCAGGGCTTGCAAATCCTTCTCCCCTCACCCTAGTACCTCTTGCCTGCTGCTTTGCTGGGGAGCGCTGGAGGAAAAAGCAGAGGTTCCCGGAAGCACAAGCAGTGCTTCAGAGCAGGTGCTTTGGAGAAGCGCTCCCGAGAAACATGATTAACCAGGATTAGGGTCATATGAGAAGGAGCTGGATAAATTTTCCTATTGTGAGCTGCACAAAAGGAATTTAAATCCACAAATCTTCTTATGTGTGTAGACTGAAGGGTGCTCAATTCGGAGTCCAAAGACATCCGCACAACATCCAAAGCGTGTAACGTGGTCAGGAATTGAAGGCGTTGCCCTGTATAGGCAGCACATCAGGAGGACATCGGTCCCCAGAAGAAAGAGGGGTTTCCCTGATTTGGGTGGCACAGAAGTCATGACAAAGGAAAGCCGATTGGGAACTCTGAATCCCCGCCCCAGGCCCCGCCTCCGGGATTGGCCCCTGACTCCAAAGAGCTTTGCAGAAGTGAATGGCTGGAGTCCTGACTGGTCTTAAAGAGATAACTTCCTCCCAGGCCCCCTAACTTCATGGGGAGATTTGCTCTCTAATGATTAACAAGGGGCTTCCAGAAGGCTCCTGAAGGGGTTGGGGGTCGATCTCTGGTGATGCCCAGAACGGGGATTCGGAGTGCCTGATAAACCCAGCAGCCAAAGTGGCGAGGAGCCCGGCACCTCCCGCCCCCCGTGTTCTGGGATGGGCGGGGACCCCAGACAAGCACGTGTCTGCCACAAACCATCCCCGGAAAACAAGGGTGAGAGGAGTATCATAGTATCCAGTGGGGCCGCTGGGATAAAACTACCCTAGCCCAGGGGACCTCCCTGGCGGTCCGGTGGTTACGACTTTGCCTCCAATGCAGGGGGTGCGGGTTCGATCCCTGGTCGGGGAGCTAAGATCCCACATGCCCCGTGGGCAAAAACCACATAAAACAGAAACAATATTGTAACAAGTTCAATAAAGACTTTAAAAATGGTCCACATCAAAAAAAAAAAAACCTTAAAAAAACCCAAAAACTGCCCGGGCCCAGCTTCCCTCCCCATCCCCCAGCCGAGCCCCACTCGGGAGGAAAGGAAGGGCAGCTCAGCCCATTCAACACCACAGCACTCGGGGCCCAAGCCACGTGCATGGGGCTTCCTCCCGAGCCCGGGACTTGGGAAAGGAGGGAGACCAAAGGAGGGAGACCTTGCCCCCTTGACAAGGGATGATGCGGCAGTCCAGTGGGAGGACCGAGAATAAGGGTGCCTGGAGCAGGTGCGCGAGGACGGTGTCATGGGGGCCAGGGAGTTTCCAGGGCAGCTGAGCCCAGGAAGCCCGGGAAAGCCTAGGGCAGGAAGTTTGAGAGAACACGGGCCAGGCTGGGGCAGCAGGATCCCAGCGAGCAGGGCAAGAGCAGAGGCCAGGGATGACCTGGCACACGGTGGGAGGATGTGGCAGATGTCCCCAGAGCCCAGCGTAGCTAAGGGGGGCAGGAGGTCTCGGAGCCACAGAAGAGAGGGAGATGCCCGGGTTGCTATCTCTCCGTTTGCACCCACAGCTGGAGAGTCTTGAAGAAATCTGTGCTACTGTGTGTCGGGGACCTGTCCCTAACATCGACAACTGTGCGCCGGGCACAGAGCTGGGCGCTTCTCCCAGGGCATAAGGGGGTGATGCTGCCTCTGTCACAGCCAACGCTGAGGGCACTTGTGCAAGGGCACATGGCCAGGGATGGGCGTGAGATTCAACCCAGAGTCAAAGCTGCACTGCAGCCACTGTGCCTACTGGGAGGCCCCGACCTGCAGGTATTTGTATCTTATTCCCAGTTGGGAGATGTTAGGGACTCTGGGCAACACCCAGATGACCCTCTCCCGCTGCTGGAGCTCCGGCCCCTCGGTCTCCCTTCTCACATCTGTGACTAACGAATATTATCTAGTAAGTGCCCATAAGTGCTCATCATCTAAGCATTTACTTGACCAAAGGGGCTCAGGCAGGTTAAAGGACCTGCTCACGGTCACCCATCAGGGCAAGCAGTGGATGGAGACAGACAACTCAGGACAGCATCCATTTCCTGTGGGGGAAGTGGAAAGAGGACAGGGGCTGCAGTTCCAAAGCCTGATTAGCTGTGTGACCTTGGACGAGCCACCTGACCGCACTGAGCCGTACCCAGCCCTTGTGTGCAAAACTGAAACAGTAAAGACCATGCCTTAGGAGTCCTAAAGGAAAGGAATGAGACAAGGACAAGCTTTGGCCTCCATACAGGCCAGTAGCCTATCTGATCCGTCCTCTGTATTAATCCGATTAAGAGCAGACGTATCCTGTGCCCTGACTTTGGGCTGAGTGCAGCTCTTAGAGCTGGTCTAAGAGCTTTATTCCTGCGAACTTGTTGAATCTATTAATATACCCATTTCACAGATGAAAAAATGGAGGCTCAGGGAGGTTAAGCCATTTGGCCCAGGGCTGTACATTTTGGAGAATGACACTAAAAGGTGATCCAAGCCATCTGGACCCAAGTGCCTGAGCTCTGCACCAAAGTGCCCTGCAGCCTGACCTGCTTCCACAGCTGGAGTCCTGGCTGGAGCCCATCACCTCCCCTGCGGCGCATCCCTGCCAGCTAGACCCCACTCAGGACTATTCCCACCCCCGCCTCTCCCCGCAAAGTACTCACAGCCACTACTTATCCTCTATGCAATGGAAGAGGCAAGTCAAGCAGGAGAGAGGGAAAGAGCGAGCAACGCTGACCCCCAGATGGCGAATGCCCCCCTTGTGGTCAGGTGTGCCCCAGGGACGGAGCTGTTCTGCCCCAGCTCCCGAGGGCTGCGGGCAGGAGACTTCAGGGTTTGTCCCCTGCTGCCCATCAAAGGGCCTCCAACTTGGGGAACACAGCACTTTCAGAATCTCTCGTTCTGCCTAATTTGCTTTAAAACACACAGGCGTCCTTTCGTCTTCTCCTAAAATGCCTGTGGTGAGAGGCGGGCTTTGAAGAGGCTGGCTGCTCTCCTGGGGTCTCAGAGGCTGGCCAGGGTGGCAAGTCCAGGCATGTCTCAGGGTCTGGTGGAGCACACCTGACACCAGTCAGGGTCTCCACCTGAGAGTCCCAGAGCTTCTATCTTGCCAGCTAGGTGACCTCGCCCAGCCACGGGGCGGTATCCCGGGTTGACACAGGGACCGCTGGAGTTTGAGGGAGGGACATGGGGGTAACTACAGCTCTCTCCAGATGTACAGCACGGGGTGGGAGTGAGGGACGATGAAATCAAATTCATATTTTATGGCAACTCAAGAAAAATTTAAACACAGAAGTTCTCTTTGCCCATTTGGACCTCCTCCTTCCCTTTAGTGTGTGCTGTGCATGGGCATCCAGACCTCCTTGGAAGATAACATTCCTCCTTAATCTCATCAAGGGCCACAGTTCCTTAGGAGATAACCTTTCCTCTTAATCTGGTAAGGGGTCACGATGACCCATGACCCATTACTTGCTCTGGACGTGTAGACCTGGATTGTGTAAACTGCCCATAATACGTCATTTGATGTCCAACCCTTTGTCTCAAAAACTTGTCTACTTGTGCTCTGACCTTTAACGGGAGGAACAGTCCTCAGAGCTTTCTGAAAGACTGTCTCCTGGGTTATAATCGTCAGGTTAGCTCGAATAAGATTTTCCATTTCTTTCTTAGATGGACTATTGATTCGTTTTTTTCACCCATAAGAACATGATCTGAAGAGGGGCTGCCCCAGCTCTTTTCTCTGGCTCTATTCTTTTGCCCTCTGGGAACCCGACCCTTTTCACCTTCACATCCTTCCCTCTCCCAGTGAATGACCAACATCTTTATCAGGGAAGATACTGGCAGGTGAATTCTACATGGGTGTCTGCGTGTGTGCTGTGAACTAGAGCTGCACATCAAATAGTTTCAAGCTCAGTTAAAAAAAGGAATAATCTAAAACCTAGAAGACCGAATTATTAGAATGAGTTTGCATCCTCATATTAATGCAAATAATAAGTACATGGTCTTCAGATTCAACTTATATTCACGAGGCCTCTACAATATGCCCAGATGCCAATTTCCTTCCTATTTTATCAGTAGATAAGCAGGCTTAGAGAATAAGTGCCTTCTGACAAGTCATGACCTGCAATTGGTCCCAAGAACGTTCACTCGCTTTTGTTTCCTGAGCTCAGCCTCTGAAAGCACGGACTGAGCTAAAATCTCCCTAAAATTTAGAAGAATTCACCCTGAGCTCAGCCTCCAGGCATGAAAGGAGTGGGGTCTCTCCCACCTCATACCAGTCTCTCTTCTCTGACCCAGGACTCGCCGGTCTTCTGCCAGCATCCCTGAAACACTAACAAGCTAGCTTATTAGCTTGTTAGTGGAATAAAATCAAACCCCAGACCTTACACCCATGCTTTTCTACTTTCCATATCTTAAAGTATTCTGTTATCAACCAAACGTCCTTGTTGATGGAGTGAGTGGCCTTCTGTCTCCTGTCGCCTCCCAGCAGGTGAATTTCATGTCTCCAGCATCATCTTCCCCCGAATTTCCCTGGTTCCCTCTCTTCCCCTTTTCCCCAGAATTCATATGAGACTGGGATGTATTGGATGGAACAGACCAGAAGAAAATTTGATTTGATTAAAGCAAAGAGAGACATTAGCTTTAGCTAGTAAACATAGAATGTGTTTCACCAATGAATTTGGGGCAGACGTTGTGGAAAACAGAAAACGTAGAGAAGTGAAAGTTTCTGAACATTTATATTTTTGTGACCTTGAGAGCGAGCTCAGTCATGGAGTCTCTAGAGTTTGACCAAATGTAGAAAACGGTCAGGTTGAGCCTGAACTGCCCTTGAGAGCACAGACTGTGTCTTATTTAGTTCTGTGTCTCTGGTGCTGTGCCCTTGGCCCTGGCCCCTCATGGGGGGCCTGTTAATGGGCAGATGGACAGGTGGATAGCCCAATGATGCTGATGGGCTTGCTGGTCGACCACCAGGCTCCCTGCTCCGTGGGGAGGAAGCAGGGAGGGTTGAGCCTCACGGTACATGAGCTTTTTGCCCCTTTCTCATGGGAAACTTTCAAGGAACTCATGGTAACCAGGCAGAACTGCTTTCTGATTATTATTTTTCCAGTTGAATGAGATTAAGTTCACAGAAGACTTAATAAGTCCTTTTGGGCCCTGAGGAAAGATACATATTCCTTTGCTCCCGGAAATGAGTTTCTGGCTCTGCAGACCCAGGTCTCAGATCAGGGAGAGGTGAGGACTATTTGAAGCCCTTTACATGAATGCCTGAGGCAGGACGGCCAAGGCCGTGCCCCCTTCATTGGGCCCCTCCCTGCCAAGAGCCCCATGTCAACAGAATCGAAGGGAAGCCGCCGAAACTCTCTGTCCCTGGGCCTGACTACTGCCTGCTTTGAGGCAAAGGCTCGTGGCATTTCAGGATCGCAGAGGGTCACGGGAAGCATCACACATTTCTGCTTTTTTTTTTTTTTTTCCAGGTGCAGAAACTAAGGCTCCGGGGTGGGGGGGAGAGGATGTGACTTGTCCAAAGTTGTAAATGAGAACGTGGTGGCAGCAAGATTCGAAGCTGGGGTCCCTCACCCCCAAAGTATGTCCCTCCTGGCCCACCTGGCCCATGAGCTGCTCCAGCAGAGCTAGACAACATCAGCACCAACACAGATACAGAGCAGACGGAGCCCCAGATGGGACGGCCCGCCCGAGATCACAGCCTGCTAACGGCCACGCCCCCGTCCCCACCCCAGGCTCTGTGGGCTGGAGCCCCCTCTCCTGCGCTCAGCTTGAGGTCAGCAGTGCAGCTCCAACCTACTTTCTTGCTCTGTTTCTGTGATTTTGGAATACAGATTCCTGCCACAGATTCCTGCCCTGCTTGGAAGCATGGGCCTGAAATGGTACATTACAGTGCACGGAAAACCCACAGTCTTGGTTTAAACACACATTTGGAGAATAAATGCAAAGCAAGAATGTGAAACCATTTCAAATGTCACCCAAGAGTGAACTGTGCAAAGAGGATGAAGAAATGAGACAAGCGGTTTCCTGTTAGAGATATACCTTCTCTCTGCCCCATTCAATTTTTGCTTTTTCTTGCTACACAACTGCTACTCCCTGCCACACCCCTAGACACTTGGAGGTGACAGATGGAGGGAACAATGGAGATGATTAGGAACTGGGTTGCTGGAAGGTGGGGAGGCAAGCACATAGAGAATCAGAATCCAAGGGTACAAAGGTACAATAAGCACATGCCCTGCCCCAGGGCCTTTGCACGTGCCCCTCCCTCTACCTAGAACATGTTCTCAAGGTGGAACCCACAGGGCTTGCTCCTTCACTGCATTCATTCTTCTGCCCAGCTGCCCTCCTAGGAGAGGCCTTCCCTGATCACCCCAAGACAGTCTCGCTGTCACTATCCCTTTGCTCGGCTGCATTTTCCTTCATAGCCTTAATCAGAAAAATGACACTCCATTGTATACTGAATTCCGTCTTTGTCTGTCTCCTCCCCACCAGGAGGGCAGGAACTTCACCTCACTGCTGTGTTCCCCCCGTGCTGAGAACAGCGTTAGGGTCTCAACAAATATGTGTGGACTGACAGCAGAGTGAAAAGTGCTCCAAGCTCAGGGAGCAGAGGTTCATTCTGGTGTGGGCACAGTGAAAATGAGGGAACTTGGTCATTTCCGGGCCTCAGTGTTCTCATATGGTGAACAGGATGATTCCAATGACAACCTCAACCAGCCTGGCCCATGAACGGCCGGCCACAGTACCCTGCTCAGAGCAGGTGCCCTCTGAACTCTGGACCTTGTGTCTTGAGGTTTCCTCTCCTAGCTGAGCTCTGCTTGTCCCCGCCCGAGCAGATCAGCCATCCTCAGGGAGAGGAAGTCAGGGCCCAGCCTACAGATTTCCTTTGGCTTCTGCAAAAACAGCAAAACCAAAAACACTACAAAACCACACTGTGTATCTGCACAGGGCTCAGAGCCGTGGCCAGCAGGTGTGAGTCCTGCCTGCTGGGCTCCTCTGTGGCAGGAACAGAACGCAGAGCACACAGCTCATGAGCAGGCACCTAGCCCCGCTGTGGGGTCCACAGGTCTGGTTCCCAAGATCCTGGAGCCTCCGTCTGACCTCCCTGGAACAGTAGGATGGCCTCTGTCGGCCACGGGAGGCTCATTCCTGAGCCCACGTGTGCATCTGGCTCTGGGTTTGTCCTGACCAGGGTATGCATGGAGGATAGGGTGGTTTTTATCAAATGCCACCCCCTTCTCAGTCCTCTGCCCCCATGGCTCTTCCCTGTCAAGAAGGAATCTGCATGAGCATCATCGAAGGCTCCCCGATGCCCCAGCTGGGAAACCACAGCCAAGGGCCAGCCTTGGCTGCCCTTGGTCCATAACCCACTGTACAGATGGGCAAGCTGAGGCCCCGTGAAGAGGAGGGCCTTGGCAAAGTCCACACAGTGTGATGTGGCAGAACCAGACCTAGAACCAGCTTTCCGGACTCCTGGACAAGGACAATGGCCGTTAGATTGTGGTTTTCATATCTTCTTTAAACTGAATCTCACCCAGGCAACAAGTAGCTACGGAAACTCAGCTTTTCCGGTTGATCCAAGGGTGG
Source organism: Leucopleurus acutus (assembly GCF_964270905.1). Lineage (NCBI taxonomy): Eukaryota > Metazoa > Chordata > Mammalia > Artiodactyla > Delphinidae > Leucopleurus > Leucopleurus acutus. The sequence continues at coordinate 76,309,133 of NC_139159.1, forward strand.
GGACTGCTGGCCCAGCTGCTGGGCCGCCTCACCACCCCTAAGGGGGTTTTAAAACCAAAGCCCTTCACAGACCACACCCACTGTCCACTCTAGTAGCCTGTGAATGACACACTCACTTCCACCCCGACTCCAGGGTTTTCTTGGAGGACTTTGGAGACCAAATCAGGTAGTTTATTTGTGGTCATGTTACTAAATGGGGCTTGTTCATTCTCAAAGGTTTTTCAAAACTGAGTTCTAGGAAATCTTCTGAAAAGGAAGAGAGAAGGGTTCAAGGATGAGAAAGAGGAGATGGAAGAAAGGGGATGTGAGAAGCAGCAGGACGAGGAGAAAGTGGATATGGTCGGAGCCACAGTGAGGATGCAGGAGAGAGGCTGGTGGAGAGCATTAGCACCCAGTGGGTGCCTATCTGCATGTGGGGTGGAGGTGCTGGGGGCCTCCAGGCTGGACCCACCTCCACGCCTGCCCTGCCTTCCTTCCCACCACCAAGTCAAGGGTCCTGCTTTTGGAATCACAAAGAAAGACCCATTCATCTCCAAAATAGTCTATAGATACAGTCTGTGCATAGAGTATCTGCTCTTTATAACGGGGTTATAACGCATTTCTTATTTGCACGTGTTGGCTACTTGCTGATGCATTTGAATGTGGCAAAAAGGGGAAACGCTTAGTTAACCAAGACTTTTCTATGATTAGACACACATCCCTATCCCTGAACATTGCACGACCGCGTGAGATTAGAAAGGACTGCCTTCTAATCACCCTGTAGGTACGAAGAGCCTACTGTGCTCTGGATGCTGTAGAAGGCATCGGAAGAAATATGACAATAACCAAGTCACAGGCCTCCCACGCTTGGGTGGAGGAGGACGGTCATTTCAGCATGGTTTAAGGCACAGAAAACAAGGCGATTAAGAGTACAGATTCTGGCGTCAAAGAGAGCTGGGTTCAAATCCCAGCTCTGCAACTTACCGGCTATGTGACCTCTGGGGAGTTCCTTAACCTCTCTGAGCCTCAGTTTCTGCATCTGAAAAATAGAAGAAAATACTCAGTCTTAAGGAGAGGGAGTGAAGATCTAACGAGAGTGCCTGCCTTCTACTCAGCTCACACACAGAGTAAATACTGACTGCTGATGAGAAGAGGCATGCCGCGGTGTGGGGAGGGAACAGCGGTCACCTACAGAGCCCTGCGGGGAGTCAGGGGACCTGAATGTGCAGGCTTTCTGCTCCGAACTGTAAATGAAATCTCCGTGCTGCCTGATCACCGTGACCGCTTCCTGCTCTAGACAGAAGACAGAGGAGGGCGTATTCCGATCCTGAGACCTCTGTGTGCCCCACACTGAGCTAAGATTCTTCACGTGTGGTTTAACCTCCCAGCCTCCGACAGGACAGAGGAGGAAACTGGGGCTCATCGGGTGGAGCCCAGTGGGGTCAGAGAGGGGCTGGAAACCTGTCTGTCGGGTCGAAGCCCTTCTCTACCCAGAGGACAGAGGGCAGACGGGAGCAGGTGGCGCCTGCAACCGAATTCGTGGCAAGTCCCAGATCACATGTGGGGTGGGAGGGGGTCTGACTCGGGAATATTCTAACTGGCAGCCAACAGCTGCGCGTTTTGCATTTGCGAAGGGAGAGAGAACTTGAATCTGAGAATTAGGAGGTGTCATTGCTATTTTAGCACTTTTCCCTAAACGTGGAGTAGGGGAGGGGCCCTCCGTAAACCACAAGGACGACATGCTATGGTATTATTATTATTAATAAGCCTGCGGGCTTGCAGCTGCTTCAGCCACATGCTGTCTTAGCTCTTGTCCCCTGCGAGGTGTGCAAAATGCTCCTGCCCCTGGGGGTGGCGATGAAAACGACTTTCTGAATGGTCAGGACCTCCGGGTCCTCTTTCTCTCCCCCTCATCTGAGCACACCCGCGACCGTGGACCTGAGCTGGCTGACCTCTGCCCGTCAATAATGGATGACCTGTGGACATTAGTATCACATAGCACCCGCCCCGGCCAGCAGGAGGGAGCCGCTGCCCAGGATGTGCCCAACCTGCCTCTGACTCTCCATGGAAACAACAGGAAAGGAGGATTTTTTTTGGTTTTTTATTGAAGTATATCTGATTTACAGTGTTGTGTTAGTTTCAGGTGTACAGCACAGTGATTCAGTGATATATACATATTCTTTTTCAGCTTCTTTTCCCTTATAGATTATTACAAAATACTGAGTATAATCCCCTGTGCTATACAGTAGGTCCTTGTTGGATATCTATTTTATATATATTAGTGCATATATATTAATCCCAAACTCCTAATTTATCCCTCCCCCCTTCCCTTTTGGTAACCATAAGTTTGCTTTCTAGGTCTGTGGGTCTATTTCTGTTTTGCAAATAAGTTCATTTGTATCTTTTTTTTCTAGATTCCGCATGTAAGCGATATCATATGATATTTGTCTTTCTCTTTCTGACTTACTTCACTTAGTGTGATGATAATCTCTAAGTCCATCCATGTTGCTGCAAATGGCATTATTTTATTCTTTTTCGTGGCTGAGTAATATCCGCTGTGTGTGTGTGTGTGTGTGTGTGTGTGTGTGTGTGTGTGTGTGTGTGTGTATAAAAATAACATGTAAAAATAACATCTTCTTTATCCATTCACCTGTCGATGGACATTTAGGTTGCTTCCGTGTCTTGTATTGTCAATTCATTGCTATGAACTTTGGGGTGCATGTATCTTTTCAAATATTACAATTTTCTCTGGATATACATCCAGAAAGGAGGAATTTTTAAAAATCATCAAATAGTTTAATTAAAAGTAATTACTTTCCAGAACAAGCAGCACGTATTGCTTGTACCCCTTCTCCCACCACATGCAGGGAGCTACGGGAGACACAGTCCATAATTAACGTCAGGTGAGCCTCAAGGCCATACATGCAGTGGCAAGGGGCACGGGCTGTGAAGCCACACTGCCAGCTCTGTCACTGCTGGCTGTGCCTCCTTCAGTGAGTCACTTACCCTCAGTTTCCTCATCTGTAAACTAGGAACATTGAGACTGCCTACCTCCTTGGGTTGCTGAGAAGATTAAGAAGGTCAATGTATATACAGTGACAAGGAGAAAGTGCTCTCTAAGGACCAAACTACCATCATCATCACCATGATGTCATCATCACCATATCATCATCATAATTATATCATCATCATCATGTCATCATCACCATCATCATCACCATCATCATCATCATCATCATCACCATCACCATCATCATCACCATCATCATCACCATCACCATCATCGTCATCATCACCATCATCACCATCATCATCACCATCATCACCATCATCATCACCATCATCACCATCATCATCACCACCATCATCAACACCATCATCATCAACACCATCATCATCATCACCATCATCATCACCATCATCACCATCATCATCACCATCACCATCATCATCACCATCATCACCATCATCTCATCATCATCATCGTCTGCTCTTGGCCAGATGCTGCACATCACATGAGAAGTGTCACTGCTCCCATTTCCCAGATGAGGAAACTGAGCCTGAGATAAGATAGCACACACTGAATTATTCATCATGCCAATAATTAATTAGCAATGAGCTGGGAGGAGGCCCAGAACTTTCACCTGGTACTCTCTTCTCCATGACACTGCTGGTCTGAGCACATCAGGCAGAGGGCTTGGAAAGGCCGGCTGTCCCCATGTCCTTTAACCTCTTCATCCCCAGGCAATAGCGCCATCTGCTAAATAAACATCCTCGGACACAGTCCTTCCTAAGCAAGGCCAGAAGTGGGCAAGGTAACATGAATGAGGAAAGAGAAATGAACACGGGGTTTTTGAGTGTTGCCATGGAACCCCAAGAGGTCATTCCGAGCTCGTGGTTCTGTGTCAGAAACTTCCCCGGACCCAAAGCAGTGAGAATAAGTTCTCCTGATGCCCGTCCATGCCCAGCCCTGTCACATTGTGGTGCTTTGCTGGTGGGGGGCAGTATCTGTGGGAGGGAGTTTAGAGAATTATGGCCACCTTGGAGTTTATAACAACATCGTCGTAAAAAAGGATCTCTCTGAGTCTACCCTGGCTCTGAACATTGCCTAACTACCTTGGTATAAGCACAAAGGCCACGAAAAATCTGCTGAGATTTTGCTGACAAACCCACTCTGTCTAATGTGAGGGATCCTGGTTGGCCTGAGACCATCACTTGTCCACACAGCAGGCTCACAGCACAGCCAGGAGCACAGCCCAGGGCCTCCTAACCCTGGGTGGCTCCTGTCAGCTGCCTCAGACTTCACGGTAGGATCCCCAAAATACATTTTCTGAGCACCTAGTGTGTGCCAGGAATTGGAACAGAGGCCAAGGATTTAAAGATAAATGGAATGAGAGATATCTACACAGGGGAATGCCCAAAACGTGGGACAAACTACCACCAAGTACTCCCAGCAGCCTGGCACCTATTCAGTGCTCCCAAGCCAGACGCCCTAAGTGCCTGGCCCATCACATTCACAACAGCCCTACAGAATAAGGCACTGAGTGGTATCTCCCCACCAAATACATATGCTAAAGCCCTAACCTCCAATGTGACTGAATTTGGAGACAGGGCCTTTAGAGAGGGAATTAAGGTTAAGTGAGGTCATAAAGGTGGGACCCTAAGCTGACAGGACTGGTGTCCTTATAAGACGTGCACACACAGAAGGAAGGCTGTGTGAGAACACCATGAGAAGGTGGCCAGAAAGAGAGGCCTCGCCAGAAACCAACCCTGGCAGCACCTTGATCTTGGACTCTGAGCCTCCAAAACTGTGCAAAAAAAATACATTTCTTTCATCTAAGCCACCCAGTTTGTGATACTCTGTTACGGCGGCCCTTGGAGGCTAATCCAGGGCTATAACTGTCATCCCCATTTTGCAGATGAGGAAGTTGAGGCACAAGGAGGTGACGGACCACACTGAAGGCCACACAACTACTAAGAGGTAGAGTCAGACGTCAGACCCACGCATCTGGCTGCAGAGCCCAATGGTTTACGGCCAATTGTATTATGCAAACATCGTTCCCCTCTCTTTGCCCCCAACCCCTCACCGTGGGGGACCCTAACTCCCTGCTCCACCGACGCTGGGTTTGGCCATGTCCCTTGCTTTGGCCAATAGAGTGTGAGCAGACGTGCTCCGTGTGCCACCCCTGAGCAGGAGGTTTAAATTTGATTGTGTGGCTCGCTCCATTCTGGCGTGAGCACAGCGTGTCCTAGACGGTGACCACCTTCAGCCCGGGCCTCTGACCGAGAGAACTCAAGGAACACGGCTGAGCCGCAGTCACCCTGCCGTTGATCACAGTCTGCCTGTGATGTGAACAGGAAATAAGCATGTGTTGTGCGGCACTGAGATTCGGGGACTCTTTGTTAGGCAGCACCATACACGGTTCCTTTTGCAATTATCCAGACTCCTCCCAACAAACATTCCATTTGGAAGGACTGAGTAGGTGGTCTGGAGACTTCCAACCCAGGCTCTGCCATTCACCAGCTTTGTGGCTTTGGATAAGCCACTTCACTTCTCCGAGCCTCTGTTTTCTCATCTGCAAAATGGGCATAATAACAGCACCCCGCCCCCCACCCCGACCCCGATCCTGGGGTTGTTGCAGGGACTCAGTGAGAGATGTTAGAAAGTTCTCAGCACAGCGTCTGACATAGTAGGTGCTCGTACGGTTGGTAAGCGGGATGGTGGTGTGAGGTATTAAGTCGGAAGGTGGACGGGACTGGATTCGAATCAAGTGGTCCTCTTTTCAGCACATCCTTACAGCAAGGCCTCCCTCCATGTCGATCGGGTGGAAGTCTGCATTCTACAGGAGCGGGCGGGGCCGGTTCCACTCAAGAAGGCAGCAGGAAGCAGGCTGCGCGAGGAACCGGGAGGCACGTGGTTCTCGCAAAGGCAAAGCTGGGCTCTCCCCAGCCCAGAGTCAAGAAAGCCTGGACAGGAAGGAAGGCTGGGAAAGCACTTTGAGGGTCTGGCTCCTCTTCTCCCCCCTCCAGTCCCACTTCACAGATGAGAAACTGAACCTGGGAAGGGGGAGTGTCTTCCCCAGGGTCCCACAGCCACTTAGCATCGGAACTTGGAATAGAACCTTGGTCTCCTGAGATGAGCGTCACTCCTCCGCCTCCTGCTTTTCTACGAGGAAACGTGGCTCATTCCTTCCGCTGGCTCGGAAGGCAAATGTCAAGTTTCTCTATCTCTGTGGGTGGATTTACCAAAACTCAACATAACTCAACAAGCTTTTCTCTGAGTCACTTCAAAATATCTCCCTTGTCTTTCAGGGAGAGTCGATCTCATTCACGTGCTCCATGGATCCTGGAATGGGAAGTGGGGTGGTCAACTGTGAACTCAACGCAGGGCATAAAGGAGGAGTTGGTGGGCACTGGATTTGGTTTGGGGTCTTTGTTTGTTGGTCTGCTTTCCCCCAAGCCTTGCGATTGGCAGTAGGGGGAGAGCGGGTGCGGGAAGGTACAGAATCCGCTCTTCAGAGCTGCTGGTCCAGAGTACGTGAGACAGGATGCTGTACGTTAGAGAAGAGACAGGAAAGGTGAGCACAGGCTGTGCTAGACAGGGAGGGCTTCGGGGAAGAGGTGAGCCTGGCACTGGTTCTAGAAAGACGGGGAGAATAAGACAAGGTAGAGGAGAAAAAGAATTCCAGAGTCTTGTGGGGTAAAGTTTTGAAAGAGAGCAAGGAGGACAAACATCCCACTTTTGTGTTTTTGTTTTTCTTCACAGGGCCGGGGGCAGAGCTGATAATGAGTAATCGGTAGAATCCATGATCTGAACATTCAGGGAGCATCACTGGAGTGTGCCTCAGTTTATCCATCTGCAAAATGGGGAAACTGCAGCCAACTGTATAGGCTTCTGGAGGGTAGAGATGGATGAAACCCACGTGGGACATCCCAGAGGAGGCCCTGCAAGTGGTCTAGAGTTACACTGCCCAGCACAGCAGTCACTGTTGAAAGGCAATTCTTCATGGGTCTTCTGCACGTCTATGTGTCTTTGGGGCAGAAGCAACGACAGCTTCTGTTCTGGACTATCTTTTCAAGGATGCAGAGGGAATGGAAGATAGAGGTAGTGTGTCTCTCTGGAGCAGAGCCCAGGTCTGCTTACCATCCAGTATCATAATAAAGACTATTTTTTATTAGTAATAAAGTTGGGTAGGTTTGCTTGCAGACCATTAGAAAAGATCATGGATCTCATCTACAAAGCAAAGCCATGGGACTTGGGAAGCAAGTAAATGATACAAACTAAAGCTCAGACTGCCTTCTGTGTGTGCTATGAGTAATACAGTCCTTCGTGTCTGATCCAGGAAGCTCACGTCTTCTGCCAGCATCTCCCAACAGGCTGATTTGTTAGCTTACAAGTAGAATAACATCTCAAGATTTTCAATTCTTCACAGCCACTGGCCACACGTGGCTATTTTTAATTAAAATGAAATAAAATGTAAAATACAGTTCTTCAGTTGCGACAACCATATTTCAAGCACTTAATAGCCTCGTATGGTTAGCAGGGACTGGACAGGACAGATGGGGGCCATTCCCATCACTGGGAAAGCTCTATGAAGAGCACTGATCTAAGACATAAGGGCACAGGGTATGGGGCCGGACCAGCTTGGGTTCAATCCTTGCTTCTGCAATTTCTGGCTCTGAGACTTTCAGCAAGTTATTTCAGCTGAGTTCCCTTTCCTTGTCTGTAAGGCAAGAAAAACAGGGCTGACCTAAGGGTTCTTATGAGGATTCCGCAAGACAGCACATACAAAGTGTGCAGTCCAGCCTGCTGAGGGGGTCCCTAAACAGGAACTAATAATTTAGATATTGAGCAAATGCCACTTCCCCTTCACACTACAGTGGCAGGCGGTGGCAGGCAACACTGAGTGGTGCGAATGAACAGGAAGCAAGGTGACAAACACAGACAGGCCTAGGAAGTCAAGCCCAAAGGTTTAGCCTGAGGGCAAGTGGGAGCCTCAGAAGATTGTAGGCAGAGGGAGGCCTCGTCTCTGCCCACCCAAGCTCATGGAGGCAGTGTGGGAGGGGAAAGGTCACAGGCTGTGGTCTAGAAGACATGGCTGGGATTCTGCCACTGTCCCTCTCGAGCTGGGAGGCCCTGGGCAAGTACTTTATCTCAAGAGCCTTGGCTTTCACCTTGCAGATGCTGGCATTGTAAGCCCCACCTCGTGGGGTTGGTGGGAGAGGTAAATGAGATAACACACTTAAAGCTTCTAGAACAGATCCTGGCGCATAGCAGGCACACTAAGAAAGGAAAATCCATTACTTTCTTCTCTGAGCTGGCCGAGAGGACAGGCAGGAAACCTGAGTGGCCTGGAGGGGCAGAGGGTGGTAACCAGGAGCTGCTGGCCTTTCCTCGGGTAGCAGATTACTCGCAGTGACCCTCAGAGACACCTCACCTGGAAAGGCAGGTCGCAGGTTTGAATTCCCTCAGCTGGGGTCAGGCTACGTGGAAGGGGCCGCCAGGTCCCTGGAGAGTGGCCGCTCTTGGCGTCCAGTCCAGAGAGCCTCTTCTGAGCCGCTAACACCCCTCAGCTGTTGTGTCTCTTGCTGCTAGCAGCTGCCCCTTCCTCCAGAGGACTGCCCTGGCCAGACAGGAGCTGCCTCGCCCAAGAGGTGACCCCCTCTGGCCCCCGCCACCCTGGGCTGCCCCCAGACTATGACAGAGGGAATCGGGGCTGCACGAAGCTGACCCTCTTTGCCTCCACGTGGAACCAGTCCTGTGGTGGGTGCCCTGTAGGCTCCGGGGTCCCGTGGGGTCAGGCTGAGTGTTGACTCCAGCTGAGATACCTCCTTACCCAGCCTCTCTCCTCCCCCTGCCCTGTCCAGCCTCTCTCACCACCTTCTGGAAGCCACAGGCACCAAACCCCTGCCTCGGGCTCTGCGGGGAGGGAACTGGGCCCCCTGCGTGAGGCTGGTCTGAGCAGTGACCGTCAGGAAGAGAAAGCCTCAAAGTGAAGCACTCGCTCTCAAGTTCAGAGAGCTTTTTCCAGAGTACGGAGGCTCCCCGACCACCGTCTGGTCCAGACTCTTGGCTTTACACCAAGCAGCAGAAGCCATCGGTCACTTAGCAAAGACTGACTGGGGCCCAGAACGTGCTGGGCTCTGTTCTGGGTGCTGGTGACACCACGGTGAACAAGGAAACAGCCTTCTCCTCTGGAAGGTTAGGCATCAAATCAAACAGAGCAGATCACGGGAAACACTTCAGCAGCAAAGTCGAGGGGGTGGCGTGACAGTGGATGACAAGGAAGGTGCCACTGGGGTAAACTCCAAGCTGAGCTCCTGAACGAGTCGGCCGTGCAAAGGCAGGGGCGAGGAGACCAGAGTTCAGGCGGAGGGGAGAGTCCGTGCAAGGTGGTACAGCAGAAACGAGCTATGCATATCCAGCCCAAAGGCCAGCGCGGTGCAAGCACACTGGCTAAGGGATAATTTTACAGGATGGGGTCAGAGAGGGAAGCAGGGCCTGATCATGCGGCCCCGGGAGGGCAGTGGCTTGTCACCCAGCAAATTAGCAAAGGCAAGAGACTCTTCACGACCCCCTTCCTAGTCTCCCCCTCTGGGTGAGCTCTGTCCTTGGAAACCAGCGGCACACCAGTCCCACTGGGGTTCCCCAGGCCGAGCCCGTCTCTCACGTCGAATATTTCAAAACCAGAGATTAAGACTCGTGAGTAAGCCAATTAGCGGCCTTTGGAACATCACCTCCACTTTCCAAAGTGTTTCTCTGGGCTTTCATGTGAAGGCACCCAGCAGACACGAGACTGATAAATATTTCATCGTCCTTCATTTCCTCTCACATCAAATGAAGGGGCGGCGGAAGGCGTGGGGAGGACCTGCTGGAGAGATGAGTCAGGGCAGAGCACGGATGGGCTTTTGGAGTGGGGGCAGCTGCATGTCCTTCCTGCTGCTCGCTTGCTGGGCAACCTGCAGCCAGTGCTGAAAGCATCCGGCGCCTCCGTGTCCTCCTCTGGAAAATAAGAGTGCTGGGAACCGTGAGAGAGTGGACTGAAGGCGGCTCACACGCTGGGCACACGCTGAGGACAGGTGACAGTCACGTGACTGCGCTCAGGTCCTCCTCTGCCCAGGGCGCCCACCCCAGCTGGGAGCAGCACGGGGACACGGGGAAATGTCCATCATGGGGAAAGGCCAGGGCATGGCGTAGAAATCTGAGGACGCCTGTCTCCAGTGCATCCTTCCTGAGTCCTCACACTGCGTGATTCACGCAAATAACCGCTGACCTTTTCAAACAAGACTTTAAGGGATAAACGGAAGTGCTTGTTGCCACAGCAGATAGAGGGCAAAGAAAGGAAATCCTTGTCATTTCCCTGTTTAAGTCTCCAGCCTTATTATCCAACGCCTGAATTAAATCCCTCTGATATACTTGTACATTTTGGCAGTAAATACTCATCTCAGGGGTTTTAAAAGATCGACAAACACATTGTGAAAATTCTCATCAAGCCGAAGCTTGCTAAGGACGGAAAAGCAAGGTTATCCGGGCTTAGAACGTGCGTTAAGAGTGTATGGAGACGTAGATACGCATGAAATCTGCAGTCCCTGTGCAAGATTAACATATGGAATTGTTCTGGAGCGTCTAATAACACAGAAGCGTGACTGTCTTTAATGAGCACCTACTATCTGCCCGGCACTTTCCATACAACAGAACATTCACTAACTACTTGGATGTGCACCGTTTCAAACAGTTTATGTGGATAAAGCCATTCAATCTTCCAAACAGCCTAGTATTAGGTACCTTATTGTCACCCCATGTTTAGGCTAGCACAGAGAGGTGAAGTCACTCATGCAAAGGTCACACAGCGAGTAGATGGTAGAGTCGGTACCAGAATCCAGATTGCCGGGCTCCGGAGCTGACGCCAACAGTGACAAACTATCCTAAGGTAGCTCCCCTCCTCTTAGCTACAGACCTTGACAGTGACATATCATCATTTCCATTCTTAAGGGAAGTCCATCAAGTTGCAGAAGGAGAAGGGCTTCTCCCAGGTCACAGGCCAGATATGAGTCAACTCAGGGACAGTCCAAGTCCCAAGTCTCATTTCTGCAGTGTGTCCTGAGGCTAACCAAGTCAGGGGTGGGTGGGAAGTAAGCTGGGAGGAAAGGAAGACAAAGCCATTTGGCCTCTTCAAATTCAGAGAACCAAATGCATCTCCCTATTTGCCCTTTGCCAAACCAGTTTGGGTTTTCAAGTGAATAATTAAGATTCTTAACAGGAAATCTGTATCTTAGGCACAGCACTGGGTATGAGGACATCTTAAATAGGACCAGAAGAAAAGGCTGGAGGAGTCTCCTTTCGCTTAGTATAAAAGTCGCACATGATTCTTTAAGATCAGGCTGACAACCCAGTCCATGGAAGGGTCCAGACTGGGGAAGGGACCGGTGGCTTCTGCGGAAGTAGGGGGTCCTCACTTGGGGTCCTATTGCCAAGGACTGGCTGGTAGACTGGACAGGTCTCTCAGAACATGACGGGCCCAGTAACCCCTGAGAACACAGTTTTCAAGGTCAGGGAGAAGCACAGAATGAGGACAGCGCCGTCCCCACGTCAGCCACCCCTGCTCGGAGGTCCCACCAGGCCCCCAGGCTCTGGCTTTCCCTCTGCCTGCATCAGTGCCCCGCCCACCTCTCCTGCTGGGGACCTAAGACTGACCAAGATGCAGGTCGATGCCAGCACGTCCAGGATGCCTCATCCAGAACCACCTGTTTATACCACTTTTGAGTACTTTTTTCTTCTTTTTTTTGTTTGTTTTTGCATTTTATCTTGGAATGGAGAAGGTCCATGCTTAGTGTAAAACTCCATATTTACATCAAGGAAAAGGCTGAACACACAAGAAATGTAAACTTCTCTAAGGCAAGGGTTGGTAAACTACAGCCTGCAGGCTGGCCACCTGCTTTTATAAATAAAGTTTTATTGGAACACCATTGTGCACATTCATTTCTGTATTGTCGATGGCTGCTTTTGTGCTCCAAGGGCATAGAGTTGAGTAGTTGTAACAGAGACTGTACGGCTCTCAAAGCCTAAAATGTTTACTACCTGTCCCTTTATATAAAAAGATGGCTTTTTTTTTTTGATCCCTGACCTATGGGACCAAATGCCTTGAACTATTTTTTTTTTTTTTAAAGGGGAAGGGACATAAAAGGCAAATCAGCACAAAAGGAAGGCAGGTGACCCATCAACTATCAAGAACATTTCAACTTCACTACTAACCGAAGTCATTCAAACAGCAAAGAGAAGCCATTTCTTACATATCAGAATCTCAAGGATGCCGACCCCTGACCCCTAGTTCCCTCTTTGCATGACCCCTCCTGCCCTGCACAGCACACTCCCAGGCAACCCACAGTTGACTAACTGTGGTTTCGGGCTCACACACATGCTCAGAGTGGACCAGCGCTGCCTGCACTAGCTCAGCATCACCCTGGGAGCACGATGCACAGAGTAGAGGCGCCCTCCGAGCTGTGGGAGAGGAATGAAGGGGCAGCATCAGGAGGTATAAGAGCCACCTGGTCGCTTTCCTCCCTTCCAGCTGCTGCCCAGTCTCCTTCTGGTGAGTCCCTCTCCTCCGCGAGCCCTCCATGGGATGGTCAACACCACGACATGAGTACAGGGGTCCCTGGAGACTCCTCAGGCTTCTGCATTCTGGGGCAGTGAGATTCGCTCCTGGGGCCCTGACCTCTGAGCACGTGAGCGAGGCTGGAAGGAATGCGGGGGCAAGGTTCTGAATTCCTGGGGCACTAGGTGGAGACATGGGGTCCAGACCTCACGTGGGTTTGCCTGCTAAGACCCTGCCTTTCTAGTCCGGGGCTCAGGGCCTTCTCTTCAATCCTGTGGCTCGCCCACAGTTTCATAAAGAGAGGGAGGCCACGCTGCTCATTTCCACACGGGCCCCTCCGCCAATCCAAAGCCCTACTGGCAAAATCCATCTCCCTCTCACTATGCAGCCAACCCTACTCACGCCTCACAGCCCAGATGACCTACCCTCCCTTCCTTAACGTTTTTCGGGGTGATCCAGCCTCCTCCTCCCCACAGTCCTCTTCATTGTCTGGACCTCTCGTTCCCCCACCCACAGTCCTGGTCTCACTAGAAGGGCCTGTCTCAGAGAGTGAGCTCCTTGCCACCACCCTGGGGGAGAACACCCATCATGAAAGGGCAGGCAGCTCGCCCTCCCTCCAGAGACCCACACCCACTCCTGGAGTCCTCGGCCACCTCTCTCTGCTTCACCCTCACGTGTTCACCCCTGCCCTCTCTGTTCCCATCCTGCTAACCCAATATCTGTGCTTGAACTCTCCAAGTTCATTCTGCCTCCGGGCCTTTGCACTTGCTGACTGTGCTGACTCCTTCTCCTCCTTCCTTTCCCAGCTCAAATGCCACCCTTTGGGGAGAAGGAATAGAAGGGAAAAAGTAGTTCACGTTTCTCTAGCCTTTTTGTTGGCAATTTAGATCCATCCACTTGATTACACTCTCATAATAGCTCTGTGACAGCGGCAGGGCCACAGTGATGAACACGGGCAGCCCAGTGTCAGAGCTGGGTCATCGTGAACTGGACTGCTATTCACTCTCAACTCCAAGCTCGAGTTCATTTCCCTAAGCCATGTGTCTGACCACAAACGAGAGAAGACACCCCCACTCCGCCTGAGACTTCACAGGCAGACTCTAAGGATGCCAGTTCAAGGGCAGTCAGACTCCAGGCATTCAGTCGAAGACACCCTTTACAAAGAGGCCAGAGCTGATCTCTGCACCCTCACAGCTGAAAGTGTTAGTTCAGCAAATGCACAAACAGCTCTCCTGTCAGCAGGGGGCGCCCTGGCATTCGTGCCCCACTGCATGCCAACCGTTTCCTGCCGAATGACAAGTCAGAATTTGCCCTGTGCCACACTCTTGGTCAGGCTTTCACCGAAACCATTCCAGGGTTGTTTCTGGCAACACAGTCGCTGGACAATCCCATGGAGGAGGGCCCAGAAGCCCGGCCCTACCCCAGACTCTGCCATTACCAGCTGTGTGACTTGGAGCTGGTCCCTTTCCTTCCCTGGGCTTCGGTTCCTGCCTTGGCAAAAGGTGGGGTTAGGAGACCACTGGGATGTTGGACCTCGCTTTACGTCCCTCGGCGTCACTACCTCCCCAGGAACCTTTGGCAAGTTCCCAAACTCTGAACCTCAGTTTCCCAATCAGTCAAACGTTGTACTAAATCAGAAGATACGGCAAAAGCTGTTTAACAAACCGATTCTGTCTGTGCCATACAGCCATTCACAAAACTCTGAATTAGCTATAATTGTCAAAAATCAGAAAGCTTTACATAAAAATCTGGACCTCAAGCTTCTTTTGCTAAAGAAGGGGAAAGCCAGGAACCCTGGGCTCCCATTCCCCAATCCCCACGGCGGAGCAGCAGCCGTCTCCTTTGGTCAGAACCTGGTCGGTTTTCTAGTTTGTTGCAGGCCCCACTATTCCCTATTGTCTTCCTAGGTCTCTTTATCTGTTCATATCACCCAGCTGGTCCCTATGAACCTAGGGGACTGTGACTCCTGGACTGGAGGTCCTAAAGGTCTCCGCTGCTCCTGCTCCTGCCATACCCTGGGGTAGAGAGTGGAGGGCCGCCCAGATTGAGGCTGAGACCTCCAGGGCTTCCTCCCACTGCCTGGCTGAAGGGAGAGGCCCTGCCTCTGCTAGGATTCCAACGCCCGGGTCAGCGGAAAGATGATAGCCTCTGGAACGCACCTACCAGCCATCAGTCAGGCCATGTGGAGCTCCCTGTGGCCACTGCAGCCTCCTATAATTACCTGCAGTGTGTAATAAAGCCCTATTTAGGAACCTGAGAAAGGACCCCACAAGGAGAACTGTTTCCTGGATAAGTTCCTGATCACAGAATTTCAGGGTTGCAAGCGACTTTAAAAAAGCATCTAGACCCACCATCTGATGCTTAAATCTCCTCCAGAGAGGCTGACAAGATTCATTCCGGGTCTTACTATTTGCCCGGCACCGTCAGGAGCTGAAAATACAAAAAAAGCAGCAAATGCAACCTCAACTGCGAGTCCTCCCAGGCTGTGGAGGCCAGTCTGGCAAACAGACAGTGAGGACGCAGGATGGCACGGGCTTTCACACCCAGCAGCTACCGGGAACTCGGCCATACTATTTGTCAAACACTCTGCATAAATAATCTCAGCTACTTCTCAAGAAAACTCTCCCAGGAGGTGCTATTCTTTTTTTATTTCCTCAACTTTTTGTCTTACTCACAATATAACTACAACACGCACCACACTGACATTTTCTCCATCACGTTCTTACGCCTAGACAATCAACAAAACAAAAATCAAACTATGATTCGCGTAGGTTTGTCAGTTTCCATATGAAAATATTCCCATTACGGCTGATTTCAAGCTACAGGGAATTGGGAAGAGATATACAGTAGACAACGTTATATAGCGCTTACACAGACAGTAAAACAGACCTAAGTAACCCAGTAGCATAGATATTACTCATATGTACTAAAGCAATAACAAAGTGATGAATTTCAAGTATTTATTCAGGAGGTGCTATCCTTAACCTCTCGTTTGCAGGTGAGGACTCTGAGGCTCAGAGAGGTTAAGGCCTTTGGTCAAGGTTGCACAGCCTATAGGTGTTGGAGCAGGCCTTGATCCCAGCGATCTGAGACTCCAGAACTGGGTTTGTAAACACAACCTTAGTCTGCTATTCTGAACGGCAGCCTGGGGAGCAGAGAGGAGAGACTGGGGAGCAGCGCCTGCTGAGGGGACAAAAGTCTGTCCTGAATCCTGAAGGACACGCAGAAGACAGAGTAAGCCCGAGGTGGACGAAGGGCCAGGCTGAGGGCTGGGCCGGTGCAGAGGTCTGGGGCCTCATTAGTAATCAGAGAAATGCC
The DNA here is from genome assembly GCF_964270905.1 of Leucopleurus acutus. Taxonomy (NCBI): domain Eukaryota; kingdom Metazoa; phylum Chordata; class Mammalia; order Artiodactyla; family Delphinidae; genus Leucopleurus; species Leucopleurus acutus. The sequence continues at coordinate 76,325,026 of NC_139159.1, forward strand.
AATAAAAACAGGATGAGACATCACTTGACACCTATTAGCTTGGCAAAAATCATCAGGCACTGCGATGCCAACTGTCGGCGGGTGGCTGCAGACGTGAGAACTCACGCCCTGCTGATAGGAAGGTGGACTCGGCAGCCGTCCTAGGACACCACCTGGCAGTACCGGGGCAAGTTACACATAGGCATCCTCTATGCCCCAGCAATTCCACTCCCGCCTATCCGAAGTGTTAAGGAATCTATCAAGCAAATTTTGGAACGTTCTTATGTATGTTAAAGGAAGATAAATTCTGGTTCACAAAGACTTTTTAAAGACATGGGGAAATGTTTCTGTTGTAAGGCCAAGGAGGCAGGAGGCGGGAAATACATGAGCTGAGAATAGAGCCACCTTGTAGGGAAACCCGGGAAGTGTCCGGGATTACATGCCAGGCATATTTAATTTAATAAATCAATGTGCTCAGGTCCTGTTACCTCTGACAGTCATGTTCTGGGAAGCTTTGATCTGATCTTTACATTTTCCCCCATTCATTCATTCATCCATTCATTCGTTCAATATTTATTTACTAAACACCTGTTAAATGTCAGGTAATGTGTCAAGAGGGAACAAAATGGATGAAGGGAGCTTAAGTTTTAGGCGCAAGAGAGAATCAACAAAGAAGTAAATGCGTAACACGTCAGATGTCCAGAGACCAGTGATGGAGAATAGAGGACGGGGCATGGGCAGAGAGTGCAGAGAGTGGGAGTGTGCACACGCAGCTGGACGGTTTTGTGTACTCTGCAGGGAACCCCGTCTCGCTGGAGGCAGCCCCCTACGCCAGCAGCACCAAAGCTTCTGTGTCCTGCCACGTCTGCTCTCCTAGGGCTCCTAGTTGTACCAGCTTCAGGTGAAACTTCATTTAGCTCCTGAGGACTTGAGCTGCTTCGAAGTCATCGAGAAGAGACACTGAGTCTGGTCCATCTGGTACCTTTCCTCTGAGTCGGGAACACATGGTTTCAGATCCTTTTTCAGCAAAAGCATGAGCCCCCTGCAGCAGAGGCACCGTCCCTGACAGCTCTGCTCACCACAGTCTCCAACAAGAGGACATTCACGTTCGGCATCAAAAGCCTAAACAAGTACTCAGCTTCCACCCTGGAGTCCCCTTCTAGGGATCTATTCCCGGAAATGGCTCAATGTGTGGACAGAGTTTTGTGCCCAAAGAGGTTTATCATCGTGTTATTTTTTTTTTCTTCCAGTCTTATTGAGATGGAATTGACATACAGCACTGTATAAGTTTAAGGTGTACAGCATCATGGTTTGACTTGCATACATCATGAAATGATTATAAGTTTCGTGAACATCCATCCTCTCACGCAGATACAAAATGAAAGAAACAGAAAATATTTTGTGATGAGAACTCAGGATTTAGTCTCTTAACAATTTTTATATATAACACACAGCAGTGTTAATTATATTAACCGTGTTGTACGTTCCATCCCTAGTACTTATCTTATAACCGGAAGTTTGTACCTTTTGGCCACCTACATCCAATTCTCCCTCCCTCACCTTCCCCTCTGGTAACCACAAATCTCATCTCTTTTTTATGGGTTTGTTTGTACGTTTGATTATTTTTGAAGTGTAATTGACCTACGGCACTATGTTAGTTCCCGGTGCACAACCTAGTGATTTTTTTCCATATATTTCAAATGATCACCACAGTAAGTCTAGTTATGATATGTCACCATGCAAAGATATTCTATCGTTACTGACTGTATTCCCCACACTGAATATTTCATACCTGTGACTCATTTATTTTGCAGCTGTAAGTTTCTACCTCTTACTCTCCCTCACCTATTTCTTTCCTCTCTTCCCCTCCTTCTCCTGTGGCAGCCACCTGTTCGTTCTCTGTATCTATAACTCTGTTTCTGTTTTGCTATATTTGTTCGTTTGTTTTGTTTTCTAGATTCCACATATATGTGAAACCATACAGTATTTGTCTTTCTCTGTCTGACTCATTTCATTTAAATAATACCCTCTAAGTATTACTGTAAATGGCAAGATTTCATTCGTTTTTTATGGCTGAGTAATATCCCATTGTGTGTGTATATATATATATATATATATATGTATATATATATGTATATATATATACATATATATACCACATCTTCTTTATCTTTATGTTATTTATTTATTTATATATTTATTAATTTTTATTTATTTATTTATATAAATAAATAAAATATCATGTTATTTTATATATATGTGTGTATATGTGTATATATATATATATATATATATATATATATATATATACACACACCACATCTTCTTTATCTTTATCATGTTATTTTTTTTTTTTTTTTTTTTTTTGCGGTACGCAGGCCTCTCACTGTTGTGGCCTCTCCCGTTGCGGAGCACAGGCTCCGGACGCGCAGGCCCAGAGGCCATGGCTCACAGGCCTAGCCGCTCTGCGGCATGTGGGATCTTCCCGGACCGGGGCACGAACCCGTCTCCCCTGCATCGGCAGGTGGACTCCCAACCACTGCGCCACCAGGGAAGCCCCATCATGTTATTTTTAACAGCAAAATGCCACAGAGCTCCAACACGCTCCACCGTAAGGAAATTACTAAGTGCATCATGGTACGAGCGAGTATCTGTTATACCATGGAAAAGTCTGCATCTTTAATAATGCTCATGCAGAATTTGAACAGGAGAAAACATCTGCTATACCGTTAAATTGTTAAAAGACAAAGGAAACAATATCAGAATCAGAATGACAGTTTTAACAATAGAGGAACCGAAAAACATACAGTGAAAGGAAATTCTCTAAAATACTAAGATAGGCACTTTCTGGGAGAAGTGGTTCTGTAGGATTTTTTATCTTCACACTCTTCTCTCTTTTCAGCATTTTCTTCAGTGATCATGACTACTTTTATGATCGTGAAATAAAACTACCAACACTCCCCAACCCTAAAAAATGGTGGTACCTTCAAAACGTTCTCTAGCCACCCGACGCGCAGCACCAGGACCTTTACCTAGCAATCTCCCAAGGCTGTGTTTAATGAGAAAGCCTCCTAGGATTTGGGATTTCATTCCCAGAAGCTCAGACGCAAAGAAGAGAAGGAAAAATAGAAAGCAATATAGGATGTCAGCAAGGGTGTGTCAGAATGCAGACCCAGCCAGGGTGGACCTGGCTCCCAGGAAAGAGGGCTTGGGAACACTGTCCCTGGATTCAGAGGCTCCCTAGGGCCCCGCCCAGCCCCCATTCCCCTCTCCAACCCCAGCTAAAAGCCTGTAGGGACTGCCTCACTTTCACCCTGGAGCGCAGAGAGGTCCTTCCTCGCCTTTCACAGCACCGTCCCTGGCTCAATATGGGCGAAGCTCCTTGCACTATCCTTGTGGAAATGTATTACAGGGTCATGTATTATACGCCACAGCAGAGGGTCTGAGGCTCAGAGAGGTCAACCGACTTGCCCGAGGCCACACAGCTGGTAAGAGACAAAGCAAGGCATGGGACTCAGGCTTCTGCTCTGACCCCCGGAGGACTTTACCCCACACCACAGCTGGCCCAGGAGCCCAGCAATGGCATCTGGAAGCCTGGGTTCAAATCCCAGCAGAGTCGCTCAGCCTCTGTGGGAGTCTTGCTAGCTAACCCCTAGGAGCCTAGGTTCCATCCATGAACGTGAAACAAACCTAATACTGACCCTCGGGGTCAAGTGCTAAGCCGCGGGTGCCCTGTAAGCACGTCATCAATACTATTATTGTTGTTGTTTGTCACTTTTTGTCCTCCCTGGAGTTAGGTCCCTCTCTGGCCTCCTGGTGTGCCCCAGCGCACTGCCCCCCTCCTTCCACCCTCCCAGGCCGAGGAAAGGGCCTTCCCAGCTCCATCCCCAGACCAGCGTGGAGAACGTGCTGGGCAAACGAGCAATGGAGTAAAGAGACCGAGACCGGGACAGAATCACGAGAGGAGGGTCAGCTCTGCTGAGACATTTGCGGAGCATTTCCAAACTCTGCCTTTTGGCTTCACGTGGCTGCTTTCTGGCCAACTGTGCTCAGTTCGTGTCTAATTCCAAACAGATGGGTCTGTGCCCCGCCCTCACCCTGCTCAGTCTCTCCCCACCTCCTCCACGGGCCTCCCGCCTTCGGACCAGACCAGAGGGGTGCTGCCCGGCCTCCTGGGGAGGGTGGGGCACAGCCCTTCCTGGGGGTGTTGCTCAGTCCTCCGAACACCACAGAGGCGGAGACTGAGAGGTCCAGGCCCACATAAGCCAAAGGACAGACAGGCCCGCCCTGCCCCTGGGCGCGCCTCTGTCACAGCACGTGTCACAGGGCAACAACCATGCCGCCTGTGCGCAGCTGTTGCTCCCTCCACGCTGAGAGGCAGGAAAGCCTAGTGGTTAAGCACATAGACTCTGGGGCCACGTGGCCTGAGTCTGAATCTGGCTCTGCCAAATCTTTGCTGGGCACCCCCGGGCAAGTCTCTTAACCTCTCTGTGCCTTTTTCTCCTTTCTCTGTAAAGCAGAGATTGTGATGTTAAAACTAGCACCTACCTCAACGGGGCCCTGCAAGGATGGATCGGGAGTTTATGTAAAGACTGAGAAGAGTCATGCCATCGACGGAGACCAGCCATGTTTCCCGCTCTGTGTCAAATGCACAGTCAACTCTCATGGGATTCCCAGGAATTCCCTAAGGTCTGCACTGGGGTCAGTGCTCTTCCAGGGTAATATTTATGACTGGTAAAAAATATATGTATGTTTTTAATGAAGGTTGAGCAAGTTATTATCACCCTAAATTTTCAAATGAAAATCTGAAACGCAGAGAGGTTAAGAACTTGTCCAAGGTCACCCAGCCTGTAAGTGGTAGAACCAGGACAAACCCAGGCGTGTTCCCAGGACAGAGCTTTAACCACCAGGCAACACTGCCACCTCCAGCTGACATCACCGTTTTGCAGGTAAGTGGACCCTGGCACTTCCTTTAGTTCTCCCAAAGGTAGCCTTGCACTGGAAGGCAGGCCTGGACCCTAGGCAGCCTACATTTTGACAAGCTCCTAAGCTGAAGATTCTCCCACCTTTGCAGACCTGACAACTCCCCAGCCCTGGGCGTCAGAGACCCTCACCTTCTGCCGTTCCCTCTTCCATCACTCATTCCCCAGCCAGTATCCAGGGTCTGGGTTCCTACAGATTGTTCTAGATCAAGAGGAAGGAAGCTAGAAAGAGCTGATGAAGACTTCAAGGCTCCCCAAACATTCAGAGCCAGCAAATCCATGCAGAGGCTTCAGTAAAGGGTTGTCTAATCACCGTTTGCTTCAACCAGCTAATATCTTTCTTTTCATCCAGACATCTGTCTCCACAGAAAAAAAGGCATCCACCGAGGGGCCAGGGGCCTAATTGCTGTGGGTTCCTGAGATACAATTACGTGTCAGAGAGAAACAGAGCGAATACTGGGACTTTCGGGCAACACAGAAACCACTGTAAAACCTTGCAATTACGGGGCAAAAACAAAAAAGTGAGCTGCCCCGGCCCCTGGGGTAGAAATAGCCCAGCGTGGTTTCCTGATTTGCAATACTGCCCAAGATGAGGTCAGAGCGTCCAAGAGGAATCATGGCACGAAGTTCTGCAGCTGAGAGCAGTGGGAGGGGTGCCCGCAGTTCCCTGGTGCAGAGGGGGTGGGGGAACTGCAGGGAGTGAATGAGGAAGGGGGGACCGGAGGCCATGCTTGCTGAAGGCTGTGGGCTCTGTGATGGCTGGACACTCAGATACATCAGTGTACTTGGTTCTCAGAACAACTCAGCCAAGTGGGGCCTGTAGCCCCAGTTGCCAGCTGAGAAACCAGAGGGTCAGAGATTTGCCCCAGCCCATCAGAGTACTGATTCTTGAGCCCAGATCTGGCTGATTCCGGACCCAGAAACCCATCCATGTTAACGAAGGTGTGCATCTGTATTGCCACCTCCTGGAGAAGGGGCTGCTTTTTAACAAAGGGCAAGGTGAGAGGCTAGATTACTCTGGGTGGGAGGAGAGAGCTCGCCTCTGTTTTTCTGCAGGTCCCAGGCCAAAGGAGGGGTTTGGGCTTGTGGATAAAACACATTGGACTGGAAACCGAAACCCTGCTTCAAATCTTGCCTCCACTACCAATGCTGTGTGATCTTGGGGCAGACTACTTCAGCTCTCTGTGCAGCGGTGTCCCAGCTGGAGAAAGGGCGTTGGGGTGGTGGGTGAGTCTGATCCACTCTGGCTGCCTCAAGCTCTCTGTCCTTCCTACTGGCTGTCAGCTTGGCATGGAGGTTATGAGCTAAGGTTCTGTGGCAGATTGCTGGGTTCAAATCCCAGCTTCGCCCCCATGTGGTGTAACCCCTGTGACACATCAGGATCATAACATCCCCAGCATAGGCAGTTATGACAATTAAATAACGTGAGTGAATCGTACTTGGAGCATACAAGGCGCTGCCTAAGTGCATGTCGGGACTCAAGCCAAGGCCACGCAGAGCCCGGGACCGTCCCCGTGCAGGAAGGGGACAGCTTGCCTCCAGATGGGTCTCACACCTCAATGCCTCCTTTTCAGGGACTAACAGCAGACAGGAGGTTCCAGGTACCCCAGCCCGCTCTCAGCTCTGTGGTTAAGGCCGGGTGGCTTAGAAGTCTGTGGGCTACGGCCAGGAAGGAGGCATTCCTAGGATGTCAGGAGTCTGGAGGGCTGAGCGGAATCCTCCCAGGGCCACCTCGAGCAGATAGCACCCATCCTCACCACATTAAAATCAGTGCAGGAACGGTGCACCTGGAGGAGGGGATTTGCTTTCCTGCCCAGGGGCCCCAGAGCCCACGCCCAGCCCCTCCTCAGCATTGGTGCTGGAAGGGAAGAGGCAGGGTCCAGCCCAGATTGCTAGGCTCAGGACCTGCAGGAACGTCATTCCGTCACTCACTGACTGGTCCCACGTGCCAGCGGCCAGCCCTGTGTCAGGCACGTGCCAGTCCCTGAGGGTGCGGTGCTGAGTGCAAACACTCTCTGCTCAGGGAGAGCCCCTGTCCAGCGAGGGGAATGCAAGGCATTAGCAAACAATGCATACATGTGCTAGTCAAGCTGTTTTCCTCTACAGCCAAGGCTAAGACCAGGATTCAGCGAATGACCACCCGTGGGCCCAATCTGGCCGGCCGCCTGTTCGGGCAAATGCAGTTTTCTTGGGACACAATGACTCCTGTTCATTTATGTATTGCCTGTGGCTGCTTTTGTGCTGCCATGGGAGATCAGAGCAGACACAACACAGACGATCTGGCCCACAAAAACGCAAATATTTACTATCTCCGGCCGTTTACAGAAAGAGTTCACTACCCCTGTTCTAGACCGCAAGGGCTCCGACGGCAGGGCCACGTGAATCCTTCTGGCACATCAGAGCCTCTTCGTCCATTGTGGGGAGATGAAAACAGCCACCAAGATGGGGAAGGGCCGGCGCTAAAGGGGAGGGGTCAACAGGGACAGTTTCCTGAGGAGGTGGCCCTTTCATTGAGTTAGTAATGGCCGGCAGGTGACCTGCTGGGTGGAGAAATAGGGCAAGCACACTCCTGGCAGAGGGATAGCCTTGCAAGGACACACGGTCACTGTAGGTACTGAGCGAGTAGATGGGCGCATGCAGGGTGAGGGTGCGCAGAAGCACCGCACAGCCTGGCGTTGAAGGCTTCAGGGGCAAACCTTGTAGCGGTGGGTACTCATCCCCAGCTCTCTCCAGCCACAGCAAAGATGACACACATGCCATTCCTTGCCTTGTGGAATTTAGCATCTAGTGGGGGAATGTGACCGGCAAATGCCACGCAGAATGTGCTGAGTGCCTGGGAGGGGCACGAGAGAATATGAGCAGGTTCTGATGAAGGACAGAGGTCAGTCCGTTTGGGGACAAGATGAAAAGGGTCCTACAGGAGAGCTGGAATTTGAGAAAGGCCCTAGGGTCTCTTACAGGCTGGGGGTGGTGCTCCTGAACAAGGGTTAGAGGTCATGAAACCCAGGCCCAGCTGCAGCCCACGTGGCAGATAGAATATTGAAAGACCCAGCTAATGGGTCTTAATCTGGCAGGCGGATTAATTTCCGTCTGAGGTTGAGGACGCGAGGCTAGGGGCCAACGTGGGCTGTCACGGGAGACCGGAGGAGGGGCTCCAGGCCCAGGCAGGGGTTCGGGGCTGGTTTCCCAGAGGAGGGGGGAGGCTGAATAATTGGAGGAGCATAGGGAATTAGCCACAGGAAATCACTGAAGTCCATCAGGACACACAGGGTCACCCTTGGAGACAAGTATCACCCAAAGGTCAAGACGGCCCCTACAATCGGCCCTCCCCTTTCCCCCCTGACCACCCACCGGCACCTCACTCACTCTGCAGGGCTGGTCGGATTCGCCAGGCGCACTCCTCCCAGTCTGGGGCTTGGCCATGGCTGTCCCCCCAGCTGCCCACCTGGATCAGGTCCTCACTGCCTCTAGGTCTCCGCTCACCTTTCTGCTCTCAGTGTGGCCAGCCCATCACCTCCACCGGCAGCACTCCCAAGTCCTGTCCTAGCTTCTCGCTCTCTCTCACAGCACTTCCCATCTTCCTACAGATCCCTGGATCCACCTGCTCACTTGGTCATTTATCAGAAGTCATCCCCACCGAGACGTACATTTCACAGTCAGTTGACTGAGGCAGCCTCAGCTTTCTGCACCCTGCCTGGAACAAGGGGGCATCCAATCGATATTTGTTAGTAGAATCAATGAATAAAGCGGGCGCAAGAGAAGGACCCAGCGCTTTATTAAGAGACCCCCCCTCCCCCTGCCCTGCCAATTCCTTCTTCACACGCTCAAAAGCTGCGGCTGGATAATCCACACCGACCTTTTATCGTTTTTTTCTTTTTGAACCGATGTGTATTTTCAAAGCCTAAGGGAATGCATATGCCTCTGTAAAGCTCACACTGAGAGCTTCCAGACAAAAAGCATTTCAGGAAAACACTCCCAGTGTGAGCCACCAGGCCACGGACAGAGCATCCCGTGAGCCGTCAGGAGCAGCCTGGGGTTTCCGGGGAATCCCTGGGGCCAGGCACCGGGGGCTCCTGCTTTGATTCCTGCCCCAGCGGCAAGATGTCCTCAATCAGGGGCTAAATGAAGACAGTCACTTCACCAGAAAAGGGAGGGAAAATGAGGAGGGCAGTTGGGAGCTGTCACCAAGCCCTTCATCGGGGCTCCAGGGAGCACGAGCTGGGACAGACACGCGGCCCCTGCACCCCACAGCTGAGCTCTCGTTGGGGTCCCGCCGTGATGGTCATGCTCTACGAGGCACCCTGTGACTGTCCCTCAGTGAGCCCACCGGCGTGAGGGGACAGAAATGCCGCCTTAAGATATGGCTCGAGCTTCCCTGGTGGCGCAGTGGTTGAGAGTCCGCCTGCCGATGCAGGGGACGCGGGTTCGTGCCCTGGTCCGGGAAGATCCCACATGCCGCGGAGCGGCTGGGCCCGTGAGCCATGGCCACTGAGCCTGCGCGTCCGGAGCCTGTGCTCCACAAGGGGAGAGGCCACAACAGTGAGCGGCCCGCGTACCACAAAAAAAAAAAAAAAAAAAAAAGATGTGGCTCTGTTTAAGATTCAGATTCTTAGCAATGAAGTGAAATGGGTAACTTCTGCTGTAGTACATATATAGTATATGTATAGAGTATGATATGTATACATACACATATGCGCATATACAGTGTATATATAGTATGACGTGTATACATATACATGCGTATAGCGTACGTATAGAACATATGTATACACATATGCATACACATAGAGCATGTATGTGCGTATGTATGTATGGATACATAGCATTTAATAAGTACCAGGTACTGTTCTCTAAGAGAGTCATACCTATCAGCTCATTTAATTCTCATAATAACCCTGAGAAATAGGTACTATTATCCCATTTTATAGGGGATGGAGGTGAAGCACAGAAAAGCTACATATCTTGCCTAAGGTCACCCAACTGGATGCAGATGAGCCTGAGATGTGACCTCTCCTCACCCCACAGCAGCCTGCTTGCAAAGCCATACTTTTAACCTTGTACTTGTGCTTTGTAAATTATGTACCAGGGACCCCAGGGGGTCAATAAGCCCTTCCAGGGAGTCCATGGCGGCAAAACCATTTTCATAGTGATAATAAGACATCATTAGCTTTTTCAGTCTCACTCTCTTGGGCTTTTGCTCAAGGGCACCGAACCAATAAAAGGGTGAAAAACTGTGGTAGAGATTAATGATTAAATTGGAACAGAGCACAAGATTGCTGACACTGGAATGGCAAACATTTTGTTTAGAAACTAGTTAATTATTGAGTTTACCTACCTTCTTTTTGTGGGTTTTTCCCCAAAATACTGAGAAATTGAAGGCTTAGAGCTGTTGCCTTGGTAACAGTACTGGACAATACTGACATCTTAAAATGATGTTGGTACCACTGTCCAATAAATGAATATTCACATTGTTTGTGGCATTTTGCATTAACTCACTGTATGAGAACCGCCAAGCTTATTTAGCAGGATGTGGGTGAATACACGTGACTCTATTCCTAGGATATGGATACGGCTCTGCCTGAGACATGACCTCCCCTCCTCCCACAGCAGCCTGCTTGCAAAGCCATATTCTTGTACTTGTGCATTGTAAATTATGTTCCAGGGACCCCAGGGGGTCGATAAGCCCTTCCAGGGAGTCCATGATATCAAATCGATTTTCATAGTGATAATAAGACATCATTTGCTTTTTCAGTCTCAGGGGTTTCCCAGAGGCAAGTGGCGTGGGATTTCACCGCAGGCCGAGGCAACAGCCGACTGAGGACCCAACTGACTTCCTTTAAGACAGACATGGAGGAGATCTGTAAGACAACACTACTTTTCTCACTAATTTTCTTTTTTGTTTGGGAAAGTAGCTGGTTTTCATCACACTTATGTTACCATGTGATGGACTTATTATCTTTTTTGTTGTTGTTTTTTTATATGTATTTAGATTTATTACAACTTCTGGATAATTTGAACCTTTTTCATCGACCCTCTCTGTTGTGTTTTTGGGGGGGGGGCTGCATTGGGTCTTTGTTGCTGTGCGCGGGCTTTCTCTAGTTGCGGCGAGCAGGGGCTACTCTCCATTGCGGTCCGCGGGTTTCTCATTGCGGTGGATTCTCTTGTTGCAGAGCACAGGCTCTAGGCGCGCGGGCTTCAGTAGTTGTGGCACGCAGGCTCAGTAGTTGTGGCTCGCGGGCTCTAGAGCGCAGGCTCAGTAGTTGTGGTGCACGGGCTTAGTTGCTCCGTGGCACGTGGGATCTTCCCGGACCAGGGATCGAACTCGTGTCCCCTGCACTGGCAGGCAGATTATTAACCACCGCACCAGCAGGGAAGTCCCTATCGTTATTTTTAAAGTCATAAATATGTAAAGAATTTCTCAATTTTAATAACACAATACACGTTAAAAGATATAAGACACAAAAGCTATTTGGGACCATCAGTAATGTTTAAGAGTGTAAAGAGGCCTTGAAAATAAAAAAGTTTAAGAGCTGCTGCTACGCTACTCGATACCGAATCTCCCTTGGGTTTTGGGGTTTTTTTTTTTGTTTTTGGCTGTGCCGCGCACGCATGATCCTAGTTCCCCAATCAGGGATTGAACCTGCGCCCCCTGCAGTGGAAGCGCAGAGCCCTAACCACCGGACCGCCAGGGAAGTCCTCCCTCGGGGTTTTTGAAGAGGGCATCTTGGCAATTTGGAGAAGACTATTCTTCCTGCCCAGGGAAGGACTGGCCATGTTGCAAGATGTATAGCATCCCTGACTGCTATCTACCTAACGCCAGAAGACTCCACAGGTGCTACGACAGCCAACGTGCCTCTCCCTATGTGTGTGAGTGCATGTGAGTGTCTGTGTGTGTGTGTACTGGGGAGGTGGGTGGACACTGGACCCAGCTGAGAGCACATGCGCTTGCCCTCACAAGATCCCACTGCTGCTGCCTCTGGCCTTTGCACTGGTTCTTCTCCCAGTCCCAGCAGAAAGTCTCTTCCAGTTCCTGTCCCCCGTCTGACTTCCCCTCTTTGTTCCATGACAAAGTCACAATAGGTAATAGGTGGCAAGGACCTCTTTCCTGGGAATTCATCCCAAGGACATGGTCCAAATGAAGGAAAATGCTAAAAGCAGGAAGATGTTCAGTGCAGCGTTGTTTACAATAATGATGATGATGATGATCTACGCTGACACATCACACAGAAATATGCCGTCACAGAAGCAGGTAAGTCATGTGGTACTGCTACTTCATGGGTCACTACACAGCCACACAGTATGACAGTTGTTCAGGACAACTCCAGAAACACTCGCTGAGTGCCACCTCCTGGGCTGGGGTACCGGAGACTCAGTGGGGAAGGAGATGGCCCCTGCCCTCAAGGAGATCCCAGTTAAGCGACTGTCCACATGCTGTGGCTCCCTGTGGTTGGTACAGGGAGCCAATTCCATACATGCAATGACTAGAAGGAAGAAATCCATCTCCCCTGCCCCCAAAGGCCTTCCCGTCCGTCCTTCTCTTTTTCTGATGGCCAATCCCCCAGCAATGAGGATATTTTTAGCGCCTGTGACAAAGTGTTTACATGAAGGCCATTGAGCCACATGGTGACGTGTCTCTTCCCTGCACAGTGTACAGGACATGCTGGCCAAATGGATTTCAGACTGGCTGGCTTTGGGTCCCTCCCATGTCCTTCCTCCTCTTTCTCCTGGTCCAGGTCCAAAAGGGCAGTGGGCTATCCTGGCAGGACATGCTTGCTTAACTTAGGCGGAGGCAGGCAGATCTATAAATAGCAGGTGTTCTGCAAGCAGGCAGGCCGAGCTGTGAGCAACACAGAGATGCTGGCCAGTCCCAACGTTAAAGAGCCATGAGCCTCCAGACATGGGATCCCCATCTCCAGTTCTCCAAAAGCTGGAGGCAGAGGAAGTATGGCAGGCTGAGTGAGGTCCGAGGGGGGCCCAAGGAGAGAGAAATGATCCCCAAGGAGGCGCAGGCCTGTGTCCAGCTCAGCAGAGAGGTCAGCTCGCTGGACATCATGTTGACCAAACCAACAGCCGGGGCTGGCTCTCTGTGGCTGAGACAAGTGGACAAACCATGCCCACTTTCAAATGCCCATTCTTGGCCCTCAAGATGCAGAGATGCACCCGGCCCAGGTGGCTTCTCAGTAAGTCCCCACGAAGGATGAATCACACATTCCTGTTCCCCATGGAGCTCCCCGGCCAACAGGGAAAACAGACACGCACACAGGCCATGCACCACAAGCAGTGGGGTCAGTGGGATGAAAGCCAGCCACACACTCACACACTCACACACTCACACACACACACACACACACACACACACACACGGTGTTTTGGGGCACGTAGAGGGCAGAGCGGGGAAGGACTCCTGGAAGAGACAATGCTGGGATTGAGTTTTGAAGGAGAGAAGATTGAAGCAGGAAAGTAAAAGAAGGGTGTTCTTGGTGGAGGAGCAGAGCAGAGGCAGACCGCATAGTCCAAGTCCTGGAGACAGGAAAGTTACTTCATTAAGCGCGAATGTTACTTAGGGTGATGAGAACATAGGATGCGTCTGTATCTAAGTCCGTATCTATAGCCACACCTATGCATCTGTAGTGTAAATGCCTGGCAGTTAGCTTTTTTGATTGTAATGTAAGTGCCTGACATTAAGCTTTTAATTGCCAAGGCATCTAATATTTGAAAGGCACCCATCTCGAATAAACATACTGCCACAGCTACACAACTAAATAAATGGCCAGGTGGCCCTACCCGTGAAGTTCCTCTTTCTAGAAAGCCCTGGGTAGCCTAGATAACTGACCTTTTGAGTGGCCTTGCTTCTCCCTTCCCACGCTTTAATTCTCGCTCTTCTGTTTTAAATCTGCCAGTAAAGCGTGACCCTGCAAAACACCAGGCCCCCAACCTTAGCCACAGTAAAGGCAGAACCCCAGGTCTGTGCACACCTCCACCTCCCTGTGTGGCCCGGGCCAATAAACCGTGGGTTTCTTTCGAAGTTCCCTGATGGTCTTTGCCGAGGTGCATCTTGCAATCATAAGAACCACGAGAACCAGAAAGCAGTGAGAAGGCCAGGGACGTGGGCGGGGTCTCCGGTGGTAGCGGCCTTGTCCGTCCTGCTATGGAATTTGGACTAGGTCCCGAGGCCATAAGGGAAATGGTCACTGCAGGCTGGAAGGGCACAACTGGATACCCTTCAGGAACAAAGGCTATTGTAAATGCCCAAATGCTTATCAGCTGGGCCTGATTAGAACAGAAATTAATCTTTTGAGGATGACTCAGTCTATGGGTTTGGCTCCTAAAAGGACGCAGTAAACTTCCATGCATTGGGTGGATGCCCTCTTCCTGTGACCCTAGTGTTGTCAAGGCCTCCAGGCCTGTTCGCAGCAGCTACCCCTGGGATGTCCATCCTTTCACGGAAGAGATGTCTTTGCTGTAGCTGGACACCTTTCCCTCCTACCCTCACAGCTCACCCACGTCCCACCAGTGCGGCTCAGCTCTAATGTAATAATAATAATAACACGGCTGTAACTTATCCAGCATTGGCTATGGGCCAGGCACCGTGCCCAGCTCTTAGAATCATCGTCTCATTTAATTCTCACAACCCCTCGTAGGTGGGGTACTGTGATTGTCTCCTTTCTTACAGACCAGGAATCTGAGCCACAGAGTAGCAAAATGCCTGCCCGAGATCTGGAGAGGGACAGACGCCGGTGCCTGCCAGGGGGATCCCACTCCAGGGCCTTGAACTTGCTACAGCTTGCATGTCCCCGTGGGGTCCATCTCCCCTGGTGGGTGGAATGGCCCCATTTATCAAGAGAACAAAGGTCAGCAGGTTAAGGACGCACAGCTGGCAATCGCAGAGCTGTCCTGAAGCTTCTTCTTTGGACTCTAGGGCCCTGGCTTCCTCCCTTCCAGCCCGGCTGTCCACCGGGGCTGGATCTTTGAACATCCAGGGAGGAGGGCACTCCCTGCAGCTGTCAGGAGCCTGACCTTTTCTAGAAGATGGTAATGATGTGAGGGATGCCTGCTGACAGCTGTGAAGAGCCACTCTGAAGTCCAGGAGGTCTGTGGGTCCCTGGTTCATCTTACAAATAAGGCAACAGGTGTTGGACGGGGCTGGATCTGGGGCCGGGGGCCAATCAGGGCCTCGGGAAGGTACGCGTAGGGCAACAAAGAGGGAGAAAGCACAGACAGACTGTGCAATCAGAAGCTGGACCAAAAGTAACCAACAGGAGAGCAGAAGCCATGCTTGAGTTTGTCACCACCATATTCCCAGTACCAGGTGCATGACAGGCTCTCAGTTAAAACCTATTGAATGGATGCGTGAACGAAATGAGCCATTATAACCGCCGTCCAGGTCAGGGTACAAAGGCTGAGAGGGCGTTCAAGCACTGCTAACACTGTTGACAGTGTTATTTCTTATGTATCCCACCTTCACACCTAATCAAAGCATTTCAGCATGCTGGTAAGAACTCTTTGTACGGATCAAACACTTATTAGCCCATTCTACGGGTGTACTATAGCCACTCTCCCATGCTGGCCCCTCCGGATGTTTCCAGAATGTTGCTAGAAAAGAGTTAAACAGCGAGGACCCTGGAGAGGCAATGCAGCAAGGGCACGGAGCCCTGGAGGCAGGCTAGGTAGCTTGAAAGCCTGGCTCCTCCACTTATTAGCTGTGCATCTGTGAGTGAGGTACCTAACCACTCTGTGCCTTGGTTCCATCATCAGTAAAACAGGGAGAATGTCAGCAGCTGGCATGCAGAGTGGCTGTAGGGTTAAAGGTGTCAATATTGGGGGCTGTCAGGAGAGTATATGAGCCCCGGTGAGCCCTGTGTAAAGTGCTCACAGCCACTCCACCAGCACTTATGCTCCTGAAGGCCAGGCGATTCCACAGAACACTGTCCCGGAAGTGGGATCACAAGGTCAGCCTGCAGAACTTTAAGGAAAACACCTTTGAAAATCGCAGCAGCGCTAAGAGAAAAAGTGTCTTTAGCCCAAGAACAAGGGTTCGGGGGACCCAGAAGGTGAGGCTGCCCTACCACCAGAACTCCAGAATTCCCACTGCCAGCCTTTCTGCCAAGGGTTCACCCAGCCTCGCAGGAAACAAACCCTCGCGCCCTCTCACCTCTCCCAGAGGAGGCCCGGGCCAGGCCAAGGAAGGGTAAGCACCAGGGGCCCCCAGTGGCTCCCCATTAATCTAGGGCTTGCATTTTAAATTCCTAAAGTTGTATTCTTCTTCTTAAAGAGAACTCCCAAATTGTATTAGCTTCAGGCGTCACAGAACTCGGAACTGCATCTCGACATACCACTGATTTGTTAATCCGTCTGTTTCTCCCATTAAATTATTAACATCTTGAAGACATAGCCCTTACCTTATTCTGTCACACCTCCAGTGTCGGCACAGTGCCGGGCACCTAGGTGTGTTTGCTGAATGAATGAATGAGGGGATGAGAAGGAAAACACTCGGTGCACTGAAATCTGTTAATTTCACTCATTCCACTTGGATTCCCTCCTCAGAATCGCCCAGAACGGGTTAATCCTTTTTCACCTGACAGCCTCTCAGATATTCAAAGATGGCTCCTCTCTTTCAGGAAAACAACCCTCCTGTAACTAGTGCTCTTTTCTTAAAGGTTATCAGCAACAGAAATTCCACCAGGCTTTCCGCTGCTGTCCATTTGCATATCTAAAGACTGCCAGGCTGTGCTCTTATCTACGCAGAATGCCTTGGCCTGCGGTCTGTCTGTGGTCCAGCTGATAACATTTATTTGGGGGGAGGAAATGCTTGAGTTCTGAGGGAGAGAGCCCACGCATGTGACTCTTCAGGCTGGGAAGGATGCACTGGAGAAGACAGGCCTGGCTCTGCAGGGGGCAGGCCACAGCCCCTGGAGGAGAGTAAGTGAGTCCTCTGCCTGTCCTGTGATCGGCAGCCCCTGCTCTCCCCACCCTCACCGTCTGTTCTCTCCTATCAGCAGTGGGACGTGGTTCCATAAACAACTCCTCAGAGTGACCTTCCTGGACCACCACACCTACACTGTGATCTCCCCCGGGGTCCCCCTGCTGGCCCCCCCATCCTGCTATTTTTTCCTGCTCACGGCCAATCCCTTCCCTTCCCCGCTGTTTGCTAGGATGTGAACTCCCTGGGTCTTTGTCTGCCTAGAACAGTGCCTGGCACATAACAGATCTCAGAGATATTTGTTGACGCACAAATGACACTAGCATTTACCCACCACACATTCTGCATACACTCTGCTTGGTGCTGGGGGTACAAACATGTTCACGTTAACGCCTCTGTGTGTAAGTCCCTCGCCCGGGGAAAACCCCACTGCAAGAGAGGAAATGCCTTCTCCCCAGTTCCGTAATCACACCCTCAACCTGATCAAGGTCTCTGCAAGCATTGGACAGCGGTCACATGCCACCCCCTACAGAAACACACACACACACCAGCCATCGCACACAGATGCACATTTCCACCACACGCATCTCTGCACACCCTGTTGTATGTTACGTGATTCCATCAGTGATGCAGACCGTAAGCACAGCTCCCTGGGTGTAAAGGAGGTAGCCATCCACACACGTATTTTGCCTTTCTTGCTGCTGATGGGCCAGAGATCCCAGGTCCAGGTCTGTGGGGACAAACGCTCCCCTACCTTTTGCTCTTTTTTTTTGTTCTGGGACAGGACTGTCTCCCACGGCCATCTGATCAAATGTCACCCCGCAGACAGGCACTCTCTGCAAGCTTGCCCTGTTCACTAGCTGTATCACTCTGTACCAGTTAATGAGGTTTTCAGAATCTTGCTTCCTCCTCTGAACCTGGGCCAGTGGGATTTTTTTTTTTTAAAGCATTGACTAATTTAATCCTCACATCCACGGTGGCATTGGTACTTTTGTTTTTAATTAATTAATTTATTTTTGCTGTGTTGGGTCTTCGTTTCTGTGCGAGGGCTTTCTCTAGTTGTGGCGAGTGGGGACCGCGCTTCATCGCGGTGCGCGGGCCTCTCACTATCGCGGCCTCTCTTGTTGCGGAGCACAGGCTCCAGACGCGCAGGCTCAGTAGTTGTGGCGCACGGGCCCAGCCGCTCCGCGGCATGTGGGATCCTCCCAGACCAGAGCTCGAACCCGTGTCCCCTGCACTGGCAGGCAGATTCTCAACCACTGCGCCACCAGGGAAGCCCGCCAGTGGGATTTTGTGAGTAGTAACGGCAAGGAAAGGGTCTGGAACAGGACCCGATCCACGGTTAAATAAATGTGGTGGCGGTGGAACTGACAGCGGGTCAGGGGGACTCCTCAGCGTCACTTAGACAGATACGAATTTCAAGAACGTTCTAGCATCCCTGTGTGCCTCGTCTGGCTAAATCTCCTTCTGCATGCAGGAAGAGACACCTTGATCGCTCCTCAAGACTGGAGGAAGGCAGGACGGTTAGGACACCCCAGGCGGGCACCTTGTTTTCCTCTCTTCCTCCTTCCATCAACCACACAACTGGGGAGGTGCCCCGACTCCATCTGTGGGCTGCTCCCCAGGGTCCCCCGTCCAATGGCTCTCCCGCCCTCACTGCTACTGTCAGCAGCTCCCACCCATCTTCCAGCTTGAAGACCATCTGTTCTCTGGGGCTTTTTCCCCCAACCCTCTCCTGCTTGAGTTATCTCAGCTCTCAGCCGGAAAGATGGGTGGCGGTGTCCCCAGAGCACTAGTGGGGAAACTGACGTGGCTTGGACACAGAAGGCACTTGCCCCAGACCTAACAAACAGTGGCCCTGACCTCCCCCTGGTCCTTGCTGACTCCTCTGCCCCCTTGGCCTCCGGGTGAGCGGTGCCCTCGTGGCCTTCCTGTGGGCTACACTGACTTTGCCTTCAGAGGAAGGAGATGCTGACAGGCTGGGCAGCCTCCCCGGGGGCCTCCTGATGGGCACTGTTCCGTGTCTGCCAGAACTGCGAAGAATCGTGAAATACGCATGTGCTTGTCTTCTAGGCAACCACGGCCTAATTAAGGAGGCTTAACTATGTACTTTGGGACAAGATTTTGTGGCTGAGGGGAAAGAAGGAAGGAAGAAAAAGAAAGAAGGGAGAGTGAGAGGGAGGGAAGGAAGGAAGGCAGGGAGGGAGGGAAGAATCCTGTGCTGACCGTGAAAACCCTGGGCTGGAGGACATGCTGGCATCACACAGATTCTGTCCCTGGTGGATGTGACCCGAGTGCCACCATTAAGTGTCCTATTTATAGCCCCCGAAGTAGGGTCTAGTGAAGGAGCCTCTTATCTGATTCTCAGAACAATGCGAAGGGAGGGTGGGAGGAACGTGGGTGGCGTGAGGTCAGACGCTGGCAGGGCAGGGGTGGTGGCTGGAGGGGGCCGGTCCCCACCCGGGGGGCCACTTCCATGAGCCTCAGTGTCCTCAACTGTCGAAATACTGTTAACAAGAAGGACCGAAAAGCCCTGTTTAGAAGGTTAAACGAGTCCAGAATGTCCAGCATTTCCTGGGCAGAAACTCAGGAAGGATACAAGGGCAGAGAGATAGCAGAATTCACAAAAGCCAACCCTGACTTGCTGAGAGGGAGGTCAGGGAGACTGGGGGTCAGGGGGTGGTCTGGGAGGCTGAGGTGTAGACACGATGGGGGTCCCTAGAGGAGGGGGCCCGCCCAGTGGGGTCATCTAGGAGTCCCGGCACCCGGGTCCGTGCCTGCTGCCGTGTCCCCTGCTATGGCGTGCACATGGGCACCAGAAGCTCTAGGACAACCCTGAGCTGCCCAAGTCGGGCGGAAAAGCCAGCGGTGAAAGTCGGCCGTGGCAGCCTTGAACGAAGGGCTGGCTTCTCACCCTGGCTCTACCTGCTAATGGGCTGAGGAATCACACGGGTCAGGCCTCCGTCTGAGCTGTCTTAGCAGTGAAATACAAGGCAGGGAATGGCTAAAATGTCATGTCCAAAGTCTCAGGTGGACCTCGTCTACCATTAGTGTCCAGGGGCCACACCATAGCTTCTTAAGCCCAGCCAACTTTCCCAGCCTTAAATTTAGACAGCTCCGGAGACCCCCACCCTACCACCTCCTCCAGGAAGTCCTCCATGGTTGGAAGCTCTGTATGAGGAAGAGCTTTCTAATCCACAGAGGTGTCCAGAGGTCAGAGGGCCACTGTGTGGGGCAGTGATCTGGCTATCACTGGCAGCATTTAAGCAGAGGAGGGATAACCACATAGTGGAGTTGAAGTGAGGAAACTTCAGTGGGAAGCTGAGCAAGGGATTTCCTAACTCGAAAGATGATGATCATAGCATGTACTCAGCAGGCACTTTAAAGTAGGGACGCTGCAGGGCCCTGTTCTAAACACTTTCCAAGTATTTAGTACCCACCAAGATGTAGGTACTATTATTATCCATATTTTATAGATGAGGCAATGGAGGCACAGACAGGTTATGAAACACACTGAAGGTCACACAGCAAGGAAGTGGCAGAGCCAGTACTTCTATTGAGTGAATCAGTGAATGACTCGGTCAATAAATAACTGAAGTCTGGAAGAGGAAGGCTGAACAAGGGCGCTGCTAAGGATCTTTGCAAATGCTTGGATTTTACAATTCCTTCTGATTTCACGCTCTTTAAATGTGCAACCTTTGTAACTTGCTGTCATTTAATTGACACACACAACTTCCTTTCAACCTCTCCTATAACGGTTACAGCTTATGTTCAGAGAAAAAGAGAAAACCCGTTTACTCCATCCCAGGGGCAGATTCCCAACGATGCAGGGGTATTCTGATATTCCAAACTGTCCCCAGGGCCAGTACATTTTTTTCTCCTTGTTTGGATGTTTGGTATTGTAGAGACATCAGTTTCATTTCTATAATCCTGCAGTTCACAAATGATTTTCACTTACCTCAGTCTCTTCCCTTCCATAGGTTACAGACAGAAAAACAGAAGCGGCTCTTATGTTGGAACCAATTCTTCAGACCATTCTGAAAGGTGTGTTTTTCATTTGAAATTTCCCTCAAGTGTGGTACACAGCCACGCTACCTTCTAATCTCTCCTTTTCATTTTAATTTCCTTTTGGCCAAAAGACTGAAGTTTAAAATTTAAGGATACGCTTCAGAAACACCCAGGAATACCCCCCACTAAAACATTCTTGTTGGTGGCAACTAACATGTTTCCCAAGCAACAGTTTTTATCCATCAAATTCTCCACCAGGTGGTAGGATTAACAGCATTTTCAAGTAACCGGAACAACAAACACTTCTCTCCACTGTGAAGATGTTATTCAAAGGCAAGTTTTCAGTGTCGCAACAGCAACGTCTACTGTTCATTTTGCTTGAAGCAGATTGCCAAGAGACACCTGTCTAGGGATCTGGGTAGGTTTCCACCCCCTGATGACAAACTTTATACCAAGCCTTCCTGCTCGGTCCTTCCTCAATCCCCAGGCACCGTGGGGCTCTCTGAATTCAATTTATGTGGACAAGTCAAAGGATGAGTGCTTGCAATCAGCAACGCAGGGATCCTCGTGGAGATCTGAGAATCCAGCCGGACTATCGAGGGCTAAACAAACCCATCCAACCAGCCCCAAATGGGTGAATCAGGGAAAAGGCCTGGAGCCCCAGGCCTCGGCAAATAGCACGTGGAGAAAAATTAGAACCTCCTTCCAAAAAGGATGTTACAGAACCTGGGTCCATCTGTCATGCCTGTCGGGTGGGATGGCGCATGTCTTGGGCTACGGTTGGGAACAGATACCTGGTATGATGTGTTTCATAGCTGCACCTCCTGGGGCAGCTTCCCCCCTTCCTGGTTCCCCTGATCTAGAGACACAGGACGATCCTGGCAATCGCACAGCATATGCTGCCTGAGATCTTGGGCTTCGGGCAGATACGGAACCATCATGAATTCTGGCTCTGCCACTTTCTAGCTATGTGACCTTGGGCAAATGGCTTCACTTCTGTGAGCCTGTTTCCACATCAGTAAAATGGGTTAGGAGAAAAGTACAAAACAGTGATTTCCAGGGCTGTTATAAAGACTAGGGATCTAGTATTCAAGAAATGATCAGCTCTAACTGAGGAGGGAATGTGTACATCTCAGCTCAGTGGAGGCAGAAGTGCTGATGGCAGGCCCTGAGCACAGGGGAACCCAGAGAC
Organism: Leucopleurus acutus; assembly: GCF_964270905.1. Lineage (NCBI taxonomy): Eukaryota > Metazoa > Chordata > Mammalia > Artiodactyla > Delphinidae > Leucopleurus > Leucopleurus acutus. The sequence goes on from NC_139159.1 coordinate 76,347,107, forward strand.
CACCTATCGCTAGGCTCCAAGGTTGAACTCTCGGGGTTTTCTAGAAAATCCAACAAGTGAAACTGTAGTCTTTGAAATCCTTCTCAAGGACAGAACACACACAGTAACCTCTTTGCTGACAGTTCATCACTTTACCCCCAAAAATGTACAGGCAAGCTTCCCTGTTCCAAGACGGCCTGCAGCTTTCTCCTCTCCTCTTTGCTTTCTCCTAAACTCTATTCATGCAGTTGTTCTATGACTTTTAACTCCATGTACTAGCTGACTCCGTCCCCTGGAAGAAAATCATTGACAGGCAAAATAATTAAATAGCAGGGAAATTATCTAGCAAAGTGTCTGAGTTATTGGCTGACAGCTCCCTTCTGGAGGTTCCACTGTTATGTGCCTACCTGAGTCTCACCAGCAGAACCCCACCTTGATGCTCTAAGCCTCCCCTGGGGGCGGCCCTCTCTGGCTTCCTAATAATGCTAAAAGCTAGTTCTCGGCCAAGTCTGTTTCCGGTCAGGTTCATCCACACTTACTTTGCATGAACTGTAAAAGGCAGCTGTGGTTGTTATGTGCTGCTGTGTTGTGTTATGTTGTGCTGTGTTGTATTGCGTTGTTATGATGATAAAGTTTTGGTTCCCTAAGTTGACTCTAGGATCTAATGGAGATGCTGAGACTTCATTTATGGGATTTTTTTGCCCCTGTTCTCAGACTCGGCCAAGTGGATGGAGGGAGAAGGGGGCGAGGCAGAGACAGCAAGGCCCCGAGGGGCCGGGATGTGGGGAGGCGGCCCCACCACGGCCAGAGGCCGTATCTTAAGCCCATGTGGACCTGCTCACCTGACTGACCTTCAACTTCCTCACCTGTACAGTTCAAGGTGGGAAGGGTGGGTGGTGGGAGCTCCAAAGGGTGAGCGGAGGAAGATGTGTGATGGGGCTTCAGGGCAGCTGGAAATGTGGGCTTATTCCTTCCCCACGAGTCACCTACTTCCCATGAGGGTAATTCCAGGCACACGGAAGATCCGGGTGTGGGCAAGACCATGTGACCTTGGGTACGTCTGCAAAATGGGGAGGGCCCTGATCCCAGTGGAGCACACAGAAGAGACGAACGGAGGTCCAAACAGGGTCAGATGCCAACGGCTGTGAGTGCGGAGGTGACCCGTCTTCATCCCGTCATGTCCTTGAGAAGCTCCAACATGGAGGCCCGTGGCCTCTGGCTGCTGGGAGGGCTCGTCTCTTGGTGACACAGGGATTGTGGGGGCAGGCAGGGCAGAGCCGGGTGGCAGAGTGCATCCTCCTGTCCCCTCCCCGCCAGGGGGAAGGGGGAGGCTCTTCCACAAGCTTCGATCAGCTCCTACTGCCGTGCTCTCCTGGTTCCTCTCCCCCATCCCTCCCTCTGCCTCCTCTGGGGGGGAAGGGAATGGTGGCGCGTGGTCACTGGGCCCAGGTACTGCTACATCCCTTACTGATTTCCCTAAATACTGCTCCCAGCTCTGTGAAACACTCTTTACTAAAACTCTCCACTCAATGTGAGTGCACATCCTTTCTACCGGAACACAAAATGATCTGAAGTTTAGAATACTTGCCGCTGCACTGGGCACACACTGAACATTTAATAAGAAGTAGATGTTACTCCTTTTATAATCAAGAAGGCCTGTTCATCGGCCTCATCCTGTCTTGGGGGATTTATATCACCCTCTACTACTTGAGGAAATGGAGATTCAGAGCTTAAGTGTGTGGATGAAAAATGCTGCTGCCGTATCAGCAAATAAAGGATGCTGCAGCCGTCAAGACACTCCAGTCACCCCTGAGGGAGCTCAGGATGGCAACAAACCCTCAGACCCTGCAGCCACCCCTAAAGGTACATCCTGAGGGGACTCAGGAGGGGAAAGGACAGGATACTTGCCCTAGAGAGCTGAGATGCACATCAAAGGAATGATTTCAATGAGCCCAGACATGCATCTTCCCATACACAGAAAAGTGCCAAATTCATTCACTTGAGATGTCTGGTTTTCTCTCATTAGTGGTAATCTTTTGATGTTCGAACTACCTGGTCTTTGTGGCAAAAACCCCTCTACATCCTGGTTCCTCCCTGACCTACTTGGGGCAGTCCCTCAGAGCGATCTGAGAAGCTGTCTCCCCGGCTTGAATTCCTCAGAAAGTCCACCAAAAAAACCCATAATTATCAACCTCGACTTCTAGGTTGTGCCTTTTTTTCCATCGACAAATGATGTCCCCAAGGTCATGGGCGGCAGCAAGTAGAATAGGGTCAGGACTCGGGTGGGGCACTTCTGAACCCTGGGCCAGCGGTGCCCCTAACGGGAGGAAATATCCTGACACCAGGGCCGTCCCTCTAACGCTTGTCCCTGGGTTGACACTACAGAGTCCACTCCAGGTGCCTTCAACTTTGACACGTGCCACACGGCCTGCTGACCAGCCAGGCCACCTGAGCCAGGACAGGCTCCGGGCGCAGAGCATCCCTCTCCCCCAACCCAGGTGCCACCGCTCCCGGGAACTCTCCAGGTCATGCCCAAGGGAAAAAGAAAACTTTAAACGCTTAGGCAATCTGCCTCGCTGCTTCCAGGGTGGGTTTTTTTACCCACCACTGAACATTAAAGCCAGCCTCGGGTTTCAAGTGTTCTTCCAGGAGCTTCCCCAAACGTTCCACCTCCAGTCACCTCTTCTATTCCCACGCGCTCTGCCCCGAGGCAGTATCTCCAGCCAGCAGCACTTCCTCTTAGAACCCTCTGGAACCAGACTGTTATTAACTGGGTCCCAGGGGGCTCTGGGAGCCCAGTCCCACAGGCAATATCCTCTCACGCATGACCTTGCTTCATCCTCATAGTGGCCCACTTCCTGGGGGGATAATCGCCCACCTGCAACTCAGATTTGGCCAACGGAGGTGCAGGGCTTGCCCGAGCTCACCCAGCTCGACCTGGGCGGCGTGATCCTGAAAACCTGGGCGCTCTCCGCCCCCACGCTGCCGCTGTGCCATTTCACTGCACTCTCCCAAATCAGCTCCTCCAACCGAGCATTAGAGAGAAAGCATCGAAGTATTTTTTAAGCCAAAGCAGCCACTGGCATTCTTACACACCATCCCTCTGAAGCCCAGAGCCCTTGGAGGACTGCAGGGTCCAGGGACCTGCACTCTGGCTGAGTAGCAAGGATGAATCCCACAGAAGCAAACCGGAGATCAGCACGGGAACCGGGGGCCAAAGCACCGAACCCCTAAAATCCCCAGTTCCCTCCCCTCTGCTGAACCATGCATAAAAGACCTCTTGTTATTGTTATTTTACTTTATTTTTCTTGCGCACACAGGGCACACGCCACTTTGACTCGATACCAGTTCTATGCATTCAAGAAAACATTCTTGCTCTCCTGCAGTCTGACTTGTGCCTGGAAGAATTCCCCAAGGTACCCGTGGGTTGTCTCCTCAATGAATCTTTCCATGGGTCCCCCAGGTAGAGGAATCCCTTTTCTTCTCTGTCGAAACCCTGCCTCGGCCAGTGCGTATTTCTGCTCTAGTGCAAACCCCCACTATAGAGTAACTCTTCATGTCCCCATGCACCTCCCCACGACACCGTGACCTCTGGCGGGGTGGGGATGGAGGGGACAAGGACTGACCACATGTCCCTCCATCTCTATAGTTCTAGCACCTTGCATGGTGCCTGGGAGACAATAAGTTCCCAATAAATGTTGGTTCAACCGAAACAATCCAACCAGGTGGAACCAGAAGGTTGATGATGCCGACTCCCACGTACCTCCCCACCAACCAGTCAGAAGAATGGCCACCAGCGGATCATGCCCTCTCTGAACCATTACCATAAAACTTCTCACTACCCCCTCCAGGATGGGACACAGTTCTGAGGGCATTAGCCCGCTGTGGCCCCCTTTGCCCGGCAAAGCAATAAAGCTATTCTTTTCTACTTCACCCAAAACTCTGCCTCCGAGAGTTAATTCAGTGTCAGGGTACAGAGGCCGGATTTAGCTTCATCTCCAAGGATTTATTTGTCTCCAACAATGAAAAACAGACATAAGTGTATGGAAATGAGTGGGCTTGGGGAAGGGGGAGCCCAGACAGCTAATCTATTTAAAGTTTGAGACCAGCCAGCAGTCTAGATCAGCTCTGTCACTGCAGGTCCCCGTGACCTCTCCACGGGGCCTCAGTATTTTTGCATAAAATGAAAGAGTTAGTTGAACAAAATGATTTCTAAGAACATCTCAGCTCTTACCGTGGGAACCACCTAGGTCCTGGAGAGGTCCCTGTGGTCCCTATTTGCAACATGCATCATTGGAGAGTCCTTACAGATGTCACCCCAGAGCCGGAAGCTTCTGGGCCTTGTCTCCATACCCAATGCTGCGAATCGCTGGAGAATAACTTTGCCAAGTGAGGGTGGGCTTCTCAAGGCTCCAGGAGTGAAAGGGGGTACACAGTTGGCATGGGGTGGGCTAGGTTGTCTGTGATGCCAGGGGTGCCTGGAGCATTCTGAGGATGGAGCTGGAGGCAAAAGCACATGGGAGGGGGGCACTGTTTTCGCAAAGAAAGGCCCTAATGCCCCCGAGGTAATGTCAGCAGAGCTCCACACCGCTCATTGCCCAGAGTGACACAGACCCAGAGCCTGAAACAGTCTGGGTTTTAAGTGGTCACATAATTGAGTGCTGGCCCTGGGGCTAGAACGCAGGGTCTTGCTGGGGCCCAAGGCTGGGTTCCTGGGACCAAACTGAGCAGAAGAGAGCGCCCAGATCCTCCGCTCTGCAAGGGGGTTGGCAGTGCTGGAGGTTCCACAGGGTTCCATAACTGACCAAAGTGTATGGAAGCCTTATTCTAGAGTAATTCTTTGTGACCAGGCCAGCTCTTCCTCCGGCCCGCGGTGTGTGTGTTCAGATGCATACGGAGAACTCACTGGGAAGCCGTGTATGGACAAGATAACTGGTCGATTTTATTTTTTGCTTTCTTGGCTGCTTTTTGTGGTATGGGAGGGGACCTAGGAGAGGATTAAGGTTTCGATTCTGCAAGGCAAAAGCCCTGTCCAAATATAATGCCTTTGAGTCAACAACGGATTCAGACAGAGTTAACTGACCAGACGATTAAGGGGCCCCTTCCTACGGGGCTGCAGACAGCTTGTCTCCAGGTGAGGTTCCCAGGGCTGGTGGTGGAGAGAGGAGAGGGACACCCACCTGGCGCAGAGTCCCACGCACCCGCGAGGCCCCAGGACCTCCGAGGAACGCTCGCCACTCGGCCCACCGGTGGATCCGGCCCACCGGTGGATCCAGCCCACCAAAGCTGGGGCACCAGAAGGCTCTGACGACCGGTACTAGGCAGGTCCCCGACTTCAGGACTTCAGGTGCTGGTGAGCCCAGCCGGGGCGTGCCCCGCCTGTACCGCCAAAGTGGAAGCAGTCCTAAGGTCAGCAGGGGGCTGCTTAAGAGCCAGCTTCCGGCTGCTGATAGAGCTTGCAGGAGCGTAATCTTCAGCCCTTAGAGAAATTCCTCCGCCATCACTTCTGGCAACACTTCCTGGTTTTTTTTTTTCTCTAAACCCAGTGCTCCAGGGGGCTGCTAACCCCCCCTCCCCCCCCGCCAGCGGCGGGAAGTGAAGGTAAGACTCTGCTGGGGCCCAGGCCCTGGCCTTGCCCCAGCGCAGACCTGGACAGCAAATGCAGGCCTAGCACAACACAGGGGCAGCATATTCCCACGCCTGTGGGATAGTTCAAAGGTCGGGAAAGGACCCCCTACTTATTCGGTCACGTATTCAGCAAAATAAATTTTTCTTATGATGAAATTCCTTTCCCCCAAACTTGAAATCGAGGCATGTGAATATATACATACACATATGTAGTATGTGAACATACGTATGTATATCTACTTATACACACACACTCAATTACACGTAATGTTTATCTTGCATAACGTATTGGTAAGGTAAGAGCAATGACCCCGTTTTACCCCCACTCCGCACCCAGATCGGGGCATGTTATGGTGAACTCTCGGGTCGGTCTTTTCAGCTAACCGCAGGATTTCAGAAAAAGGCCGGGCCATGGTGTTTGGGGGTAGGAACCGGAGGTGAAGGGCGCGACCCAAGGCACCCTGCCTCCGCGCCCCTTCCAGCCTCGGAACCAAGATGCAATCTCTAGAGTAGTCGGCAGGGGGCAGTGCACCTTGCCTTTTCCGAACGTCGGGAACGCTCTCCCGCAGCTCCCGGGAAAGAAAACCTGGCGGCTTCGCCCCAGCGTCTAAGAAGAGCGCATCTCTGAGCCCAGCACGTAGTGGGTGCGCAAGGTACGTCTAGAAGCCAAAAGCGCTGGGCTGGGTAGATAGATGCGAAATGAATAGTAAACGTGGGGAGAAAGAGGCAAGGGACGTCCCGGCCTCTGCCAGCGCCTTCCCTCGAAGAGGCCTTTTCAGACAGCCTTCATACGTACTTACTGTGTGCCAGGCGCGACGGCTGTACAACCTCGTTCCCCGCCGACCTCATTTTCCCCGCTGGCGAGTACCGCCCCCCGCCACCTCAACACACACACACACACACACACACACACACACACACACACGCACACACGCGCTCACAGGCACACAGCCGCAGAGCGGGAGCGGGTGCTCGCTGTCTCCCTGGGGAACCATCTCTGCACAAATCCGCGTGGCGTGGGACCTGGGAGGGGGATGAGCCGGAAGAGGCGAGAGGTCCCCGGACGTGGGCACGTGAAAGCCCGGCGGATGCCTGATGCGGCGACGACGCAGTGAGGAGTTCACTGCCCTCAGGGTCAAGGCTGTCTCCCTCTGTGGGACACGCAGAACCCGCCCAGCCCCCAACCACTCGCAGACTTCTGAGCGGGCACGTGTCCGCTCGCCCAGCGACCCCACCAAGCCCCGAGCGTGAAGGTGCGGTTTGGGACCCTCGCGTAGGAGGGAGGAGAGACTCAGGTCTCCGGCGGAAGACCAGAGCCCAGATAATCCCAACACCCTTCCCAGGAGACCAGGCCTCGGGATACAGCGAAGGCGCCCAGCTGGGGAGCAGCCTCAATCCCCACGTCAAGTTCAGCCGCGCTTCCTCCCGCAAGGTCAAGTTCAAACACACTCTCGCTTAGTGAAAGGAGGAGCTAGAAATTGCGCCCCTGTCCCGATTCCGAATCAGGTTGTACCCCCATCAGGGCGCTATGCCCCGGTGGCACCGCTCACCGCTCCTGCGCTCTCCCAAGGAGCGGCCCCTACGCCGCGCGGGTCACACACCCGAGACGCAGACAAGTTGCTAACTTTTGTCAGATTATTTCGCGGCAGCTGCGGCGCCTACCGGGACTGGGGCGGACCCAGAGTTTCAAGTCGCCACGGGCACCACCCCCGCTACGCTCCCCTTCGCCCACCCTGTCCACCACGCCACGTCCAGCCGTCCTGTCCCGGGTGCCAACCTCTCCACCGTATCCGGAGCAATGCGGGACTGCGGTGTTCCCGGGGGCGATGGCCACCTCCTCGATCTGCGCCTGCTCGCAGCGGATTTGGAAGCACCATCCGGATACCATCCCTCGGCCGCCCGACCGGATCACTGGGCGGCCTCCGCGCGCCCCAGCACCCCTGGTTCCGCTCTAAAGCGCCGGAGGGCGACCCCGTTGGCCACTCCGCCTTTCGGCGGCCCCCACCGGGGAGATGCCAGCCCGGCGCCGAGTGCAATGTCACTGGGGCCACCCCGGGGACCGCTGCCCCAGACCCGGTGTAGGCTCCCCGTTGAGCACCCAACAGCTGCTTTTGAAACGGCTGTAAACCCCTGAGCCCGACCCTCTTCTGCGACCTCCTTCCTCTCCCAAAGACCCCGGCGACACCGCTGCTAAGGAAGGGGTCTTCCTACATTTGCCTTCCTCCCTCCCGGCACCTGAGGTCTTCAACCCACTTCCACCCTCCTGTCACACCCTCCTGGATCCTTCCCCACCACTTCTGTCCCCGGGTGCGGACAATCGCCCCTCCACTCGGAGAACACAAGCGAAACTGCCGGACCCCAACTCCGGTGGATGCAGCCCCCCGCGCACCCCCGGCTCCGCGCGCTCACTCACCGCGGCCGGAGACACGCGAAAGTTTCCTGGGCTTCGGGGGATGAGGGGATTCGGAGGAGAATCAAAAGGGGGTGTCCCGAACACTCGCCCCGTTCCCAGCTCACATCGCCCCTTTCTCCTCTCTCTCCTCCTCTTCCTCTTCGTTCTCCTTCCTCTGGTCTTTGTCTTTGCAAAGTGTCGAAACTGTCTGGCATAGTGGAGCTCCGCCGGCGGAGGCTGGAGCCGGGGAAGCGGGGAGGCGGGGTGAGGATGGGAGCGGTCTCGGGAACACCTTCCCCCGGGTGTAACGGAAGGGGGAGGCGGGCGGGCCGGGGAGGGGCCGGCCGCGGCCAGGAGCCGGGGCGCGCGCCGGAGCCGGGCGGGCGCCTCTCCTGCGCGCGGCCCTCCCCTTCCTCCGCCCAGCGCCCGCCCCTCGCCGCCCGGCGCTCTCCTCGCGTCACTCCCTCCACCCGGACGCGGTCGGGTTTCCACACGCTCTGGGCTGCCTGCGAGCCGAATATAGAGCTCCGAGCCACGTGGACTGCTGTCGGCTCGGGCGCGGGGACCGGATCGCCGCCCCGAGAGGGGCTCTGCGGGGACGTCTCGGCGACACTTCGCGCCGGGGCCGCCGCCTTCAGGGTGGGAAGGCTGGGGAAGAGAGGCCAGGGGGGGCCGGGAGATCAGCCCCGCGGAGGAGGTGACGGCGCCCTAAGAGAGGACGGGCTCTGAAGAGCCCGAGTCGGGTGCATGGTAGCGAGAAGGGGCCGATCCCCCCTGCTGGCGGCTGGGCAAAGCCACCCCCTTCCTCTAAGGGCGCGGGACTCGCGGTGGGATTTAGGGAGAGGGAGGGGAGGAGTGGGGCTAGGGAGCCGGTGAGGCTCGGGCGGGGGCCCAGATAAGAGCCGCGGAGGCGCCACCTAGGCCCGGCCCCCGCCCTGGCCCTCCTGCCCGCCGCTGTTTTTTTCCTCCCAGATGCGGAGGCTGCAGCGTGATCCAGAGCAGGTCAAGCTCTGGGCAGCCGGACCCCAGGCAGGAGCCAACCCCAAAGGTTTCCTGGGGCTGGGGCTTCGAGGACCGGGCCCCCTTTCAGGGTCAGGTTTGCGCGGTTTTTGCCCTTCCTTCTTTACAGGGAAGTGTGCGCGCTGGAGGCGTCTTGCTCAATGGCAGAATGCCAGTCCTAAGGCTACGTACGTGCAGGACACAGGATTTAAGAGGCATTACCAAAAATCTGGTTTTACAGTTCTTATCCCCTTATTGGGGTTTGTCCTCTTTCACAGTTTTCCTGAGGAATGCTAAGAGGAAAAAGGCATAGCTTGGCCTCGGGGTCAGTTAATTCTTTCAGCTTCCCTTGCCCCAGTCGGAGAGGTCAGCCTTCTGCAGTGGAGTCAGAGAGCTCCTTAGCTCTTCATCAGAGGAATGTGTAGTGTGTGCTTCAGACCAGGACCAGCTGGACCCGACTTCTTGGTTCAAACCTGCCACTCCCTGGATGTGTGAAGTCGTTGGGGGAAACACTGACTGAAAGCACCAGCCCTGGCCAGGCAAAGACAGTAACAGTTTGCATGAGTTATTCTATCACAGGAGGTCCTGGTAAGGATCACAGAACTAACAAGCCACCAACAACCGGAATCCGGGAAAGGTCTAAAGGAGATGCCAGTCCACATGGCCTACCAACCTCCCAGAATCCTCCTCGCTGGAATCCATCTTGGCTGAGCTATGCCCGTGCCACCAGAAAGGACCCTGAATCAGAATGATTGGCCAGAGGCAATCCGGAAGCTAACCCGATCACCATAAAACCTGAGACTGCGAGCCATGTAGCAGAGCCGTCCTCCTGGGTTCCCTCACCCTCCTGCTCTCCACCCGGGTTCCCCTTCCCAATAAAGTCTCTTGCTTCGTCAGCACGTGTGTCTCCTCGGACAGTTCATTTCCGGGTGTTAGACTAAGAGCCTACTCTTGGGTCCTGCGAGGGGTCCCCCTGCCTGCAACAAAATTAGGCTAGTTTCAGAATCCCTAAGCCTACTAACTCTGTGCCTCAGTTTCTTCATTTGTGTAAATGGGCTTAATACTGTCCATCTCACAAGGTTGCTGTGATGATTAAGTGAATTCATGTATGTCCAACATTAAAACCTCTACTTAGCATATAGTAAATGCTCAATAAAAGTGTGTTGTGTGAATGGTGGATTTCTCCGGCACCAGGTTCCCTGCCCACAGCTGGGGGAGGCCTGCCCTAGAGAATGGGGTGGTGGTATGCAGAAGACTTCTGGGAGTTGAAGGAAAAAAAGAGATATTCAGAGCAGAAGAGATAACGATTAAAAGGAGCAGAGGAGAGAGTGAGAAAATTCCCTACTAGAAGGGGAAGGAAAAGAGGAATAAAGAGAATAGGGCAAGGTGGGGTGGGGTGGGGGGGAAGCCGAAACAAAAAGCATGCGGATCTGCAAGAGTTCTTCAAGGAGCAGGAACCCTGCCAAGCTGCCCCCGGGCCCTGCTGCCTGTCTAAGTTTCCTGCCCTCCGGGAGTCTGCGAGAAAAGTTTTGGGTATTTCGTGACCCGAGACCTCTTGCCTGAACGTATTGGTTTTTGTTTCAGTTCTAGAGGGGGGTGGAGGTGAACCTTCTGGCCTGCCTGGAAGCATCGTGTGGGCTTTGCTCTTTCTGAGATGTGAGTCAGGGCGTCCACCGCACTTGGCATTCCCCAAAATGCTTTAGTGTTTGGGACGAGGGGAGCAGAGAGGGTTCCCAGGAACATCAACTTCTGTTCTCTGCAGCGGCAGCGTCTTCCAGCCGTGGGAACCTTCGGACATGGACCTCTCAGACTCAGCACCTGGGGGCCTGGCTCGGAACATCAACCAGGTCCAAGCATCCAAATGTAAGCGTGGTCCTCTTGCTGTCTTCACGGGGACAACTGCCTCCGGCGCCCTGTGGATTTTCCTGATTGTATAATCGGCGGCGTTTGCCTTCTGATCTGATCTGATTCAGCTTGCTGTGGGGAGGGAATGCGTCGGGTTTTGCTCCCGACTGACTGCAGCGCCCATCTCATACCAGTTACATGCTAGATGCTCAATAAAGACTTCCTGGATGAATTAGTAAAGAAATGTTGTTTGTGGCAAGGATCAAATAGTATAATGTACAGAAAAGCGCTTTGCAAAATAGAAAATGCTTCCGTCATTAAGACTATCCTATTATATCCTAGCAGGAGGGAGGTCAGATGGGGCAAATGAGCAGCCCCAGACCATCCAGCTCTTCTGCTTTGCAGCCCAGAATCAGAGTCGGCTCTCGGTTTCCCCCCTGCGTTCTTGGCAGTTCCCCTAGATGACTGTACAGTGAGATGGAAATTTCTTATTAAGCAACTCTGGTGAAACTTGCATAAATCATCAGCTTATCCATATAAAAAGATGTACATCAGACACGTCTTTTCCCAGTCTCTGATGGGTTAACCTGGGAGGCTTTTTCTAGCCCCACTTCCTTTATTTTTACAATGTACTTCTTACCAGGTAGCACAGAAGGCCTCTTTCCCAGAGTTATGACATGTTATGAAAGCACTTCTGATACCCTCGCCAGTTTCCAGGAGCCCGGATCTGGGCCTGTGTGTCAGGATTGTGTGTCTGTGAACATTCCTGCTTCTCACCCGCACTGTGTCTCCCAACATGGCCAGCCGGTAACAGTCATGACTGGAGTGTCTGCACAGTGAGTTCCCTGAGAGCCCTGACGTTGATTTAATGCTCACCATCACCCCACCCAGCCCCACAATGTCTTCAGAGCAACAGCAAAGCTCTTAGTAATGATGGTTAAAGAAATTGATTTCATCCTTTCCCCATCCCCTTTCTTGGTTCATCAGAGTGGAACAATCCTAATGGGTTCTGATGCCATCTGGGTGATTGTGCAGAAAAGGAAAGAGCTGCCTTGCTTGTCAAAGATGAGTTCAGAGCTGCTGGGTACTTGGTGTTTGGTTCTGGGCAGTGTTTTACTTTGGGTTCTTGAGGCTGTGAGAACCTGGCCCAACTTTCCTTAGATTAAAAAAAAGTGATGTAGGGATATACAGACTGACTAAAAGTGGGGACCCAGAAGGAGAATGACAGCCTGTCTCTGTGGCCCTCTCTGTCTTTCTCTTTCTCTCCCTTCCTTGTCTCTCTGCTCTCTCCTCGCCTATAGGCATTCCCTGTTAAGTCCTGGGGTCACCCTAAAAGTTTTCTGTATGCTTGTAGCCCCAGCCCCTCTACGTCGTGGCAACTGTTCATCCGCTCCAAGTTTTAGTTTTTCCAGGAGAGGAATCTGACTGACAGGTCTCATTCTGTTATAGGTCAACAATCCAACTGTGAACAGGCTGCTCAGGCAGCATGTACCCACGTCAATAATAAATACGTGGATGGAGACCTTTACAGGAGATTTTGCATTACAGGGAATGTAGGACCCATGATTCTTCAGTCCCCTTCCAACCTGGAAAATCTCTAGGCATTTGAGTCAGCAGTAGTAAACAGAGCCATACACTACACTGCTCACATATATTAGCTCCAACAGCTAAGGCAGCTCATTACTCTTGTCCAATCATGACTCCCCTAATCTCTTTGCCAGAAATTGGCTCAGGAATAAGTAGATTTAATCCCTGTTTGGATCAACAAGATAGAAATATACTTGGGTCTTCTAGGAAAGAAGTTCTTAAAAGTATGCCTTGGGAAGCTACTCTTTATTTCCAGCTGGATATGAACAAGGAAGTATTTTTATTTCAGTTTCTCTGGACGATATCTTATGCCCCTGCCGGAAGCCAAATTGAAGCTAAGTATATCCAGAGCCCAGATCACACTGTACCTGAAGCCTACGTTCTAGTCTTTCTTTTGTATGAGTCAATACAGTTATTTTGTTTAAGCCACTTTAGGTCATGGTTCTGTTACTTGTAGCCAGACACTTGATAACCTATATAACACTACAGCCAGAGTGATTTTCCTGAAGTCCCCCTTCAAGAAAGTCATTCCCCCAAGTCACTTCCAAGCTTTCAACCCTTAAAACTTCAATGGCTCCCATTGCCTTGGGAAGTAAATCCAAACTTCCGAGCCTAACAATTAAGGTCTTCCTTGATATGGTCCCAATGGATGTTTCTCACTTGTTTCCTTCCACTCTTCCTCTTTGTGAACCCTATATAGCAAACATGACTCAGCCCAGAAGCTCTGGTTAAATGAACACGTTTCTGTGTCCTTGAAATCAACATAGATCTCCCTGTTGCTGGGCTGGTAAAGATTTCCCTAATATCCGTCACAGGACTCTTCAACCCCTGAGGTATGCAAAGGTCCAGAGTTCTAACACAGGGCCTGGTACGAGGGAACTCTGCTTCTTAGCAGCATTCACTATATCAGCACAGCCTCCTGCCCAACCCATAAAGGACCATGGCTCCTGAACACGCCTGTCATGCGGTCCAGGCTTCCTGGATGTGTTCATTTCCTAGGGCTGCCAGTACACACTGCAACAAACCAGGTGGCCCAAACCAGCAGAACTTTATTTTCTCACAGTTCAGGAGGCCAGAACTTTGAAACCAGGGTGTCAGCAGGCTTGGTTCCTTTTGGAAGCTCTGAGAGAATCTGTCTCCTGTCTCTCTCTCAGCTTCTGGTGGCTTCTGGCGGTCCTTGGCCTTCCTTGGCTTGCGGACGCGTCACTTTGATCTTTGCGTCTATCTTCATATGGCTATGTGTGTGTGTCTGTGTGTCTGTATGAGTCTGTGTGTGTCTGTCTGTGTGTCTGTATGTATCTTCTCCTCTTGTAGGGACACCAGGATTTAGGGGGCCCACCCTAATCCAGTATAACCACATCTTAATTTATTTAATTAATTACATGGGCAAAGACCCTATTTCCAAATAAGATCACATTCTGAGGTTCCCAGGGGAACATGAATTTTAGAGGACACTATTCAACCCACAATTCCAGGGACACTTGACCTTCCTGCTCACCCCTCTTTAGGGTGCTGCCCTTGAGTGGTGGCTCCCCTCTGCAGACCTCCAGCTGACCTCCAGCCTCAGAGATCCTTTTTGTCACTTTCCCTCCTGGTGTTCTCAGAAGTATGCTCCTCTCCACTTTTCCTTTGCACATGGATTGAAACAGGATTTCAAAGAATTCCTACTTCTAATTTTCCCTTTGGCAAAAGTCTTTGAGGCAAAGAAACATCCAAGGCCTGGTTTGAAATGGGGAAAACAGGAACGCAAAGGGGACAAAACCCACTAATAGGTAAATAGAGTGTCCTGCCGTGCCTGTCATACCTGTGGTCTCACACATCACCAGTCCTAGAAAACCCACCACCAGGCTCTGCAAATGGACAGTCGGTGCCCTTGAAGGCTCTCCATTAGCCTGACCCCTGCTGTCTCACTGTCCCCACATGAAACCGTTACTGTCATCCCGTGTGTGGCTTTTGTCTCGTCCCTTTATGAAATCCTGTGTCTTTCTTAGAATCTTTTATTCCTTGTAGCTTGGTAGTTTATTTGCGTATTAAGCTACATTTCCAATAAGATGGAAAAGTCCTGGAGAAAAGGTGCAATCCTTCATTCATCCAACACAAATTTATTGAGCACCTACTAAGTGTCAGATACTGTGCCAAGTGCTGGGGACAAGGAGGTGGACACGACATAGTTCCAGCCCCCAAGGAGCCCACAATTTGCAGGAGCCTGATGGTGGCTGGTTATTTCACCACGTTTGGGTAGCACCGTGATAAGCTAACAAGTGGGGATAGGGAGATCACAAACAGGTTGTTGGTTTGCAACCTCAGGAGCTTTTGGGGTGAAATATGAAACCAGCCCCATAGGTGGAGGCAAGAAGAGACCAAAGAGAGAGGCAGACACACCAGATTGGTAGGTGGCAGGTTTAATAAGTATGGAAACTTACGAAGTTTGTTTTGGGCAACAAAACCAGTAGATTTCTGCACTTGCCGGTCAGAATCTTGAGTTTACAGAGAGGCCTTAAAGGGGCTCAGTGACATACACCATCCAGAGGGTCTCAACCACACATGCTCTCTCAAGGCTGCGTCCTTGAAAACAGCTCCCACTGTGGGCATGACAGGCAGAGTTCATCCCAAGGACAGGGGAGGGGGAGGAGCCTCCAATTGCCTGGGTCCAGCTCAGGGGTCAACCCGAGGTCATGTCCTCTTGATGACCTCCTCCAACATTTTCTTTTCTGTGACCGGATTTTACAATTTTATGTTTCCTTTCTTTTTTTTTTTTTTTTTGTAATATGCCCTGAGCGGTCAGCAATGAGTTCTGCTGTCATGAAACTGGACTGTTTGGTGGCTGCCTGGCTGTACTGGAAGCAGATACTACAGCAGTAATAAAGGTACATGTAAAGAAAAGCACAGTTAAGATAATGATTTTTAAAATAAGTAACAGTTTTGTTTTTTTTTTTAATGAAGTGCCCCATGATCCGAACCATTTGTTTTAGGCTGGGGATAGGATCATTGAGGGCGTTTATTTGTGTTTCTCTGTGATTTAATAAAGATGATATATTGGTAGACTTATCAGGTATGAACATATGTTATTTTGTTTGGATAATGGCCTAGGTGTCTCTTTGTGAGGCAATAATGATGTTTAAGGCCATTTTATTTGGGAGGACTGCTTTTTTTATTAATGTTTGGTAAGGGTAGGCTTTGTTGGCTATAACTTACGGCTTTTGGGTGAATTTAGTAAGAGGTTTCCTATGTGTGATAATGTTTTCCAGACCTGTGGAGGGAACAAAGATGGCGGCCAGGCCAACTGATTGCACTAGTGGAAAACAGAATGTGTCCACCTGGCCTTGCGGAGGGGGAGGTTGGCTGCTTTAGGAACTCGACCTGGTTGTGGATACCATACATGCTAGCATCAGTGGGAATTTATTTTTTTTATTTATTTAATTTTTTTGCGGTACGCGGGCCTCTCACCGCTGCGGCCCCTCCCGCTGCGGAGCACAGGCTCCGGACGCGCACACTCAGCGGCCATGGCTCACGGGCCCAGCCGCTCCGCGGCATGTGGAATCTTCCCGGACCGGGGCGCGAACCCGTGTCCTGTGCATCGGCAGGCGGACTTGCAACCACTGCGCCACCAGGGAAGCCCTTTATTTATTTTTTTATGCAGCAGGTTCTTATTAGTTATCTATTTTATACATATCAGTGTATACACGTCAATCCCAATCTCCCAGTTCATCACACCACCACCCCCCGCCCGCCGCTTTCTCCCCTCGGTGTCCATACGTTTGTTCTCTACATCTGTGTCTCTATTTCTGCCCTGCAAACCGGTTCATCTGTACCATTTTTCTAGGTTCCACATATATGCGTTAATATACGATACTTGTTTTTCTCTTTCTGACTCACTTCACTTTGTATTACAGTCTCTAGATCCATCAGTTTCCTTCTTCTGATATCAGTTTTCTCATGTGTACAATTAGGAGGCTGATTTAAAGCAATGTTCTCAAACTGTGCTGTATGGGACCTAAGGGGTTCCACGTTGGGTTTCCGTCTGCATTGATCCGTTTCGCGAATGTTTGCTGTAGGCTGGGCCCTGGGCTGGATATTAAGGATATGACCCAATCAGTGACCGATTACCATTATGAAAGGTACTTCAAAAGAGAAACCCAAGAAGGGGTAAGAGAGGGAGTCGACAAAGGTGGTTTAAACCGTCGTACATGTGCTTCCCATTGGGTTGCCGTTTGGGCAAACCCTTCCCAGGATTGAAACCACTGGCTTAGGCGATCTCTAAGAGTCCATGAACCATAAACCTTTGTTCTATGATACTTTTCAATGATTTTACTTTGGAGTAAAATCAAAACAGGCAGAAGGCAATTCCTGGATTTGAAGGCTGTCCAAGACCCCAAGGCTAACACGTCATTCTTGAAAAGAAATTGTGGGGCTCTTTAGGGATCAAAAATGTTCTATATCATGGTTTTATGACATTTAAAAACCAGCACCTTACCCTGGGAAATTGAGTGAAAGAACAGACCGAGAAGGGTGAGATGTAGCCCTGCTTGCTAAAGGAAGCAGCCGAGCATAGAGGTGCAGGGCGGGGCTCTGGACTCTGATACGTGTGCTGAAGCTGCTTGTCAGATGATTCACACTTTCTGAGCCTTCTAGTTTCCATCTGCAGAATGGGCATGTGGTACTTGCCTCTCAGAGACCTTTTAAGGAGAAATATTATATATAAAAATTTACTGTTTCACTGCCAGATACTTACTAAGTATTCAATAAATGACGACCATCATTAATTTAAGTATCTTTCTAATGCATACGACACTTGCCAATGTTCCTGCAGATGTTTTATAAATGAGAATAGAAAGTCACACAGTTTCAGAGTTGCCCAGGATCCGGACTCTGTCAAGCCAGCAGCATCTCTCTGAGGGAAGAAAGCCTTGTACTTCTTCCTTTTTTAAAATACGTGCCCACGGTGGTGGCCTTCAGAATTTGAGTTTGCCTATTTTTTCCCCCAAAGGAGAGTGAGTTATTTTTCCCAGTTGAAACCAAGCCTAAATATTCAAATCTGGGATATAAGTGTTCCATGTTTTCAAAGAATGAAGATGGCATCAATATATGTTATTGAGAAATAAAAAAAGAGGCCCTGAAATTATTTCTCTGTATTTTTGATAGTTTAATAGGTTAACTTTCCTTGAGACTAAATCTGCAAACATCTTTTTTTCCCCTCCCTCTTTTGGTAATTAAAACAAATCAGAGAATGCACAAGGGCTGGAGTACCTCTATAACTCAGTGGTTTATGGGGTGGAGCTGCATGTATGAACTTGGGCAAAACATTTAGCTTCACCTTGCTTGTGTCTAAAATAAGGATAACGATAGGATCAACCCTCTGGGATTGTTGGGAAGGTTAAAGAAGATAATTATTAAATACACCATGCACATAGAAAGTGTATAGTAAGTTTAGCTATTGCTATTTTGATGTGTATCAATGTACTAAGTATTTTGATGTTGACATATATTTTGAACTGCAAACTCATAAAATATAAATTAACATTAGCTTCTTGCACTTAATAATCTGCATTTAATGATTCTGGAGGCAGCTATATCTACCTTAAGATTGTGTTGGGAGCTATGGCATCAGTTTTAAGAGACGTGACATCTGCTACTAATTTGGGCTGCCCATTTGGTAAAATTATTTAAGTCATTAGAGTGCCTTAGGACTGTGGTCCATAGCCAGTCATGGGAGAGGGTGGAATTCCATCAGACAGTAAAATAGCTGACTGGTGAAAAGTCTTGTTGATGGAGGAAAGATTCAGAATCTCATCTATGCAAATCAGATTATAGTATCTGTAGCGGTTAGGATGAGGGTGGGCTGCAGAAAACCTGAAATAACAGTAGCTGAATCAGATAGAAGTTAATTCTCTTTTACAAGTCCTGGTAGGAAGGCTGATATGGCATTCTATTGTTTCAGGGACGCAGGCTTCATCTATCTTGTTCCTCAAGAGCGCCTACCATCTGTCCATAAGCTTACTTCCTACTTCAAATTGGCTGCTGCAGCTCCAGCCATCAAATCTTTATTCCAGGCATTTAGAAAGAGATAAGAGCATGTCCTTTACCTTTCAGGACATCTTCAACAGATTGCCCACACCAATATCTGCTTACATCTCATCCCCCAGGCCACTCCCTTCTGTCTAGCTACAAGGGATGCTGGTAATGTAGTCTTTATCCTGGGAATGTATGCTGAAAGACGTGGCTATGTGGGGACAATTAGCAGTCTGTGCTGCAGGGTTAAAAGGGGTTAGATCACTTAATTTTGACCAGGGCCAGGAGTGCAGAACCTAATCCCATGTGCAAAGCATGGACTTGGAGTTGCTTGTTGCCATAGTAACCAGAAAAGACTGAACATGCCAGTTGTTATGAAGAAAAAAATTGTCCTTGCATCTCAGATCCTGGGTTCTGGCCCGAAAATTCTGGCTGATAAGCTCCTAAATTTAGGATGGTACTTACTTATGTTGTTAAAACAACTTGTTTATTCTCCTGGTGCTAAACATTTTTTCACCCTGGGAAAGCATAGAAATACACCGAGTGATGGGAAAGTAAATCACAGAAATAATACTTGTGGGAAAATCAGCACATGTTTGGTATTTGAAGTATGTGGTGTAATAAAAAATATTTTTGACATATTAGAGACAGATTAGATTGATGACGCTACTTTAAAATGTAACCAAGCAGCAGTTTAATTTAGACTTGTCAATTTTTATTGGAAAATTTAAAGAAAGAAAATTTGCCATGTTTGATTGTTTAGAAGAATCTAAGAGTCTTTAAACTTGGTTTTAAGTTTATTGCTTCACTAAGATGTTTTGAATACTTAAGGAAGGCTTTTTTTAAATTAATTAATTAATTATTTATTTATTTTTGGCTGTGTGGGGTCTTCGTTGCTGTGCGTGGGCTTTCTTTAGATGCGGCGAGCACGGGCCACTCTTCGTTGTGGTGCGCGGGCTTCCCATTGCGGTGGCTTCCCTTGTTGTGGAGCACGGGCTCTAGGCACGCGGGCTTCAGTAGTTGTGGCACATGGGCTCAGTAGTAGTGGTTCGCAGGCTCTAGAGTGCAGGCTCAGTAGTTGTGGTGCGCGGGCTTAGTTGCTCTGCAACATGGGGGATCTTCCTGGACCAGGGCTCGAACCCGTGTCCCCTGCATTGGCAGGTGGATTCTTAACCACTGTGCCACCAGGGAGGTCCCTAAATACTTAAGGAAGGCTTTTGCTTATCATATCGGTATAAGTATTGGAGGAGATTTAATGAATTGAGTTGTTTTATCTGGGTCCATTATTTAAAGTTATCTAGGTTTCTTTAAACATTGAATAAGCAACTCCCTGATAGTAACTGTTAAAATATAGTCTATGTTAAAAGAGAATTGTAAGTTGAATTCAAAGTCCTAAGGCAAAAAATGGATTTCTAAATTTTTTTCATATTAATACATTTAAAAAATCAACCTTAAATATTTTTCTATATGCAAAAGCTGCCTAATAATGATAATAATAATTATAATAATAATAAACACTAACAGCTTCAACTTTTAAAACTTTTTATTTATTCACATACAAATAAGAGGTCTCTGGTGATAATTTCTTTTTTCTTTTAGTAGTGGAGTTCTTTTGTGTTTGTTTCTTTGTTTGTTGCTTCAGATTAAATCTTATGTGGAATCCAGAGTTGGGCTTGTTTTGAGAAATGACTCTCCCTTATTCCAAGTAGTCTGGGGAGCCTTTCGGATAAGGGACCCTCTCCTTCCTCAGTTACAAGATGGCAGGCATCCCAAGCTAGGCCCGTCACATGTGACACTTCTCCGAAGACATCAACCATTCTTTATTTCCTTTTACCTAGAACACTCAATTTTACCTTCCTACTTCCTGTTTTTTTAGCACAGGCGTGAAAAGCCCTGATTCAGAAACCAGATTTTGTGTGTTCAAATCATGGCTCTGATGCTGCCTCACTGTGTGACTTTGGGTTCATTACTTAACCTCTCCGAGTCTCAGTCTCCTAATGTATAAAATTAGCACCATACTAATGTCCTCTTTAGTATTTAGTATTGTTGTAAAGATTAAGTGAATAAATACATGTACAGCTCTTGAATGGCAGCTGACATATAGTAGGTGCTCAATGTATGTTTATTATTATTATTACCTAGGTGCTGAGCTTTCCTTTCAATTATATGAATGAACCCACGGTTTTCCATTGGATTCCTTTTGTGCTCCTTACTTTTTAACTATGGACTATTTATGTTCCTTGTAAGCAAATATTTTCTGGCTGGAAAAACCCCAGTGTCAAAATAGATATCCTGGATGACCCGTTGGGCCCCTGTACCTGCTATAGTTGCAGGTACAGGGGCCCTGTCCGTGCGACATTGCCTGAAACCGACTGGACCCAGTCATGTTAAGGGCTCCTCCTTGGTTTGTGTGCTCTGATTCCCTTCGCCAGTCCCACCTGTCACCCTGGCCATAAGGATCGTGTACTGAATAGTGACCTCAACTTCTGGGCGAATATCCAAGGAGGGTCTATGAGGACAAGAGTCTGGTTAAGACAGAGGAATAAACTAGTAATTGTACAATATATTCAACAAGGGTCAACTTTAGAAGGAGAGGAGGGGGAAAATAAGAATGAGATGGAGAAGGGGAAGCAGAAAACCACCACCACTGTCTCAGGACTACTTGGATGTTCCACCAAACCATTCGGTGTGTTCTTCTGTGAGCCCCCCTGGAGCCCCCCTCATCTACGGGATAAAGGTGACAGCTCCGCAGCATGGCATGCAGACGGCCCAGGGCGGCCTTTGGCTACCTGTCCACTCCCAGTTCTGCTTCTTCTCTTCTCTTCCAGTCATCTTTTGTGTTTCATAAGTACCAGACTCCCGCTACATCTTATTTACTCCCCGCTCTCTCATGCCTCCACATCTGTATGTATTTCCTTCCTTCCTTGCTGTCTTGTCCAGCTGGCACAGACCACTCATCTTCAAGCCTCAGATCACACTCTGTCTTCCCTGAAACAGCCCCTGACTTCCCCAGGCATGCCGCTGAATCTCTGTCCCTACTGCTCTATGCACCTTACATGCAACCCCATTTAGCACTCATCAGATGTGACCTCCTTGTGGCAGGGTGTGTGTGTCTCTCCATCATGTTGTACCCACTGCAGCCTAGTCCCTGACCCAGAGCTGGTGGTCCTGAATACTTACTGAACAGGGTCTTCCCCAGACCACACTGTCCTTCTCTGATACACTTCCCTTCCTTGTGCTTGGCTGCTAGGGCATCACCCCTGCTGGAAATCGGTTGTTGGGGGAAGCAGTTGGTTCAGTTTCTGAATCTCCTTTTAAACGAGGCTCTCTGAAAATACAGACTATCATCCTTTTTCCCTGCTGGGTCTCCAGTGCTTAAAAAGGTACTCAAATAATCATGCATTAGATAGAATAATAAATCCATCCACTGCTCATTCTGCATATCTGAGTCCAAGCCCACTCTGCACTTAAATAAAGTAGTCTCTGCCAGACAGATGGCCTGTCATGTCCTGGTCGCCCCGACGCAAGGACCTGTCTGAGCTTCCTCGAGAAGCAGAGGCATGTTTCTTGGAATCTGTAGATGCCAGGGTTTGGTGTCAAGATGAAATGATTCTGATACCCGTGAGCAATGCATCTGGTGCTGTGCTACCAAGGCAAAAAGAAAAGAAAGCCTGTCAGTGTCACTCTCTGGGGACAGTTGTGACAATATCAAAATAAACTCACAGCAAATGCCATTAGCTTGGACTGAAGGGAAGTGTTTGGGCTTCTGCAGAAATGAGACCCAAAGCAGGGAGATGCTATTACTGGTGCACGTCTCTCTTCCTCACTCCCCCGACCCCTCCATCCTCCAATGACCCCTCAGCCTTGTCCCCCTTCAAATCTACAGAGAAAGTCTGGGGCTCTGAATTTCTGCCACTGCCATTCTTCTAAGAATGTGACAAAAGAAACCATGTCTTATTTATATTATGCAATCGTTCCTTTAATAAAATATGAAGTGTTTCATAGTAACATAGAGACATCTTGCCAAAAAAAAAACAAAAAAACTTTAAGAAACCCAAACCAAGCATTCATCTAACCAAATTTGTTGGGAAAGCTGAAGTAGTCCCACGGAAACCTGTGCTGGGCGTCCACCATGGGCCAGATTCAACATGGTATCTGGCAGACAGAGAAATAAGTGAATTCTCACCCAAATGGTATTTTCCCTTCAAAATGTGTGCTTCCTTCCTTATCTGGACCCTTATACTCCAGCCCACAGATCAGTCCGTCTCGTCTCACACTCCAACCCCAGACCTTTGGGCAATTGTCCCCCTTTTTCTCATAAGCCATCAGGTATGCAGAAGGACACCCAGTCAGTAATCTACAAATTGCCAAGATGCCACCAGCCCACTCTTCACATCTTTAACCCCAGAACTTAGATCTCTACGGTCATAGTTGGTCAGCCCTCGAACAGGATTATCACTTGGTAGGGCTTCTGGGTCAACCAGATCCGAGTGTGCATTCTCCCCCGCCAGCTCACTGTGTAACCACACACAAGTTACTTAACCTCTCTGAGCCTTCTCTTGCTCATCTGTAAAATGCAGGGAACTCACTGCAACCTCACAGACCTCTTGTGAGGATTAATTATGGCAAAATTTACATAAAACTTAAGACCATTTATACAAGATCATGAAGACCGTCCCTGCTGGATTTGCATTAGTACCTGGGTTCTCCTTAAAATATCCAGGATCAGAATTGGTCAGATACTTGACTGTAACTCAAGCCTTTTATTTTATTGCTAAAGAAACTGTGGCCCAGAGAAACTCACTACCTTCCTTAGAGTCCTGCATACCAGTTCAAGGGAGAGGCATTTGTTGATTTGCATGTTTAATGAACACATAATGCTTATACTGTATCGGACACTATTCTAGGTGTTTTACAACTATCAGAACATTTAATATTTACAGAAACCCTATGAGGCAGAAATTATTATCATCTACACTTTACAAATGAGGAAATGGAAGGGTCAGTAACTCGCCCAATTACAGGCTTGTAATTAACGAAAGAAGGATGTAATCCAGGCAGCTGGCTGTAGAGTCTGTGCACTGAACCTGAACCACTGTACTGGTCTCAGCTCCTGTAATACTCATCATGCTTCTTCAATATTCATCTACAGTCAATGCCACCTCTTCTCTCCATCTCTCCCCCCTCCTCTCTCCCCCTCCTTCCCTCCAGCCTTTTATCTATCCTAATTAATAATAAAGAGAGTGAAATTACTTTCTCTGAGAATCCCACTGAGCGGAGGCTGAGCAAAAGCCTATGTGTTACTCCTTGACTATAGATAATTCCAAAGAAGCTGGAGAGAGAGAAAGGGGGAGGTGGGGGGCAGGGAAGGAGGGGGACGCATCCCAAGGTGCATGACTGAGCTGGTCTCCATGTGGTATTGTTTATTCATGAGGGACTGTCTCTAAGAGGCCTGTGAAGTACCAGGAAACAGACAGTTGGGGAGGGGAGGGGGTAGGGGGAAGAACGCATCCATTGGCTCCCACTTTACATAGGTTAAAGGTTTGCTCCCTGGGGCATTCACTCTCCCACATTCCCGGGCTACTGCTGCGGTCTTGGCCAGGCTCCAGGTATCTCTCACCTCTGCAGCAGCAGAGACCCCTGGAGAAGGTTGTCATGAGGGGAGGGGCTGCAGCCCTGCAGAGTTGGGGCGGGAAATTGGCCCAGGGTGCACAGAGGGGTCTACGGGGAGCTGGTGTGCGTCCTGGGGGTGGAAGGCGTCTGATACCCCTGCCTCTTGGAGCTGTTGGATTCTCCCGACATCCAAATCTAGCCAGGAGTGCCC
This sequence comes from Leucopleurus acutus, assembly GCF_964270905.1. Taxonomy (NCBI): domain Eukaryota; kingdom Metazoa; phylum Chordata; class Mammalia; order Artiodactyla; family Delphinidae; genus Leucopleurus; species Leucopleurus acutus. The sequence goes on from NC_139159.1 coordinate 76,371,370, forward strand.
AGTTTCCGGTTCTCATTCCTATTTCATCCTTAGTCTAATTGTCTCTGTAATTTGAGGCAGGTCTCTTCATTCCTCTCACTTTCCCATTTGCTAAATGAGATATTATGAAGATCAAATAAGCAAATGAACAGGAAAGGGACACCTCCAGGATGACACAATGGGTTGGTGGTAGAGCCAAAGGAAAAGGATCTAGATTTTGCAGTAAAATTGGGGTACTTCTCAAGCAGCACTCTAGAATAAGAAACTTTTAACCAGCTCCAAGCCAGCCAGCCGCGGAAAAGACCCCCCTGTTACATACATGAGCGATCTGTGAATGGCTGTGCAGCCCCTCACATCACGGCCACACAGCAGGACACAGAAACTCATCTCGAGTCAAGGAAGTGCGTTCTCCTAGGTCCCTAACTTCTGAGTTGTCCGAAAAGGTTTATTCTCAATGAATAAACGGTGCCCCTGTCTCCAGATGGCATCAGTAGCTGACCAATACTTCCTTCTTTATTGTGCTACAGATCAATTAAGCATTGTAGATATTTGATAATTTTGGTAAAACACAAGATAAGAAAAATGATCATCTATTAAATACCACTTAGGTACCAGAGACTGTGCTAGGTGCTGTGTATTCATCAGAATTGTTAACACACATTATGTACTTCTCTGCTCTGGGCACTGCTTCTCACAGGATAATGTGCCACTCATTCACTCCTCTCAGCAGCCCTGGGAAAGAGGAAGTGGTGTGACCATCTCTATTTTGCAGATGAGGAAAATGAGGCTCAGAGTAGCTGAGTCACCTGCCCCACATGGCACAGCTGGTGTGAGGTGGAATTGACATTACCCGCCAGACATCTAGCTCTAGACTTCATGCTCTACACTTCCACTCGCTGCTTTTAGACACTTACCACAACCCAGATCTGGCCCCTGAGCCGCCAAGCAGCAAAGCTGTCTGTAGGATAAAGTGCAAACTCTTTGCGGGATGGGCTACCCAGCCAGCCTCCCAACCCACCAACCCTTTCCATTCTATGCCCCTCAGTGGTGCCAGGAAAATTACCCTTCAGACCCTGATCGGCTACATTATAGTTCTCTGACCTTGAACACGTCATCTTCACCTCTCTAAAACTCTGTGTCCGTAGCTGCAAAATGAGGGGAGAACCCTTTCCTTTGCAAGAGTCTTATGAAGTGCAACCAGACAAGCTATGTAAAAACCCCTAGTTCAAAGCCAGGAACACGATGGAATTTAACCAATGCCCATTTTCTTCCCTTTGCCCTTCTGAACTTAAACAGAGATTAGTTTGCAACTTATCTGCATGCCTTCCACGTGCCCCCAGCTACAATGCGCCTCCTGCAGGATTCAGGAGCCTTGGGAGTGAGCACACTGTGTTACATTTATCAGGGAATGTGTCCTCTTCCTGAGTTATTTGAGGGTGAAGGGTTTACCTCTTTGTAACTACCCCAGCGCCCAGCACAGTTTCTGACAAATGCAGGAGCTCAACAGATAAATGTCTGTTGAATAAACAAATGAATAACTGAATACAACCGCTTCTGGTTCATCATAGGAGAGTAATAATGACTCGGTGACTTGAGATTTGACTTGGTTGTACCTGTGCCTGGATGGATCTCCAGGGGAACATAGTCGAGAGGGATTATTTATCAGCTTCTCTCTGCTCAATTCAATTCAACGAACGTTTCATTTACAGCCACCGAGAGCCTGAAGTGGGAAGAGGCAGAGCCCGATGCTCTTGGAGAACGCACAGCCTTGTCCTAATTTCTGGGCTCATCATGCCAGCTCTTCCAAACCCCCGCACAGATTAGCCACGTGAGAAGCATTTTTAATGAGTACACGTTTGTCCATGTCCTTTGCCCAGACTAACAGCTCAGCAGAAAAAGGAAGCGCACAGACTCCAAGATAAAAGGGAATTTGGGGTGCTTGCCTACCATGTTCTTGTCCTCTCTCCCTCACACACACTCACTTACATACACGCTATATTTTCCAGGATTAAGATGAAGCAATCTCATTTCAAGTAGCATGGAAATAGTGGGTCTGCCCTAGCCTTCCAGCTGGGGTTTTTAAATAGTTTTATGACTGCTTAATCGAGGTTTGCCACGGAACACTTCACACAATCAGGAAGGACATGCCCTGCGCACCCTTCTAAGTGCTCAAGTTGCTTTCAAGAAAAGGCAGCTGCACAGGGAGAAGACAGTGTAATAGGGAAGAACAAATCCGACTCCATATGGGATCTGTTTCTTTTCCTTTAACCTTTGTATTCTCTTGCCTTGGCTACAAGTTAAGAATGTTGCCTACAGCCTGAAATATACAGGATCACCCATTCTCAAGGCTCTGACCTTTAAAGGGATAGCACTTTTCCATTCATATAGAGATAAAAAGTTGCAGAACAGAGAATAACATTGGTCCCATTGGAGGTTTATAGGACCATTGTGACGAGACCTAGGTGGACAGCCCCAAGAACAAAGGGTCCGGCACCAAGAAGTTTGCAACAACCAACCACAACCCCTCCTCTTTCAGTATGAAAGAAGCCTGCATTCTAGCTCGGGTAAGACGGTTCTTTGGGACACCATCTTCTCTGTCTGCTGGCCTTCCGAATAAAGTCGCTATTCCTCACCCTAATGCCTGGTCTCTCGACTAACTGGCCTGTCGTGGGGCAAGCAGTACGAGCTTTGACTTGCTAACTGCAGACACGAGTGCTGTCCAGATGGGATCCACCCTAATGTCCCAACAGCCTACTGTGGTTCAGTGCATCAGCGCACAGTGGCGTCCACCTCGATCAGGGTGATGTGCAGACAAAGCAGGGCTGGAGTGGTGACCAAGGGTTTACAGACAACCCCATATAATCTAATTTAGCAGGAACCACTTTCAGGTAAAGAAGCAGCATTTCCAGGAGACTGTCTGAGCTTGCATTGGTGAGCGGCAGAGTTGAGCTTCCTCCCCTGTAAACCCGTCGACAATTCTACGCAGCTGTGCCTACGGAGGATGAAATCAGACAAGACATGTCAACTGCCTATGGTGGAAATACACTTTATATAGAGCGTGTGACTCTCCAGTGTAAAGCTCAATGCATTCTACATCTGTATGCACCTGTGTACAGAAACGCCACCTCCATCAGACCATGTGACATTCCCAGCATCCCAGCGCACTCCATTCTAGGGATCCTGGATGGAAATACCTCTCTTCTGATGCCTCTTCACCCAATGTGCGTTACCCCTGGCTTCTACACAAAAGACCTTTGAAATGCAGCACTATATTCGAAAAATAGAAGTTGACTAGAAAACTACCCCAATTTATTGCTGCTCTTGCTGCTATCATTATTATCACTGGGCATGTGCTCAATATAGTTATCAATGAGATGATGCCATTTATGAAGACTTTGAGCGACTCCTGACTACAGGGACTTTGAGTTTTTCCAAGAAGTCATAAAGCCATGGCGCCGTCCTGCAGCCCAGTCACGGTTGGTGAAGCTGGGAAAGGCCCCCGACCCCCTGCTTTCCTTGTCCTCTTTCTTGCATTTTGAGAGACAGTCTCAGAGGCTGCGGGGCGTAGAGGGAAGCCTGCCAAACACAGGGGTCAGTTTTACTCTGAACTGTGCCGGTAACAAATCATGTGGCCCCTGGGCAAGTCGGGCTTCCTCCTGGGGCCTGGGACACGCCATCTGTAAAACCTCAGCATCGGTATTTGTCTTGTCTTCCTCTGTGCTTTAAAGGTGAAAATGTCTCCGTCTCCAAGCCCACCCAGGCCTGGCCCCTTCTAAATCCTCAGGGTTGGGACATTGCTAACTTATACGGAGTCTCGACGTGATTTGAAAAAGAGGCCCCTGGTAGGTGGGTGCAGCCCCACAGCGTGGGGGGTGGGTGGCCCCTGCGTGAGAAGAAACGCCCCAGTTGCTTTGGGCAGGGGTAGGCTTGCACCAGAGCACACAAATTGGCCAGAAGAAGGAGGGCTGGATTTCAGCTCTCACTCATCCCCTTCACGCAGTGCACGATCTGCGGAACTGTACGCGGCGGCCCTGCAGAGTCTGCTGTTGCCTCAGTGCATTTGCATGTTTTGGAGTCCTTGCTCTGACTGTGTTACTTGGAGATGCAGATTAAATGGAATCTTGTTAGTAAAGTCTTTTCAACTGTGCCTGACATGCTTTTAGAAACCACTCCACCCGGAGGCTCCTCCCACTTGCCCGGTGCCTGCACACACCTCCACCACGCTGCTCTGGAGTCGTGCTCCATGTTTTCCCCTCAGGATTTCAGGAGCCTGTGAGGGCAGAGAATGGGTCTGCTGCTTCTTTGTGTTTTCCTCGGCATCCATCACTGCACTGGGCTCAGAAAATATTAGTGAGGGAGGAAGGAAGGGAAGAGAAGGGAAGCAGATGCCAATGAGCAGGTCCGTGGGTCCCTCTCCTCCTGATTCGCCCAGTAGGGCTTCACCTATGCTTCCTCCATCGCACCTGAACTGCAGCTCATTGACACAGACCTCATGTCTGCAGTCTGTTCTCCTCTACCCACTAGTGTGACTTCAAGGCAGGAAGCAGGCCTTCCTCACGTTTGCATTCTCAGGGCACCTGGCATGTGCCTAGCACCTGGGTGGGGTGCTGATGATTGAGTGGAGGTACATCAAGTTGAGGAAATACTCCACAAAGCCCCCTCCACATGTCCCACTGTCTTCTCCTAACATCCCAACTCCCCCTGCCCAGCCCAGGTGTGAGACAGCCTACCAGGTCTCTCCTGCTCTGCTCCTGTGAGGACCCAGACCTTTTTCACTCCTGAGTCAGCTGACGTAGACTCCCTGATGGGGCCTTGGATGTGAGTCTCCCCACTAGCCATGTCCTCTCCTTCAGGCTGATGCGTGGACTCTGGGCATTCGTGGATTTCCCTTTCTTGGTTTAAACTCTTTATCAAATCGATTCAGAAGGTCCACGATAGAGTAATTTGTTTAGAGCAGTGACACTCCATCCAGGCTTGGCCACTCATTAGCTTTGTGGCTCTGGTCAAATTATTTATGCTTTCTAAGCCTTGGTTTTCTCATCGGCAAAATGAGACAACGATGGGTGTCTTGCTGGTTTCTTGGGAAGACTGACCAGGGCTATCCGTGAAGGTAACTGTGCACGTGGTGTGCACTCGATACAGGAGGCTGTTCTTAGGACTATTCTCTAATCAAGGACCAGCCAAATTTTCTTTAAAAATGTAAAATTTATTTTTGTTTGTGGACCACAAAAAATATATGCCATGGGTGGATTTGGCCTGTGGGCCACTATTGTATTAAATATCTGAAGAAGTCATATCACTTTTAATTTTTTCAGTTATTCTTCATTGAATTTTGTGCAGGAAAACATGTCTCTCTATGTGTGTGTGTTTTAAGAATTGGAAGATGCGTGACATTTGTGAGCTCTGTCCCTCAATGACCTACTCTATAATCAAATTACAGACTCCCTCTTATTGAGTGTATGTGACAGGCCTGGTGTCCAGTACTTCATTTATATTATCTAGTCTAACCCCCAAAGGTGGACATCATAATCCCGTTTTATAGATAAGAGCTGGGAGGCTCAGCCTGGATAAGTCATTTACCCAGCGTCACCCAGCAAATAAGAAGCACAACTGGATGCAGTCTCAGTTCGGTCCAACCTTAGAGCGCTAGGTTTTCAAGCTGTTCTCTCCTGACCTCTGCTTTCCCTAGCTGACCCCTGGGGTCCCGTCCTGGGTCCTAACCCACCAGCTACACTCCTCCCCTGCCACCCTGGAGAGCGGAGGAAAAGTCTGCTTGGCATGACCTACGCTTACGCTGAGACAGGTGCGTCTACTCACCTAGCAGCCTCTACTCCCAGCAAAGCTGGCAAAGAAGGTCTGAAAAGGACCTCAGTCAAGTCCAGAAAATTCTCAATTGAAGGCAGTAAGGACTCAGCCAATGTTGGATCCCAATTCGCCCAGAGAATTGTAGGTGGGACACAGCTGTCTTATCTGCAGGGCAAGGGCAGGAGGCAAGGCCACTGTGGGAACACAGGGGACTTCCAAAGAGAAACACTGTACTGTTGCGTAAGCGTCAGTGTGCTCTAGGGTCAAGCTACGTCAGAAATTCAGATAAAGCAGAGACAGCTGAAAGAAGAGGGGCAGTTTTACATAACATATGTCAGAAATGCTAGCTAGATAAATACACCACCAGAAGCGTACTATTGATCTCATTGGGAGAGCAGAACATCTTGTCTTGCCAAAGGCTTTGAGGTCAGCTGTTGGCTGATAAGCAAAACAGATTGTAATCTTTTCCGGTTAAATGATATTTCCAAGTTTGGGAGGTCAGCGGTTGACTCAGGAGGCTAAGCTTAAGTATGGTGATTACTTTTATTATTATCTTTATTTCTAAATGGTAAAAATTCTTCTTGAAAATCTGAAATGATATGGCACTGCCAAACGTTTCCCAAACTGTTATACAAACCCCTCAGGGCTCTCGTTAAAAAAATGCAGATTCGGATTCAGCAGTTCTGAGATTCTGCATTTCTAACCAGCTCTCAGGGGATACAGACGCTGGTGGTCCACGGACCACACTTTGAGTAGCGAGCATCTCCACCCCACACCTGTGTGTACAGCACTCTGCATCCGAATGGCCTCTAGGATTTACTTAGCATCACTGTGGATTTGACTGTAGCTGGGTTATAGCAGAAACAGCCCAAGGCTAGGGATCAGGATATCAGAGTCCAAATCTTGGTCTGCCCCTTGTCGGTAATGTGACGTTTGGCAAGTTATTTTGGCTCTCAGCATCTTCGTTTCCTTACTTGTAAAGTAGAGAAAATAAATACTTACTCCATAGAGCTAGCGGGAAGATTCAATGAGCTAACGTGTGTAAAGACACGGCACGTTTGTACATGTATCTGGGTCTGAAATTATTCTCAAAGGCAAGCCCTCACTCCAAGCCCCCTCGGGGCACCCCTGGCGGCCACAGGCTGGAGCCCGGGGTCCCCCTGTTTCGCTAATTTTCCCAGGTGGAATGCGGACCTGGTGCTTGAGAGTTTGGCAAAGCACTTTCTTTTCCCACACTTGTTCTTGTCCCTTGCCCAGCCCAGATGTTCCCCTTCTTCTCCCTCTCTCCTGTCCTTTCTCCCCTCTCCTCTGCTGTCTCCGCCTCCCCGCGTGGTCTCATGGCTGCCCCTAGTTCCCTGCCCCCAAGGTTCTGTTTAGAGATTTGCCCTCCTGTCTGGGCAGGGCCCTTCCAAGGCCCTCCTGCTGCGCAGCTCCCTCCAGCATCTGGAACTGGGACCCCCACCCCACCCCTCAGCCCAACAGAGAGGGCAGAAGCTGCTCAGGGAGCCCTCCCCTCACCTCAGTCTTTCTGTTCACACAGCTTTTCCCACTGGCAGCCCCCTACTCCCTCAGGACCAGGCTCATTTCACGTCCAATGTAAGTTCCTCTCACCGCCCCTCCAAAGGCTGCTGTGGTGTACAGAAGGGACCTCAATTTTCTGCAAGAGGACCCAGGTTTAAATATCAGCCCTGATGACACCACAAGCATGAGCAACGGAAGAAAACAGAGAACTTGGACTTCATCACAATGAAAAACTTTTGTGCATCGAAGGACATTATCAAGAGAAAGTACAACCTCCAGAATGGGGGGAAATATTTGCAAAGCATATATCTGGTAAGGGTCTAGTATCCAAAATATAGAAAGGACTTTTATGATGTAACACACACACACACACACACACACACACACACACACAAAGACAAACAACTCTATTAGAAAATGGGCAAGGGATTGGAATAGATATTTCTCCAAAGAAGGTAGACACATGGCAAGCAAGCGCAGGAAAAGATGCTCCACGTCGTTAGGCATTAGGGAAACGCAAATCAGAACCACAACGAGCTACCACTTTACACCTGCCAGGATGAATGCAAAAACTGTAAAAAAGGAAAATAGCAAGAGTCGTCGTGAATGTGGAAAAATTGGAACCTGCTGATATATATGCTGATGGGAATGTAAAGTGGTTCTGCCACTGTGGAAAACAGTTTGGGGGTTCCTCAAAAAGTTAAACATGGAATTAACATGTCACCCAGAAATTCTACTCCTAGATACATACCCCAAAGAATTGAACAAATTCTTGCACACAAATGTTTATAGCAGTATTATTCACAATAGTCAAAAGGTGGAAACAACCCAAATGTCCATCAGTGGATGAATAGATCAACCAATTGTGGTCTACACATGCAGTGAGATCTATTATTCAGTCATAAGGAGGAATGAAGTTCTGATACATGCTACAAGTTGGATGAAACTGGGCAACATTAGCGAACTGAAACGAGCCAGTCACAGAAGGACAAATATTGTATGATTACATTTATATGAGATATCTCGAATTGGTAAATCAGACCAATAGAACACAGAATGGTGGTTGCCAGGGACTAGGTGAGGAAGAAATAGGGAATAAATGCTTCATAGGTAAGAGGTTTTATTTTGAGGTGATGAAGATGCTTTGGAACTACCTAGACATGGAATTTGTACAACACAGTGAATGTAGCAAATGCCACGGAATTGTACACTTTAAATAAAATGGTTAATTTCACCTCAATGGAAAAAAAGTATCAGAAGAACTAAAGAATACCAATAAACGTTCTTTTTTCATTAAAAACAGTCCTGAGTATGTCTAACTGCGTGACTTTGGGCAAGTCGCTTGGTTTCTCCGGGCCCATGTCCTCTATTCTGTAAAAGGGGAAAGATTGCCTGCCTTTGCTGAACTGCTTTGACATTTTGATGAAAATGCATCTAATATCAAATGATTACAAGAGATATTTCTAATAAGAAATAAAATGATGTCAAATGTACATTTCATGTCAGTCTGAAGTCAACCCTATGCATTTCCTCCTCTCTTATAAGCTCTGTGTTACTCACTGCCTCATACAAAGTCACTTAATTACACCCTCCCTGACCTTTGCCTCTAACTATTCATCCCCAACTCTAAATCTTAGCTCTTTATCATAAGTCCCATGAAGGGAGAGATCATTCACCTGCCCCAAGCTTCTCAGTGCCGGGCCAGCACCAAAAACATATAATAATGGTAGCAGCTGTTATTTTGGGGTGCTTCCAGTGAGCGGGGTTCTAGGCCAAGCACTTCATCCGCACAGTATTTATTAAATTCTTGCAACAATTCTCTGAGGTAGGTTGGTATCACCATGCCCATTTTACAGATGAAAGGACAGGTGCAGAAGGTGAGTGGCTTCTCCAAGATCACACAACGTGAGTGATAGAGCTGGAATCTGTGTGCAGATTTATTCCAATTCACACCAGAGAGCTCAGACCCTAGACCACATCCTAAGGACTTTTAGATGCCTTGCTGGATTGAGTCTGACTTGTTTCCACCTTTGAGTGAAACTTGGCAGAAAAAGAAGGCATGTTGACATGGCAGGCTGACACGAAAAGACACCCATTTGACCGTCGAGAGACTTGTACCCTTGACCCAGCTCTGCCATTTTTCTCCCTGGGCCTCAGTTTTCCCATCTGTTCAATGGGAGGGCTGGATTGGTCCTCCGGTTGCTGTAATGCTACGAGTGCCTGTGACAGACTCGTTATTGAAGACTGAGATCTTCAAGCTTCCCTGGTTTTTCTTGGAGATCTTAATTTTTTTTTCCCAAGGTGGAGCCAGAGAGAGTCATTTCACTATCTGAGAAATGGCCCCACTCCCATGAGGTCCTCATCCCCTCAGGACCATGCGGCCCTGAGCCTGGAAGCCTTCACTGTGACCGCATCACAGTCCGGCTCCTCTGGCGGCCCCTCCCACTTTCTTCCTCCCCGCGGGACGGATGGGGCCACTCCCTAACGCCCCGCTGGCGCCTAAATCTCTTCCTCAGAGTTTGCTTCCCAGGGAGCCCAAGCCAGGACAGGGGTGTTATGGGTATTTCTGTTTTTCAGATGAGAAACAGGGGCTAAGTAGTGGTGTGACTTGCTGCACGTCACAGCTTGTAAGTCCTCGGTCCCCGAGGGGCAGGCCTGCCTCCATAGTTTAGGGGGACACGGAGGTGAGTTCTCTGGGGACAAGAATGACCTACAACATGGGACGAAGTGTCCCTTTTGTGTTTTCCTAAAGCCTCGTTCTTCAGTAACGAGTTTCTTCCAGGCCCTCAGGCGTTGCAGCGACGCTCTGGCTACCTGCCCTGCCCCACTGCTCCCAAACAGCCCAGCTTCCTCCTTGGTGGTGTAGTAGCCCTGCCCTTGGTGCTCCTCCTGCCCTCGCCTCCGCCACCTGCATTAACACTGTCAGTTTATGGCACTGTCCCCTGAGCGTGTACTCCTTCTGCAAAGGGAGTAACCTGTGTCTCGGCACATCCGGGTCAACATCCCAGCCCCTGCCTGTGACACACACGGCCACCATGACCTGAGTCCTGACCCCCTCCAGCGTCCTCTCCTGCCTCATTTTCACCACGCTGAGTCACTTGCATTGATTCTCCCCACAGCATGTATGTGCTGAGCCCCAGCCATGGACCGAGGTGCAGGGGAGACACACATGGGTTAAGAAGACCTGGGTCTTGCCCTGAGTGGCTCACGGCAAGGGAAGAGGCAGACCCATGAACAGACGACTGTCCCCAACATGATGACTGCCATGGTGGGAGCAGCCATGGGCGCTGGGAAAACATAAAGGTGACACTTCACCCCATGGTGCAGGTCATTCCTGCCCTCATAGAACTCACACTCCAGAGGTAGGGCCACCCATAAGCAAGTGAGGTAAATAAAATGATCAGTGAATACACCGAAAGTACAGAGAATACAGCAGAAGGCAGGCAGGGCAGGAACAGGATGCTGAGATGGTGGCCTCGAGCCAAGTTCGCAGCACTCTGTCCAGACGCCACGCTTCTGCATATGCTGTTCCTTCCACCTGTAATATTCTTTGCCCTTTGCCTGGTGAACTCCTACTTACCTCTCAAGACCCAGTCAAAGTCGTCTCCTCTGTCAATCCTTCTCTGCTTCTGTGCCTCCCTCGCTTCCTTTATCTTATTCAAAGGACCTTCTGTGTTAGAAGCCTGAGCACAGGGCACTGCATTTGCCTATTTCATTCTCTGTGAACTTCTCGAGGGGAACTGATCACCTCTGCTTCCCCAGTACCTAGTGGTCCCAGTGCAGGGGTGACCCGTGGGCCAAATCTGGCCCTCCACCTGTTTTTATATGTAAAGTTTCATTGCACACAGCGGCCTCACTTACAGATTGTGTAGCTCCTTCCCTGCTGCAGTGGCAGAGTTGAGTAATTGTGACAGTGACCCTGTAAACCGCAAAACCTAAAATATTTACTGTCCGGCCCTTGGTGGAAATAGTTTGCCAACCCTACCCAAGTACATAGTAAATGTTTAACCAACACTCACTTAAATAAAGGAATAGGGATGAAAGGATGAATGGCAGAGACTCTTTTCCAGAATCAGATCAGCACTTTAAACTAAAGAAGTGGAGTTGGTTATGCAGCGGCTGGAAATTCAGACTCAATCCTGCCAAAGCAAGAAGAAAATAAAAACTATAGTTTATTGAAGTATAGTTGATTTACAATGTGTTAGTTTCAGGTGTACAGCAAAGTGACTCAGATATATATATATATATATAATATATATAAATATAAATTATATAATTATATAATATATATAAAATGTGAATTTTATATATATATATAAATTCTTTTTCAGAATCTTTTCCATTGTAGGTTATTATAAGATATTGAATAGAGTTCCCTGTGCCATACAGTAGGACCTTGTTGGTGATCTATTTCATATATAGTAGCGTGTATCTGTTAATCAACTCCTAATTTATCCCTCCCCCACTTTCCCCTTTGATAACCTTAAATTTGTTTTCTGTGTCTGTGAGTCTCTTTCTGTTTTGTAAATAAGCTCACTTGTAACATTTTCTTTTGGATTACACATATAAGTGATATCACACGATATTTGTCTTTCTCTGTCTGACTTACTTCACTTAGTATGACGATAATCTCTAGGTCCATCCGTGTCGCTGTAAGTCATGTTATTTCATTGTTTTTCATGGCTGAGTAATATTCCACTGTATACACGTACCACATCTTCTTTATCCATTCCTCTGTCAGCGGACACTTAGGTTGCTTCCATGTCTTGGCTATTGTCAATAGTGCTGCTGTGAACATTGAGGTTCTAATATTCTTGACTATCTTCTTTCGTGTTTTTTTTTTTTTTTTCTCATCATCTGCTCTGCCTTGTAGAAGCAATATCAGTTCCAGTGCATGGGTGGCGATTTTAATCCATAAGGTTGTTCCAGCTTGGCTTTACATTTCTCCAAATCACCTCGTACTCCCTAAGCCCTAAGCCAGGAGGTTGATACTGAGGGGTTGCTCTTTGCTGCTATTATAACTGAGAATGGCCAAGGGGAGGATGCTGGCGTTTTCTGAGCCCCTGCCACACACCAGACACATCACACATGTCATGACACAAGGGCTTCACGATGGTCCCAGGTGACAGAAACTATAGCTTCACACACACACAGACACTCGTGCAGGCACACTGAATGGGATTTATTAATGCCCCTGTCTTGAGGGTAAACAGTGTAAGTATTGAAAAATGAAAATATTCATTGCTCAGTGTGCTGCTTGAGATTCCTGGAATGTTAGGAAATGTGTTTACAGTTTAGTCCTAGGTCCTGGATATGACCCAGAAATAGGATCGAGCAGAGAACCTGGCTTGTGATGGGTCTCAACATTCATCCATCAAACATTTACTGAGCACCTAACCTTCACTAGGTGTTGAGCTGGGTGCCGGGGGTATGAAGATTAACAAGACATAGTCCTGATCTCCATGGAGATTTGGAGAGACACACATCAATACGGGGCAGACCATTCCCTCTGAGAAGTGCTCTGACTGTGTACCTGAAAAGTAGAAACTCCATGAGGACAGAGACCCTTGACTTTCCTGTTCACCGCCATGTCCCTTGTACCTGGTGTGGTCCCAGGCACATAGCAGGCCCTCATAAACCTGCTGTATGGTGAGCATGAGGGTGGGACTGACTTTACTTAGGGAATCAGGGAGGTAGAGGAAGTTGACTAATATAAGAAACCGGGTTCTCATGCATTTAGTCATTGGTCCATTCATTCGTTCATGCATTCATGCATCCTTCATTCTTTATCCTTTTCGGTGTTAACTGAACCATTTGCTTTTGTGATCGGAGGGGAGATGAGTAACAGCTAGATAGCAACAAAACTTGGAACATCCTTCACCAGGGCCAGAGTCAGATGGGCCCCAGAGGAAGAAGGGCCAAACAGCAAAGGGACGGCGTGAGGCTTCCCAGAGCTGGTGGCACTCCAGCTGGCCTTTAAGGGCAAATGGAAGTTTCCAGAGCCTCAGAGGGCCTGGTGTGAGGGTGTCAGTGAGAAGGTGGGCCCAGTAAAATGGAGCTTCCCAAACCCTGAAACCACAATCTTGGTAAAACTGACAGCACATCACAATACGATCATGCAGATGAGTGTGCTTTACAGACTGGGAAGCACCCTGTGGATGACCCATGAGATGACTAAGCAGAGTAATAGTAATTTGCATGTTGGTACATTTGGGCTCTACAGATCTGTGGGAGGTGTTGGCTTTGGGTGGAGACATTACCACTCTTGACACCACAGTCATGTGTAGAGCTTGCCACTGGTCAATAAAACACCCGCTGTTGAACTTGAGAGATGTGGGGCTGCAGAGACTTTGTAATCGTCGGGCTTTGTGTGTATTAATTCTTTTACTCACTTCTACGCTCCTTCATATGTAGCCGTGGATCTTTCTTCATAAGAGCTCCTACATGTAATCACCAACTGTAAACCATCCTAAGTGGCGTCAGGACCTCACCTCTTGGTCAGGACCCCACCCCCTTCAACTACCTTGAGCCCTAGTATAGCCTCCATGGTGCTTCAGGACTTCCTGGGAACATCGTCAGAAAACTTCACCTGGAAGGTGGAAAGGGAGGGCAAGTGACCTGCCATAAACTGAGCAGAAAACCCCAAGCTCCTGTTCCCAGAACAAGGCTCTTTTCCTGAAAGCACCCGGGAAATCCAGCCTCCCAACCGGCAAGGGAAGAAACTGTGGTCCAGAGAGGTGGCCCAGGGGCTCCACAGTTAGGAGGCTGCACCCTGCTCTAGACCCTTGTTCCCTGACCTCCATCCCAGCTCAGATGTGATCGGTGGAAAGCTCACAGGCGTGAGGCCTTAAGCAACCAAACTTGAACCCTGCTGCTGTTAGGTAACAACCATACCGTCTTGGGCAACGTGTTTTCCTCTCTGAGACTCAGTTTCCTCATGCCTGAAATGGGAGCATTTGAGAGGATTCAATGAAACAGTGTGTGTCAAGCACAGAACCCACGCCCAGCACAGAGTGGGTCCTTGACAAATGCTTGTTTCTTTTTCCTCATGGCACCAAAAGTTTGGCTAGAGATATTTTCCACTTGACCTTGCCGTTTCAGACTTGTCAAAAGACAATTAGTCACAGGCATCTCTATGGCCACAGAGCAGGATTCTCCTTCCTCAAATCATCAACTCGCTAAAAAGAGTCACCCTTTTAAAGCTACCCAAAGGCCCTATGGCTGCTGTCCTTGATTCTATGAGGGGAGGGTTTGTGGGCATTGGAACCTCCTGGAACAACAAGAATAACAAGAAAGACCAGGAACGAACAGCAGAAAGTGTCCCAACACACTCTCTGCCCCTTCAACAGGAACTGTGTACTGGAAAGAAAAAACTGGGCCTGAGGAATGACACACAGTCTTCTTTTTTAATGGCAAAGAACTGGTACAGCAGAAGGGCAGAGTAGTAGGGGCCCCAAGAGACTCTGATTTAAGACTTTGATCCAGTCCTATTCACGACTCATCGCTGAGAGCCATCTTGCAGCCAAACCCTGGTCTGAACCAGGAAAGGCAAAGCAAGCTTAGAACAATGCTTTCCAGAGGCCACAAGGATCACTCGCTAAAAGCACAGACTCCGGGGCTCCACGCCAGAAGCCTTAGTGGCAATGCTGAATTCAAAGTCACTGCGGGTGGGCGAGCCAGGCAGATACAGGGGCATCACCATGGGGTAGGTGCATTACCTGCGGTCCTCAGGTCCTCACCACCTACAGCGGAGGTGCCTCCCAACCCAGGGCTCAGAGAAGGCTCCCTGGGGAGGGTGATGCCAAGCTGAGTCTGAAGGTCAGGGAGGAGCTGGCAGATGAAGAAGTGTGAGCATGTGACCAGGGTGGAGAGAGAGTTCTGGGAAGAGGAGGAAAAGGGGTGGCAGCAGGAAACCCTGGGGCCTGCAGAGAGGGGCAGCCCAGCATCGCCCTGCGTGGGGTGGGTGGTGGGATGAGGCTGGAGATGGAGGGGGCAGCGGATCATGGCGGATCCTGGGAACTGGCCCCCTAGTCTGCGGCTTTGGGGAGCAGGCGGAGGGCTTCCGCGGGGGCACAGTAATATCCAATGCGGGTTTCTGAATGAACACCTTGGAGACTTGGAGACGGGGCGGGGGGGAGCATGTGTTTATAGGGGCAAACCAGGGGCAGGGCAGGTGCTGAGGGAACACCGGTAAGAGCCCGTGAGAGTGGAGGTGGGGAGCTGGGTCCTCCCAGGGGCAGTGGGAAAGACTGGGGGGCTCATTGGATCTGGGGGGAATGAGGGAGGTGTGGGGCAGACCTTGGGTCTCTGATTGGGTAGGTGGAGGATGGGGGGCCGTGCTCTGAGAGGGAGAGAAGGTGGGAGCAGGGGCGTGGCGGCGTGTCCTCCCTGACCTCCCAGACTCCTCTTGACTTGGATGGAAACACTGAAATTAAACTCCCAGAAGGTTAGCTTGATGCTGGTCTTGGAAGGTAGAAGAAATTGTGTTCAGCGTTACAGAGACTGCGATTCAAGATTGCCTGAGAAACACCCGCTAATATCGTCCGAGTTGATGCTCAGAGATGGTCCTAATCAAAGAACCAGAAGGTGTTTAAGTGTTCAGACATCGGACCCCGTCGGATCAGCCCGCCTGGGTGGTCTCCGCCACTTCATTCCCTGTGATGGTGGGCTTGCTATTTCATCTCCCTGCCGGTTTCTTTGTCTGTACAATGGGGCAGCTCCCGAAATCTGTAGGGTGGTCGTAAAGCTCAGAGGAGATGGTGAATGCTACATGTTTAAGACCACGATAGGCTCCTGTGAGCCCAGCAAGTATTTCCCCTTCTTATTAATTACTGTGGCGGAGACATTTCTAACCTCTGTCTTCCACTCACTGAGGAAACCCAAAGGGGAGAGAAAGTGGCTTTTGAAAGCCAAACAGCCACTTACTGAAAGAGGGAGTTTTCTGTCTCCCCTGGTCCCGAGCTCCCAGCACTCAGCCTGGGGCGCCTTTGGGTCTCCTTCTTAGCAGCAGTGCGCTGGGAAGTGGAAAATCCTCCGGTGGCTTCTGGGATTACTGCCACGGAGCTTCTTTGTGGATTTCAAAGCAGGACATACAAGCCAACAGCATACACGTTCCCCTGCCCCAGAGGCTGCTGAGGCCACTGCAAAGGTTGGTTTTACGAGGCCCCTCCGAAAACGTGGATGGTCAAGGACGGAAAAAAATACATTTAACTGCTTCTCTTATCTATCCAGTGATAACGGCCGCTTTGATACGTGTTCCCTCATGAGCTAACGTTACATCCAGACACAACCAGTATATTTAACGAGTGTTTAGTGAACCTACACTACGAGCAAATGGAACGCTAGGCGTTTTCCCCTATTTGTCCTCACTGAGGCCTCATGACCTCCGTCCGGGTGGGTGATGGCCATGTTACAGCTGGGGAAGCAGGGGTCCAGTTACTTGGGCAAACAAGTATCATGGCCAGGGTAGGAGCCAGAGGCCCCGGCTCTGTGTCCAGTGCCCTTTTCACCCCAGTAAAGTCCCCCGCCCTGACAGAACGGACTGGTTGTTCAAACCATTGTTGATCTTACCCTAACTTGGCTGTTCACACAGCCCTTCAGCTGTCATTTCCTTGGTTGACCACTGGACCCATTTAGCTGCACTGTGGTCAGACTGGTTGTGCGTGTGCAGGTGCAGAAATCCTGATGACCTCATTTCTCCCAGGATCTTTTAGGTTCTGTGGGTCCTGGTGGGAGTCAAGGAGCAGCAGTGGAAGTTGGGGGCCGGAATTCCCCCTGCATCGCCCCACTGGAACCTTCAGGGATGTACCCGTTGGGTTTTCTCAGAGGGGAAGAGAAGAAAAGTCAGGGTGAATCGGGAGGTACTGTGATGAACCTTTAGCAGGAGACACGTCCTGTGGAGGCACACAGGTTCAGTGGATTGACTGGGGCCAAGCTGGGTTCAGATCCCACTTCTGGCACCTCCTAGGAGGAAGCCCAGACATCAGGGTTGGCTTGGCGTCTCCAAGTCTCCATCTCCACATCTGAGGATAGGGCTATGACAAAAGCTTTCAGGGATGGCACGGAGATTAAAACTAATCTTCTACTGTAACACCATATTCACACTCGACCCTTGACCTCAGGTGCCCGGCACAGAGCTGGGTGCTTAAGTGTGGCTTCCTGAGCCAGGCTGCCTGGGGTCAAGTCTAGGCAGTGACCTTGAAGCACTTCACTAACCTAAGTCTCAGTGTCCTAATCTGAACATAGGGATAGTAACAGGACGTACTTCGTAGGCTATGCTGAGAATTAAGTGTATGCAAAACACAGCTCTTAGCCCAAGAGTAGAAGAAGCTGAGAAAGCCGGTAGAAGGAGGTACTTTATGGGGTGGTCCAGAATTTTAAGACAAGAACTAAGTCCTAGCCACCAGAACACCCAAGTCATATAGATCTGGCTTAATTCCTGCTGCACAGTGGTGCTGTGAGTGCAAGAAAGATTATTACGTGAGAGTGTACTCATCGTCATGGTCGTCTGGGTCCATGTCTTCTGGCCTCTAAGACCATCCTGGCACACAAGAGAAGCCAGGTCACCCCCAAGCTTGGTTCAGCATGTGGCACATTGATGGGGTTCCCTGTGTGCTTGCTGAGTTGCGTAAGTGTCTTCCAGGTGGGACTGATTTCCTAGGACTCTAGGCCTCCACACTCAATGTGGAGTGAAACTCCATTACATTTTCGCTGCAGCTGCTGTGCTCATGACGTGCACATGTGGACAGTGCTTTGCCAAGCTTCGAGCTTCACCCGTGTTCGCTAATATTATCGTCTGCTAAGGACATCCCAAATGTCATCTCTCCTTTCCCGGGAAGGAAAAGAAATGGTTGGGGCTTCCCTGGTGGCGCAGTGGTTGAGCGTCCACCTGCCGATGCAGGAGACACGGGTTCGTGTCCCGGTCCGGGAGGATCCCACATGCCGCGGAGCGGCTGGGCCCGTGAGCCATGGCCGCTGAGCCTGCGTGTCCGGAGCCTGTGCTCCGCAACGGGAGAGGCCACAACAGTGAGAGGCCTGCGTACCGCAAAAAAAAAAAAAAAAAAAAAAAAGAAATGGTTGTTTGCAATATCCTTTATCTAACATTTTTAATAGGCAGTCTGCTATATTTTTAAGAAGAAATGGAAATTAAACCATCTCCAGGAAACATTTTTTTCCCTCTCTCAGTCTCCGCATTTGCACAATGCCCTTCAATTAAACCTGAAATCAAATCCCGTTCCCCTTGAGTGGTCATTTTAATATCTGCAGGTTTCCCGGGAGGAAGATTAGGAGGAGTGATTGATTCCGTGAGGCTTCTGCTGTCTCCATAGAGATACTCTCGAACACCCACACCGTTCAGTTTGGGGCCTGGCGCACAGCCTGGACCACCCTAGGCCCCTCTCCTGGGCCTTCTTTATGGTGGCTCTGACCCAGACGTAGTCTCTTTCTCTGAATATTCTAGCCTACACAGCGGCTGGTGCCTTTTATGTCTGTCCTTGCCCCGTGCCATTCTGCCTCTCAGGGTTGGTCCATCCCCCGGGTTCACGCACACTCCATCCTGGACTCTGAGTAGGGCGTCTCTGGTCCTCTTCGCCTGGGATCCCTCCTCCGCTCTCTGATCAATGGGGTCCCGATCTTCCTTTTTGGCACCACCTGGTGCGCGTGCTCTACCCCTGCCGCTCCCGCTGCCCTCGACACAGAAGCCAAGGTCCTAACCGAGGTTTCTCAGGCCCCGCCAGCTCTCACGTCCCGCCCTCCTCTGACGGGCTCTCCTTCCCATCACTCAATAGGGTCAAGCCGGGGGACATGTGCTGTCCCTCAGAGGTGTCAAGTCCATCCCTGCCCAGGGCCTCGGGGAGGTTCTTCCCACCTCTGCAATCCCTCTGACCTGAGTCCTCAGCAACTTCGGCTTCTGTACAACGTTGTCTCTTTCTTGGGGGGAATCTCCCCAGACAACCTTTTTTTTTTTTTTTTTTTTTTGTGGTATGCGGGCCTTTCACTGTTGCGGTCTCTCCTGTTGCAGAGCACAGGCTCCAGACGCGCAGGCTCAGCGGCCATGGGTCACGGGCCCAGCTGCTCCGCGGCATGTGGGATCTTCCCGGACCGGGACACGAACCCGTGTCCCCTGCGTCGGCAGGCGGACGCTCAACCACTGCGCCACCAGGGAAGCCCAGACAACCTTTTTAATGTAGCAACCGCTGCCCCTCCCGCAGGCACCGCACCCCCATTCCTTGGCTTATTTTGCTCTCAGCATTTGCACTTATGCATGTGCCTGGATGTGTTCTTATTTGAAAGCTCACTGAGGGCAGGGAGTTCTCTTTTTTTTTGTTTGTCCTGATGCATCCTCATCTGTCAGAGCAGTGCTTAGCTCACAGTGTTCCTTAATGAATGTTCTGGAATGAATGTAGTTTGGAAAGGCCTGATGCAGCCCTTTGACTCCAGGGATGGGCAGGTAACCCAAGCCTGCCTACCCAGGCAGCATCTTCTATCCGCTGGAAGCAGGGATAAGCCCAAGGAGGCACGAGGCCCTGGTCACGCCAGTAAGAGTCAGCCCAGGGGCTACAGGGAAAGAGGCTCTTTTCTTCTGTGGAGGTGCTAAACTGACAACATGTGGGGTCCCAGCTAAAGGAGGCCATTTTCCTGTTACTTAGGGAACAGGCCCAAGGAGAAAGCTTGGAGAGCAAAGCAAAGCTGAGAGATGGAGAGAAACCTGCCTCAGGGCCTTTACAGAAGCTCTTCTTTCTGTTAACTCTCCTGGGTTCATCCATACCTGAATCTTTACCTCTACCTGAATCTCTACGTGTTCACTCGGGCCAATGAAATCTCTCTTTTGTTTAAGCCAAGTTGAGTTAAGCCCCTTGCAGCAGAAAGAGTTGTGACTAGTTTCAGTTAAAATGCTCTCTGGATCCTTCTGGAAGACGAGGTGTTCATTCTTTCTCCTCTCTTGCTCTGCACGTTGCATATTTCTCCTTGGAGGCCCTCATCGCTGTGTTGTCCTTTATTATCGGCCTGTCCAATCCTCACCGGTCGGGGCATTCCTTGAGGGTAGGGCCACATATGAGTCATGTTTAGACATTCCATAGCTAAAACAAAGTCAGGCACATTTAGACATCCCATACCTAAAACAAAGTTAGGTACATAGCTGGTGCCCAATAAGTATGTGTTGCATGAACAGTTGAATGAATGAAATTAGCCCATTTCATTCCCCTGGGTAAGTTTCCTTTAGATATTCTTCTATTTTTAAACATATCTAACTCAGATATTTTTGGGGGGCCTCAGCAGACTTCTCCAAAGCCTGATGTCTTTCAAGTGTGTATGACTTCTTGAAAAGCCGATGCGGAACAGGCTGAGACGGCTGCTTTATTCGCTACCAGGCCCCAGCTCACATTGTTCAGAGAAGTGGCATTTCAAACGTTAAGTTCAGCGAACGGAGCCCTGCAGTGAATTAGAAATTCCTTTGGATTAAAAAATACCTTTTATTTCAAACACACAGAGTCAAAGAGTGAGTTTCTGTTTTTAATAAGCTGTTTCGTATTCTGGATTTGATTTGATTTTTCAAAGCATAATGAAAGGAAAATTGGGAGTGGGGGAGTAATTTATTAATACTTGTCCACATGGCCTAAGTGTCCATCAGTGAATTATATTTGGATGGGGGGGAGGTCCGAGAGTGGGTATTGTTTAATGCTTCAGGGGCTGCTTCAGTCTCCTAAATCGTAGATCAATGAGAAAGTGATGGGGGAGGCTGTCTTGTTTTGAGCAACAGAGCAATGGGCAGCTCCTGGCTTGGAATCCTTCCCATCTTCCCATGGCTCGATGGGCACATGGCCCCATTTTCAGTCCTGGGCATTCCCGTTCCCAGCCTAGTCCAGCAGGGGCTCAAGGATAGCAACAGCCTCCAGAGGAACTTGAAATTAATTCAAGACTTAGCAGGTCTCAGAGTGAGGGCATCCTCTACTCCTTGCAGAATGATTCCTCTGGGGGAAAGAGGCAGAAAACACCCTCAGCTGTCCCTTGTCTCGTGGGGAGGGGGCAGCCCCAGCCCTTCATCCTCACCTGCCCTGTACCTAGGAAGTCCAAAGAGCTGTTTCTAAGAACCCCAGCACAGATGGCTGGGACAGGGGATGGTGCCAGAGCTCTAGGACCCTTGCAGTAGAGATCTGGAGACAGGGTTTCAACCTCTGCTCTGCCACCTGCTTTGTGTGTTTTTGGCAAAATCATGAGCCTCTAGACTCCGGTCGGGTAGAACACTGCCCTGGAAGGTGACTTCTAAGACCCCTCCCCGCCCATGGGATTTCTCTCTATTGTAATTGATTCACATAAACATTAGGGATTAGTCTGCTAGCAGCAGGGAGAGAGAACTGTTAAACCTACAGCAAGAGGAGCTGGCTGGTCCAGCCTGTCTCTGGGAGCACCTGTGAGCTGTTCAACTGTAAAGGCAGTGTCCACTGGCCTGGGTTTGTCCTCAGCCTCAGGGATTATGGCCTGACTTATCCCTATTAACTCCTGGACCTGCTAACCTAATTAGCTTGCTGGCATCCATCAGTGTCCTCCTGTAAATCCTTCTTGGCCCCTGCTGCTGGAGGCTGGAGTCCCAGCTTTCATACTTATGTTACCGATGTCTTCCCTAGCTGGCCGTGGCCTGCATCCCACCTAGCTTCATTTCTAGCCATTCCCCATATCCCTTGCCCAGAGAAGTCATTGTTATTCAGGCTTCTGCAGTTACACACGCTGGTCTCTCAGCTTGGATCACCATTTCTCTCCTTCTCTGGTCAGCAAACTCTTACTCAATCTGTAAGAGCCCTTTCAAATATCCCCTTCTCTAGGATGTGTTTTCTGACCTCTCCAGGCACACTGAATATACTCAACTTGCACTGTGCTCATCTCCATCTGTCTATCCTCTCTCTCACCTTTGAACCTCTACCCATCTCCAAACGGCCCCTAATCTCCCTGACAAATATTTATTGAAAAGAGCTTGACACTGAGATAGAGATATAGTCAAGAACGACTGTTCTCACTCCAAGAGCAATAAATAAGGACAGTTAGAGTGCAGTATGGCCAGAGCTATGGTGTCGGAAATCATCAAGGGCAGTGGGGGCGCCAGGGTGCCCAGCATACCCAGTGGGCAAATATCTGGTTGAACACGATCCATCCCCATCACTAGACTATGGGCTCCTGTGGGCAGAGGTCTGGCTAATGATCTCAACACCCCAGCTCTTGTTAGCCAGGCGAGGACACTCAGACTCTGGGCCCTTCAATATGAAGTTCTTTAAGACCACGCAGAGCAGCCCTGGCAATCAAAGGGAATGGTTTCTCTTAATAAGTAATCCAGTTACAAGAGATAACTGATTTTTCTAAATATATAGACCTTATTTTTTAAAGCTGTTTTAGGTTTACAATAAAATTGAGAGGAGGGTACAGAGATTTCCCATATACCCCCTGCCCAACACGTGCATGGCCTCCACCATTATCAACATCACTCACTCAGAACGATGAGGTTTTTACCGAGGATGAACTTACATCGACACATCAGAACTACCCAAAGTCCATAGTTGATCACAGAGTTCACTCTTGGTGTTGTACATTCTATGAGTTTGAAACATGCATAATGTCATGGATCCACACTTGTAATATTTTCACTGCCCAGAAAAGTCTATGTACTCTGTTCTTCTTAGAGTCTTAGCTTTGGGAACTTTTCCCACCTGACTATTCTCTCACTTAGTTGACTAACACCTGTCGATTTCATCTCACATCTCCCTTCGGTAGAGAAACCTTCTCTGTCTTTTCTGATTCCTGACGCAGTTTTCTATACAGCATTAGTGGCGTGATCACAGTTGGCCATATACACTTACTTGTATAATCGTGTAGAAATATACAAATAAGTATATACTTATACACTAGTGTGACTCTACCTCACTATGGGGACAGGGGTCATGCCTGTTTAATCATTGTTTTTGTTTCTCCACTGTGTCTGTCCCAGAGCTTATCACAGAACCTGGCACGTAGAGCAGGTCTTCCCAAGTATTTGCTCTGCAGTGAATGAATGGGAAGGGCAGCTATGGGATTGGTGCATAGGTCGCCTGCACCTGGCTTCTGCGTGGGAAGCTATAGTTGTCCGTGGGTCCTCTCTGCTGATGCCCAGCAGCAAAGGGCTGGGATGAGCTGATCACGGAGAGCCGAATTCCCTTCACTTCCTGACAAATACATAGACAGCAGACAATGGGGGTGGAATTGGGGGTAGGGTTGAGGTAAGGATGGGGTGGGAGTATCAAACTAATTTTTTTTTTCTGTGCTAAGATTTTAATTGTTTTAAATTTTTTACATTTAATTTTTTTTTATACTGGAGTATAGTTGATTTACAATGTTGTGTTAGTTTCAGGTGTACAGCAGAAGTGATTCATTTATACGTGTACATATAGCCATTCTTTTTCATACTTTTCTTAGGAGATGTATCCCAGAAACCATACGCCTACAGTTTGGCGTTAAATCATTTGTATCCATGCACTCTAAATGTGTACATAGAAATAATGCATATATGTATGTTTCTATAATTTATTTCTACTAACTAGACATTGAGAGTACTATTTGCAGCCACTGAAAAGGTATGTTATTTGTTTTCTTAAATTATAGGTGGCATATTTATATAGAACAAGCACACATAAATTGGGAGTGCAGGTAATAAATAGGTAATCCTGTCTGCTGGCGTTTGTCGGCTATATGCCGTGTGCCAAGCTCTGTGCTAAGCCCTTTACATACGTTATTTCATTTAATCTTTATAATTATCCCACAGAGAAGATATAAGGCAATGGTTTTCAAGTTGCTCTTTTTAGAATCTTCATTGAAAATAAAATATTCTATGGACCCTTCAATATCTAGAACGGATGAAAGTTTTGCCATGTGGTTTCAGTAGACCTGGTGACCTTCTTATCCTTCCTACCTCCCTGTTCCCAGCCCCCACCATCATGTAAAAGAGGCAGATGTAAGAGCACTGGACTCCCAGGTGCAGAAGCTCATCATTTGCCAGGTGTGCAACTGGGAGTAAGTGGCTTAAAATCTCTGAGTCCCAGTTTCTTTACCTCTAATATCCCCAAAGTTAATTGTGACAATTAAATGAGATAATGTATCCCAAAACAAAACAAAACCCCAAACCTTCCTCACTCAGTGCCTAGCACAGAATAAGTGCTAAATACTCAGGATCTGAATTTGATTCTGTCTTAGTTTGTGTTCCCCAGAAGCAGACCTTGGAATAAGTCACGTGAAAGTGGTGTATTAGGAAGTGTTTGCATAAAAACATCGGTATGGTTGTGGGGAAGTGGATCTGTGGAGGGAGGAGGTCAGGCAAAGCTGTGATGCCAAGCAAAGTCCCACAGAGCATGACTTCGGTTCAGCTCTGCAGGAGAACTCTGGGGACAGTGCAGGTCATCCTTCAGAGCTGTCCAGCCCAGGGGCCAGGGAGCTGCAGTATTGATACTCCAGCACCCGTCACCTTCAAACTCTTCTCAGGCACTTTGCTCTCTACGCAGACCAGCAAGTGGGCTCCAGCTGCCTCGGGGCAGCCCTCCAAGGGAGTGATGGAGGGACACAGGTGCTGTTGGGAGTGGAAACATGCTAGGAGCCAGGGGACTTGAGATGGTTAAGTTTTCCTGGGGGATGTGGGCAGAGCCCTGACAGTGACTGCTACAGAATCCCAATATGTGATGATCTGTAAAAATATCCTGGCACAGTTTATCGGTGGGCTTTATTTGTCATCTGTGCCTTTGCTGGAGCAAATCAAAGAGCAGAGTCTAGCCAGCATCCTACGGGCTCTCCCCTTGATGTCTGGTTCTTCCTTCTTGGAGTGGCTCCCCTGGCAGAGAGATGGAAGACCTCGTTTCCCTGCAGCACAGAGACCCAGCCCCAGGTCACTGGAGACACACCTGCTCACTCTGCTATAGATTTGAACCAGGAGGGAGCATATTTCCAAAGCAGGTGTGTCCAGAAGACAGTGACAGAGCCACACTTTGCGCATTGAGACAAGACCCTCCCGAGGGCCCATCTCCTCCTGGGTCCTTGGCCCTTTGATCCTCGCACCAACTCTACGAGGCATCTTGCTCCTCCCATCCCTATTTCCCACATGGAGACCCTGAGGCTCAGAGAGACTGCGTAACATCCCTGAGGTCTCAGAGCGACTCAAGGCCAGAACAGCTCTTCCAGAACTGACCTTCAAACTTCATCTCACCACTCTGTCCTTCAATTAACCTGGGAGGGAAACTCTAACACCGCTAATTGGAAAGACACCTCGGGGATATTACTCAGTCTGGAGAATGCACTCTGAGATCTCCAGGTGCTGCCCCTGGAACTTGTCCAGCTGCCCAATCCTGGAAGCAGATGAGACTTCAAGGAGGGACAGTTTCTTTTATCCACCGAATTAACCTATGTCAACTTATTTCCCACTAAATTCCAAGCTGTGGTGCAGAAGCTCGAATTAACACTCAGAAGCAAGGATGCGTCCAATGGGACTGTTTCAAGAACACGTGCACATAAGCTTGTCCTCCAAACCCATTCCTAATACTAATTAGCCCCACAAGTTCTCCAAGGGGCTGTGTGCTCATTCGGAACTCGGTGATGAGCTCTGTCTCAGAGATCTCTTCGTCTGCATTATTAGTGCCTTGCCAGTGGCCAGAGGGGACCGTGGAATTGTCAGCGGCTCCCTGTGGTCTGGCAGGTCCAGCCCAAGCCCTCCACAAAGTGACTCTGTCCAGTGGGCTTTCCCACGTTCAACTCCGACCTGATGGGGTTAGTTCTGGGACCACTGAGGCGCCATATGTGGTGGACACTGTCACAGTCCAGGAAGTATCACTGACCTCCCACCCTACTGCACTAACCTCAGATGGAAATGTACGTCCTGGAAGCTTTGTGCACAGAGATGGAGGACTTCACAAGAGTATGGGGTTGGCAGATGGGAAACCAAACATCTCCCAGCAACACCCCAGTTTTTTCCCCTGGAGTTTATGATTACTTCTCTGTAGCTCAGTTTCCTTAGCTGTAAAATGGGAAATTAATCCCTACAACAACCTTATCTCATAGGCTGATCGTGAGAACTAAATAGTTAAAAACCTATAAAACACTCAGAAGGGTGCCTGGCACATAGTAAGCACGAAAAGAAGTGTTAGCCCTTTTTGGTGTTAAGATTTTCCCATCTCTGTGATTTCACCTCTGATTAAACTTCTTGTAGAGACTGTAACCTACAACTACCCACCAGGGCATGCTGATCAAAGCTCCCAGGCCTCGGTGATCACCTCCTCGGGGTCTCCTGTGTCATCTCTCGCTTCTGCTATAATCCATTCTCATCCTGCAGCCATTGTGATGGCTTTAAAAATTAAATCTAATGACATCACTCCCATTACTTGTAATTTTATCCCAAGTCCTCATCTACCAATAAGACCTACTTAGGGTAGACTCTGACTACCTGTCCCACCTTTCTTACTACACTCTGCTTGGTTCATGCTTCTGCAGTGACCTGTAAACCCATGAGTTTCTGCTGCCTCAGGACCTGCCTCCCTGTCCTCCTGGATGCTTCACCACTCAGTTCTTTTAGGTCTCATTTGAAAGCTTACTTCACTAGAGAGGCCAGCTGAATGTGTTCACAAGAGGGGACAGGGTGACAGGACCTTCAAAATGATGGTTTAAAATAACAGTTGAAGAGCAAGGGCCGTTTAGTCCAGGCACAGGCAGCTGGGGGTGATGCGACGGGATTGCAATTGGAGTCGTCAAGCTTCTTAGTGGCCGTCATGTGGGAAAAGAGCCAAGTTGCTTTGTGAAACTTTGTGAGGCTACCTGGGAAAACCAGGACAAAGGACAGGAAACCACAGAGAGACACGTCTTCAGCTTAAGCTCAGGGAGAACATTCCACCGTCAGAACCGTCCAGAGCTGGTAGGCAGCCTCAGGAGCTTGGAAAAATTCCAAACTGAAGCTTCTCGGTTTCCCGAGTTTGTTCCTGGGTATCCTGGGGGCGGTGAGGGCAAGCCGGCTAGTCCAGGATCCTGCGTTTCCTCTTCCTTTGCAGCTGCTGAGACTTGAGAAGCCTGTGGATGAGGCTGTCATGTTCTCTAAGATGCAGGGTCTTTCTGCACTCATGACATGGAGATAGAAATATTTGGCTTCAGAGTTTTTCAGGACATTTTATGAGACAGAATCTCTGCAGTGGGAGCTGTACTGACCCCCGCCTCTCTCTGCCCTGGTCTCCCACGGCACCTTGCACATAGGTTTATCTGGGCAATTAGCACAAGGTAGTTTAAGGATGTGATTGATACCTCCAAAAAGTGAGTAGAGTTCAGGTCTTATTTATTTCTGTATCCCTAGCTGAGTTCAGGGTGTGTGTGTGTGTGTGTGTGTGTGTGTGTGTGTGTGTGTGTGTGTTTCTACACATGGAATAAGCAAGGTGTGTGAATGATGGTCAAGATGCAACTTTCAAACATTAAGCAGTTGAAGCTGTTGTCTTCTGACCCAGGTTGCAAACTCTGCTGGGCTCATAAGTTTTCTGCTCACAGAAAAGCAGACATTTGCCTCACTTTGCGTCTTGATTTAGAAATCCCCAGGTGGTCTCAGTCCCACCTAATTATTAAAACTCTCAACTGTCTTAGTGTCAAATCTCCTCCCTTCTCATACCTTGGGTGGGTTCCAGAGTGAAGCCTGCAGCGGCAGATGGAAGTGTGGATGGCCTCTGTTTCGTTTCTCTGCCTGGCTTTTCTTCTTTCTACTTCCATGGCCGGTTTCTGGTGTGTCATAGAAAATAGAAGTCTCAAGAGCTGTCGTGGTCATAAGGTGGCTTTGTTCCTTCTGGTTCAACTGTCGCTTTAAGCTGACTCTTTCTCCCTGGCCCTCTCCTGTACCCCACTGACCTAGTCCTCCCCACCCTCCACTGAGAAGGATTACAGCTGTTCTAAGATGCCCACTCCAGCTCATTTTTAGCAGAGTCACTGCCAAAGATGCATGAATGTGCCCTCTAGCGCTACACGAGCAGGCCTATTCCAATGGAACAGCGCACTCCTGGCCTCCAGCCAGAGCAGTTGGGCATCTTCTTTAATGGCTTAGGCAGAAATCAGACCTCTTGCATCCTGCGCCCACTGCAGGTAGCGTGGAGCAGGTCCTCTCAATCCCCTGGAAGCCCCTCTCTCTGGAGCTGTGGGTGGGAGGTAGGTAGCATCCAGCCTAGGTCAGAAGGACATGGATTCTCATGGATTCACATCGCTCTTTTGCCAAAGAAGTTTCTTCACCGATCTTTTATCTTCTTTCTGACCTTGACCTTCCAACTGAGGAATTCAAAGAGTGTAGGATAGGCTTTTCTCCATCCCTCTTTTAAGTTCCGTGTGTCTGTGTGTGGGCCTTTCCCACCCTTCCATTGGTGTCTGGTTCCGTACCCCGTGTGGTCCAGGGACATCATTCAAGCCAAGGCAGGAAGAATCCTGTAATTACAGCCTCTCCTATGATGTGCCACGTGCTCATGCTGGGTAGTGAACAAGGCTGCAAAGGGGAATGAGGCAAAGCTTGTGCTCTGGATTTGTGCCCGGTCTGGTGGGAAAGAAAGATAGAGAGAGAGAGAGAGAGCGAGAGCGCTTTAGTTGGCCAGTGTTTACTGAAGGTCTCTGCGGTGTCAGGCACGATGCTAGGTTCTCTGCAGGTGAGGAAAATAGACATGGTCTTGACATCTGTGGGGACCAGATGGAGTGCAGGGGGAGGAGGAAAGCTGAAGACAGACAGGTACCGTTGGGAGGAGCACATCATTGGTGCTCCTGTTAGTGACTGTTAGGACTTTGGCTTTAACTCCAATAGGGAGTTATGGGGAGGCTTTAAAGTGTAACACCATCTGATTGATATTTCAAAAGGGTCTCTCTGGCTGCTGTACCGAAGGCACATAGGCCAGAAGCAAGGAGACCAGCTTGGTGGCTATTGAAATAATGCAGTGGGCAGTGTGTGAGTGTTGGAGGTTGGTGAGAAGTGACCACCTTCGGGGTAGATTTGGAGGAGTAGATAGAGGCAACATCGGCTGATCCATTTGACGTGGAGGGTGATGTCAGGGCTCTGGGCTGAGGTCCCAAAAGAATCAAATGACCGCTAACTGATATGGGGGCAACTGTGGGAGGAAACAGCTGGGAGAGGGGCTGGAAATCAGGAATTTGGGTCCAGTCTGAGAGGCCTGTCGGACAGTCCAGTGGAGATGTCTGTGTTCAGGATAGAGATCAGAATTCTCTTCAGTGAAGCTTGGGGAGTCATCAAGGAACAGATGGTGTTAAAACCATGCGTCTTGAGGCAACGTGTGGCTGAGAGCAACATCTCACTGGGGATTCGCCATTGTCTTTACTGTTGTTATTATTATTTTTCCCACTTTTTTTTTTTTGGCCACACCGTGTTGCATGTGGGATCTTAGCTCCCTGACCGGGGATCGAACCTGTGCCCCCTGCAGTGGAAGCGTGAGGTCTTAACCACTGGACCGCCAGGGAAGTCCTCTTTCCCACTTCTCTGAGGCTAGAGAAGCCAGAGTTGATGAGTCCTTTGGGTAGATTAGTCACAGTGGGTTGTTAGACATATT
Source organism: Leucopleurus acutus (assembly GCF_964270905.1). NCBI lineage: Eukaryota > Metazoa > Chordata > Mammalia > Artiodactyla > Delphinidae > Leucopleurus > Leucopleurus acutus. The sequence continues at coordinate 76,401,237 of NC_139159.1, forward strand.
CTGGAAGGTGGGAGAGTAGAAAAGAGTGTGTGTGTGTTTGGTTTTTTTTTTTGTTTTTTGTTTTTTTTTTGTGGTACGTGGGCCTCTCACTGCTGTGGCCTCTCCTGTTGCAGAGCACAGGCTCTGGACGCGCAGGCTCAGCGGCCATGGCTCACGGGCCCAGCCGCTCCGCGGCATGTGGGATATTCCCAGACCGGGGCATGAACCCGCGTCCCCTGCATCGGCAGGCGGACTCTCAACCACTGAGCCACCAGGGAAACCCTGTGTGTTTTTTTTTCATGAGCTGCTTAGAATTACTGAATGGCTGAGTGAACCTTCTCCTACAGGGCAGTCAAGGGGACCCATTCCTTATTTGAAAGTCCATCTCTCCTCCTTGACAGCGGCCCCTCCAGAGTAGGAAGTGGATCTCATTCTCCTTGCACCGTGACTGCCCAGGGTGGGGCTGGCACAGAATGGAGGCCGAGAAACACCTGAAGGTTCTGGGCCCGGCGCCCTCCCCTTCCTGCTAGCCCTGCTCTCACCTTGACTTTGACCTGGCTGGAAGGGCAGGCAGGTCCCAGCAATAATCAGCAGGGATTTTTCCTGAGAGAAAGCCCTCAGCTGCAGGTCACTCTCAGAGCAGAGGGAGGATGACTGCGGGGTTGGAGATGCAGGGCCGCGGGGATGATTTTGTGAAGTTGCTGAAGTTTTCTGGGGGTCAAAGCATCTGATGGTGATTCGTGGTGACAGGAACACCTGGAGTGGGGCTCAGATCCCCGACATCCTATCAGGAAGGAGCCTCTCACACACCCGTCCTGTTCCCGAGCTGGGGGACCCACGTTTCTCCCCGTCTGGACGCAGGGCCAGCCTTGGCCACTCTCCAGCGAGGCCACTCTGACACCTGTTGTGCGTTCCCAGCAGTGGGGGTTGGCAGTTTTGTTCTCTGGCGAGCAAGGTGGGCGCTGTGTGGAAGGTCAGGTCGTCCTGAGGCCCGGCTGAGTTTCCACTGCCTTTCCTCCCTGCCTGTAGGAAACACACGTGCCTTACTGTCCGCCAAACCTGGATTCAGTTCCCAGCTTGGCTTTCATTATAAGTCAATCAGCCTCTCTGAACCATATTGCTCATCTGAAAAAATAAATAAATAAATAAAAATAAAAAGAGACGTTAATACCCTCCTGGGGCCGCGGTAAGGACCAGATGGGGAAAGATGTCAGAAGCCCCGGTCTCGATGGAGCGAGGGCTCAGACAACATGCTGTTCCTGTCTCTTTCCCATCTCCCGGGACTTTGAAATATGCCCCCATCCACCAGGTGCTCCTATCTTTCTCTTCCTTGATTCAAGCTGCTTTGGGGCCTGCATGTTCTTCCGTCTCCCCTCAAAGAACTCTTGCTGACTCTAGAAGTCCCATCGCCTTCCTACCTGCCCAGCTCAGGCAGGATTGTGACTCCCTTCTCTGTGGCCCAGCGTCTGGCATTTTCTGAATTACTAATATTTTTAGAGTTTAGGCATTTTTAACTGCAATGCAGCCCACTGGTGCTGAAAAATTCTTTAGCACGTTAAATAGATAAGTACACACCCACGCATGCTCACAGTGCAATTCTACCTTTTAGGCCGTTGTTACCCAAATAGTTCTTATCAACGGCAAACGTGGGCCACCTCTGCTTATGAGACCACTCACAGCATCGCTCCTGTGGGGATGCTCCCATCCTTCTGTCGGTAGGAACCACAGGCACTGGGCCTCTGTGACATCACGGACCATTGTTTTTAGCTTAGCAGAACACACCATCATTATTTGTCAGCCATTAAAATAAATTTCCTATCTCTTTTTTTCCTGATATCATTGAGATGTGATTTATAATAACAAAAGATGCTTTTTCCCTACTGTCTCAGAATTTGGATGAAACCCCAGAGTTGAGGACAAAGCATGACCAGGACCCTCATGTTCTAGAGAGAAATGCAAGCTCCATTGGTGGAAGGCGGGAGGATGTGTCCAGTGACCTAGAGATTCACGGGGGAGGGTCAATGGGGGGAGGGGTTTTGGAGATGGGAGATCAGAGATTTGGGCTCCAAGGGAACACTGTGTGGAGACCAGGGAGGAGGGTGTGTCAGAAGAGAAGAGATAGGCAGCTGACCCTCTGGACAGAAGCCTGTGATGCTCTAGCTGCAGGGAGCCCCAGAGGACCTGACACGTCCCAGGGTGCTGGGGCCAACGTGAGACAAAGTAGCCACAGCTTCTCTCCTGGAGAAGTTAGAAGGTGGAAGACAGACTGAAGCATTAAGGAGGGGAGGGGAGGTGTTGGGTAAGGCACAGAAGGCAAGGACAGATAGGTTTCCCTGGGGGAAGTTAGCAGGACTTGAAGGGCCCACTCAAGAGAGCCGCCTGTAGGCGTGTGGAACCCAGAAGAAAGGGGCTGCGGGGGTCTGTCTGGAGCTGAAGGGCTTGCTTGACTGAGTGTGGGAGTGCCCTTGAGGGGCTCTGCAGAACCAGTTTCAGAGGCAGCATTTAGATGCCTGGAGGGCAGAGGGACACACACAGCATCATCCAAGTTCAAAGACCTGTGCTTCCCTGTGCATCTTCCTTGCTCTTGGCTACTGACCTGGAGGGTCAGTAGAAGCAGCAGAGAGAGTGAGCGCATAGCTTCGAGGGTCCAAGAACTCACCGGTTCCATTTATTTCTTCTGGTTCCCAAGTCAGGGGGTGGCCCTGACTGATTGGATTGGTGTAGCATGGAAGTTTAAATGTTACTCTGGGACCATAATTATTCCTGAAAGTGACCTTAAAGCTCATGGTTCTATCTGAGATATCATTCGGGGGTGGGGACGGGAGAGATGACAGACTGTCTGAAGCAGTCTATTTTGTAATTGTACCCTACCAAATTTAGCCGTTCAATAGAGTAATTACCAAAAAAAAGAAGTGATGAGATCATAAAAGCATCCTCCCAGAGCGCTTCTGCTGTTTGCTTCCAGTTTTAGACTCTGAGATATTCAATCTTTTAGGGTATTTCTATTATAGCATGCATCATTTTGCAAGGTATGTATTTTTCACTTCTTCCTGAACCATGACTTAGGGGCTCACTGTGCTGCATTAAACACTGGGATGTGGATATGAAAGAGGCCTTGCCTGTCCCAGTGAGCTCAGGCCAGCTCAAAAGATGTACAATCCAGTGGTAGCAGGAGACCTGGACACCTGTAAGGGCAGAGTGCTTTTGAGTCACAGAAGACAGGTCCTGAGCGAAACCTAAGGTGGTCAGGGGAGACTTCCTGGAAGAGTAGATTTCTTTTTTTTTTTTCACTTTAAAATTTACATGAAAAAAGTAAGTAATTTTGAAATAAGACATTCAAATCTCCTTCTATGTACATTATTTAACAAAAAGAATGGTTAATAGTAACTTCTATGAGTATAATAAGGGCCTTAATTTAGTTCTCCTCTATTTTCCCCTATTCATCTTTGTGCCCTTTATTTTTAAAATGAGTTTATAAATTTACGTATTTTATAGGTATATATTACATTACATACAATACCTGATTTTATAAATGCAAGTATTTTTTTCTTTACTGCCTTTCTATTTCCCCTTGCAGCAGTCAGGCTACCTCCCTTTATTTTTTTTCAGTTTTATATATACGTAAGTAAATAGACATGTATATACGTATGTATGTATATATATATATTTTTTCTTTTTCAGATTCTTTCTGGAAGAGTATACTTCCAAGCTGATTCCTCTTCAACAGGTAGGAATTATCCGGGAAGAGAGCAGAGCACATGTATAGACTGGAGATGTAAAGAGCAGGAAGGTTTGGGAGAAGGGAACCATGTGGCTGGAAGGGGAAAGAAATAAGAAGGAGCAGGGATGATGAGCTGTGGAGAGATGCCCTGCCTCCCTTAGGCCTGGCTCAAGCTTCCTTTCTTCTGAAGGTAGGTGAGTTCCTTCTACTATAGAGAGAAATATAACGGTTCTTGGCGTGGTCGGATGGCGTTGCTGAAGGAACACATTAGCAACAGCTTGGAGAATGAAGGGTGTGGCCTAGGGGACAGAGCAGTGATGCTGGTTTTAGAGGTAGGGAAACAAGATGGGCTGCAGCTGCCTTAATCCAGAAGGGAGAATGGGCCTGAGCCAAAGAGGTGGTCATGGGCATTAAACAGATGAGGTTCAAAAGCAGGCATTACTTACCCCATTCGCAGAGGGGAAAGTGGTCTTCAGAGAGAATAGGAAACGTGTCTGTGGCCTCCAAATTAAATAAGATTACTTCATTCTATGACTCTGGTCTTTAGAGCAGAGGAGGTGGAGAAAAGGGACCAAAGAGGCAGAAAAGAATAGCCTTAAAAGGAGAACTATAATATAATTTCATCAAGATGAGCATGGATTCATCAGTGAATTCACACATTTGCTGAGAACCTTCTTTGCGTGTAATCGTGAAATGGGGGAGACCCATGCATGTAAAGCTGAACCCCATCTTTGGTTGTTCTTTATTGGTGACTCAACCTTTCCGATTCCTTAAGATGTGTCTATTCATTTCCTGTTGTCAGATTTCTGTCCTAATTAAGAACAGTGATATGGTCTGTGCAGTTTTAATGTAAATGTGTTTCTCTGCTTACGTAGATCGTCCCTCTCCCCCATGGCCTTCAAATGATCCTGAATTGTAAAATCTTAACGATATTCCCTTGACCCCAGAAACGTGTTTTTTTCCCGTAGAGAGTTAGATATTTGGAAATAAGCTTCAGGAGCAGCAAGCTGGGTGGCAGGAGGGGAAATCCACTGCTCATTTTGCTAGCCATTACTTTTTAATCTCAGTGTACTCACACTTCTAATTGGCATCACAAAACGTCTCTAGAGAGAGAGAAGCTCAAAACACTTAATAGCTATAATGGTCCTGGATAAAACTAATGAGCTGAAAAAAAAACCTTTAGTTTAAAAAATATGTTTTTCCTTAAATGGTAAAATCCATTAGAAATAAATGGAAAGGAACTCATATTCAATGCACAACTTTTATGGGCCAGATGCGTTGCATATATCACTCTGAAAATATTTCTCAAAACAGGTTGCTAAGTTAGGTAAGATTGATCCCATTTTAAAGAGGGAGAAATTGAAGCTCAAGAGATTTTAGTGATGTGCCCAGCACATCATGCCCTGCTGTGAATCTGGAGGAAGTGCTCTTTTCATGCCATCGGGCACTAGACCAGGGTCAATGCCACATGGCAGGTTGTTGGTTTACGGGTTTACCTGCAGCGGAGAAATTTAGGTTGGATGCAAGGAAGAACTTCCTGATTATTAAATGGTGGAATGTATGGATAAATTACAGATGGGTTTTACTTATTATTTTGATTATGATTATTGGGGTTTGCTAGAGCAACTTCCTTGCAAAACAGCTTGTACCATTATGTATTGTACATTGTGGTACCAGTACAGCTCTATCATTATAATAATTACCAATCTTCTTCTGGGCATTGTCATGTGAGATGTTTTCAAAGATGACCTCTTCCTAGTCCTACAAACTCTTTGGAGTAAGTATCATAATTTCCATTTACATAATGAGAAGCCTGAATCTCAGAGACACAAGAGACTTGTTCAGGTTCACACTAATTGAATACAACTCTGTCTGCCCTGAGAACGTGTGTTCTTTGTAATGTCAGGAGGGTCTGAATATGCACTTTTCTCCCGTGGTGACAGGAGGACGTATGGTATGAATCTATCAGTTGTCCATCAAGACTTTGTTTTCTAAAAACGAAATAGTGGCATTCCCATGATGGTTTCCAAATAATAAAACAAAGTATGAGGATTAGACGTTGACCCACTTACCAGGGCAGAACCTGGGTGAGATATTGGTGTCGGGAGTGAAATTTCAAGGAAGCAACTCCTTCTGATTTTCGCGTACCCAAAAATGATACCTGCAGCCTTCTTGTAGGGAGGTGTCCTTTTCTTCTGCAGGTCAGAAGGGCCTCCACATCTCTTGGTGCTGACCCAAGGTAGGTGCTCAGCAGAAGCCTCCCTTCCCACCTCATAGAGTCACAAGTCCTATCAAGTCCAAGTTAACATGACTATTCTCCTCAGTCCCCACGGCCACTGCCTTGCTTCAGCTCCATCTCTCTCCTCCCTGAATCTCTGCCTGCAGGATGTCTCCACTGAAATTGGTCCTCCACTTTGCTGCCAGACTAATCTTTTAATTTAAAAAAAATTTTGTTTTTTAGATTCTTATTCAATAAATGCATATTCATTCTAGAAAATCTTGAAAGACACACATAAAAAGTCACCCCAGAGAAAAACCATAATTAGATTTTGGACTATTTCCTTCCAGTTGTTCTGATGTGAACATCTGTATGATAGCTGGAATTAAATATCAGTTGTTACTCGGGTGGGTGGGACACTGGAGCCCAAAGAGATACAACATCAAAGGAAAGAACCAAATAGAGAGACCAAGTTGTCCTTTCCACTTCCCTACCCAAAGGGAATCAGGACCTACAACGTTAAGTTAAATATTTTCCTGCATGTCCAGCCAGAGAGTCCCTAAGACCAGATGCAGAACCTTCCAAGAAAAGACTATAATTTGTTCAAAATGTTTTCTTGAATTCATCCATGCAAGAAAATTATTCTTCCTACTGCTAGAAGGTTTGGCCATGTGATTTGCTTTGGCCAAAACATAAAAGTGGAAGTGATATGCACCAAATCTAATGAATGTTTTAAGGTGTTTCCTGATCTCCCTTTTCTCTCTGTCATGAGTCAGGTCTGCCCTCCATAGGGGCTGCCCCTTAGTCTTGGAATGAATAGGTATGGAGCAGAGATGCACCCTACTTGTAGCTTGAGATGAACATGATTGTGAGCAAGAAATGAACCTTTGTGGTTGTAATCCACCAAGATTTTTTTGGGGGTGGACTCATTTGTTACTGCAGCATAAGCCTAAGCTTACTGATACACTTCTATTACGTCAGGCAAGATAGACACATTAACCCTGGGCAGATAATAAAAGCCGAAGATTGGGAAAATCACAATAAAACATTTAAATCATGAAGTTCAAGGAGACATGGTAGTTGTGGGGATGCAAGTGTACAACATGCTAGGAAAGAGCATGTCCTTGTTAAAGTGGAAATTGCTCTAAGGGAGGAACGAGGAAGATGAGATACACTATTGACAGTGTGAGCCACGATTTATCTAGTGCTTCCTGTGCACCAGTAACTCTGCTGAGTGAGATTCCTTCAAGTTCTAGAAGGCAGATGTCCGTCATTAGCAGCATTTTAAAGATTAGGACATTGAGGGTAGGGACGTTAGTAATTTATACACTCACATAGCTCGTACACAGTAGAGCTATAGCTCATACACATCTCTCATGCCAGCATCCGCTCACTCAAACTCGTAAGAGTGGATTCCTGGCCAGGTTACCTGCAGGGTTGCCAATCAGAAGGTAGATCCTGGCCTAGGCAACGAGCGGAGGGAGGTTACAGTGGCAAGATTCATTAGAGCAACTAGCAGCCCCAGAAACCACTGGTCTTCCCTTTTTCATTTTGAGGGAAACTCCTCGAAGATTTGGTGGGTTTGTCACAGTTGCAAAAGTATAGATCTGAAATTACAGGCAGCGTGAGAATGTACAGAGATTGAAATTATACCCACTCGTATTTTCAAGATTTTTTTTTTCTAGTTGAAAAAGTAAAGCAAATCCTATTAATTATAATTAGTTGGAGAATAAGTGGAAGGAATCCAGTTGGAACCAGCTTAGGCAACAGGGAGAATTGTTGGGAAGAGGCTGGGGTTGTGCCCAGAGCGGGTATAGGAATAGGGCGGGGCTCCAGGGTTAATGGAAAGCAGAGCCTGAAACCCAGCAGGACTCTTCCTAGTCTGCTCTTGGTTCTGCTTCTCTTTGGAAAACAGTTCTTTCTTCTCTGTCCCAGCCTTGTCCAGCTGCCATCAACTCTCCAGATCCCATACCTTATGTTACAGCCCCTTGGAGAGATACGGCCTAGTTTCGTTTCCAGAACTCTGGGAAAGAACTTTGATTTGGTGCATTTTATTCAAGGGTCCATCTCTAAACCTTCAGCTGTAGCCTGGGGCGTGGTCTTGTTTCACACGTGCAGCAGCTGTTGTGTTACTGGGTTGATGAGGTAGAAGGTTCCAAAAGAAAAAAAAGAAAGGCGTGCTGAGAGTAGGGCAGGCAATTCCATAAAGCATCAATACTCTGTGCCCCAGAGAATATTTGGACAAAACAAAAACCAGTAAGAACAAAAGCAGAGAATACAAAGGATCCTTTCTCCCAGAGGCAACCAATTGGAACATCCTGGTACATTTATTTATTATATTTTCCGAATCCATGTTCCGCTACATGGTTGAGACCATATCACATATACTAAGTTAAGTACAGTTAACAGACAAATTCTAGGTCTTGGGTGGAAGATGATATGAAGAAGGGTTTACTGTCAGATGATATTCAGCACCGAAGGGTTCATCAGTTTTTCTCACTGAAAACCAAACCCAGCGCAAAGCACAAAAATTCTGGACATTGCTTATAAATTAAATGTTGCAGTACATATCTCATATAAAGGGATCTCTCTCTCTCTCTCTCTTTTTAACATCTTTATTGGAGTATAATTGCTTTACAGTGTTGTGTTAGTTTCTGCTGTATAACAAAGTGAATCAGCTATATGCATGCGTATAGCCCCTTATCTCCTCCCTCTTGTGTCTCCCTCCCACCCTCCCTATCCCACCCTTCTAGGTGGTCACAAAGCACTGAGCTGATCTCCCTGTGCTATGCGGCTGCTTCCCACTAGCTATCTGTTTTACTTTTTATTTTTTTACATCTTTATTGGAGTATAATTGCTTTACAATGTTGTGTTAGTTTCTACTCTATAACAAAGTGAATCTGCTATACATATGTTCCCATATCTCTTCCCTCTTGCGTCTCCCTCCCTCCCACCCTCCCTATCCCACCCCTCTAGGTGGTCACAAAGCACCGAGCAGCTCTCCCTGTGCTACGCAGCTGCTTCCCACTAGCTATCTATTTTACGTTTGGTAGTGTATATATGTCCATGCCACTCTCTCGCTTCATCACAGCTTTACCCTTCCCCCTCCCCGTGTCCTTGAGTCCATTCTCTACAACTTTATTGTCTTTATATAAATTGTCTTTATTCCTGTCCTGCCCCTAGGTTCAAGGGATCTCTTTAACGCACTAAACTTACCGTGCCACTGCCCTGGTTAATTCTTTGTTGACTCTTGAATAAGAGCCAGACTGACACAGCAAATGTGGCCTTTGGTCAGCTGGCCCTTGCCCTTTTGACCTGCTTTCATCTGAAACTCTCGGCAGGTTCATCCGATTGAAGTTTGTTCGTTGATTCATTTACTTACTTACTCATGACACATTTACTAAGGTAGGCACTGGAAATACAGAAATGAGTAAGACCCCTCGTTTTTGCTCAGGGAGCTCAGAGCCTCGCAGGGGAAGAGAATGTGTCACCAGGAAATATCCCAAGGGTAGGAAATGCTGTGATAAAGGGGAACACCGTCCCCATCCCCGGGGATCCGGGGCCTGCAAACCTTGAGGACCTTGCAGCGCTGACAGGGCAGAAGTGGGACAGGCTTTGCTGTAACTTGATTTAGCTCAGAGAGCAAAGAGTTGGTAAATCTCACCCTCTTCTTGTTCCTGCCTTTCGAGGAAGCGGCACCCACATCTTCATGCCGCCTCCACTGTGGCTCTCCTCCTCTTTGCTGTCTATTTCCTTAGCTTCCTCCCATCCCCAGGAGAGGAAGAAGCGTGGAAAAAGGAGCTCGTGTCTTTGCCTCATGGGCACCCCATAAGCCTGCCCTCCTGCACCTGTTCTAGCCGGTGATGCTGTGGGACTGGTGGGCGCTCCCTCTGCATTTCCCCGAGCCCCATCCACTCCACTCCCCAGGCCCGCTAACATTGCAAGACTGAATAAATCAGGCCTGCCTGCAATGCGTCTGGGCCATTATGCCCTTGTCAAATTGACATGTCACTTTTCCAGTTGTTGAGTTGCCTTCTGCGTGTGTAATTACAAAAAAGGGTCTTTTTCCTTTTGGGTTCATTGCTTCTTTACTAATGGAGCCAAGATAAGAAAATGCGTCTAGTCAGTGAAATGAATTACGGAGAGCACCTAATGCCCCTGCCGGAGTGTCTGTACCCAAGTTGTTCTGATTGTAGCAGAGAAAACAGGCTCCCAATCTTCAGATGAACAGGGGTCTGGGGGATCAGGTCAGGAGTCAGGTAGGTCCCTGGACTCTGGGATGAGAGTGTGTGTGTATGTGTGTGCGTGTGTGTGTTTGTATGGGTGTTTCTGCAGCACGCATATGCACGCTTGTCTTTGGATGTGTGCTCCTCTGTGTGTCCATTCATGTGTGTGCAGATATGTTTACATAGATGCCTGTGGGCCTAAGGATGTGCTTACATGAAGGTGATTGTCCAACACAGAGGTTTCAGGGAGGCAAGAATTCATTCACTACATTTACTTACCAACAGCTGGTACATGACATTCTGACTCTGTGCCAAGGTCTGTGCTAGCACTGGGGAATTTAAAGATGAGTGAAGTTCAGACTTCTACCCTCAAGCAATACATACAGTGAAGAGCGGGATTTCTCAACCTCCACACAATCATTGTGGGCCAGTTACTTCTCTGTCGGCTGTCTTGAACATTGTCAGAGGTTTCGCAGCATCCCTGGCCTCTACCCACAAGATGCTCGTAGAAACACCCCTTCCCCCAGCTGCGACAATCAAAAATGTCCCCCAGGCAATGCCCGATGTCCACTGGCGAGGTGCAGTCACCCCCAGTGGAGAAGCACTGTTGCAGGTAAAGGTTGAAGCAAGTAATTTTGGTAGCGTCGAGGGAGTATTTTAAAGGACAGTTGGACCAATGCTTTGGGTGCAAGTGAAGGGAGGACAAGGCACTCTATCCCTTATTATTATTTTTTTTTAGATAAATTTATTTATTTATTTATGGCTGCATTGGGTCTTCATTGCTGCGCGCAGGCTTTCTCTAGTTGCGGTGAGCTGGGGCTACTCTTCGTTGCAGTGCGCGGGCTTCTCATTGTGGTGGCTTCTCTTGTCGCGGAGCACGGGCTCTAGGCGCACGGGCTTCAGTAGTTGTGGCACGTGGGCTCAGTAGTTGTGGCGCATGGGCTTAGTTGCTCTGCGGCATGTGGGATCTTCCCGGACCAGGGCTCGAACCCGTGTCCCCTGCATCGGCAGGTGGATCCCTAACCCCTGCGCCACCAGGGAAGCCCCAGGCACTCTATCATTATCTGTGAGGGGGATAAGAAAAAGCAAGGAGGTTTGAAATGGAAGGTCTCGTGATCCCAGGTGACTTGAACGCTCAGAGCACGACCCTTCCTGGAAGGCAGTGCCCGATGGCTCAGAGCGTGGAGGGGCTGGGGACAGATCCACCTGGCAGCCAGCTCCCTGCTTGCTGCAGGGTCGGGGGACTCAGAGACCCTGTGCTTCTGTCCAGGGTGGAGTCTCGGGTTGGGGAGGGGTACAGGGACAGATCAGCCTGGCTGGGGTCACGGGAGAGGGTGGGTGGCTTCACGGGAAGGGAGAGGGCTGCCCCAGGCCAGCCTCTGGACCGTGGTTTCAGACCGTGAACGGCACCTGCATGCCCTCCTTCTTCTTTTTTTTTTTTTGCGGTACGCGGGCCTCTCACTGTTGTGGCCTCTCCCGTTGCGGAGCACAGGCTCCGGACGCTCAGGCTCAGCGGCCATGGCTCATGGGCCCAGCCCCTCCGCGGCATGTGGGATCTTCCCGGACCGGGGCACGAACCCGTGTCCCCTGCATCGGCAGGCGGACTCTCAACCACTGCGCCACCAGGGAAGCCCATGCCCTTCTTCTTAATATCACAGACAAGTGAAAACCCGTGGCTCATGGTAGATTGGCCATTACATCAAAGGAGGGGTGAGCAAATTCCGGGGCTCCCAGCCTGGGTCTGATGGAGGCAGTCCCCTTCCTCTGTGAACCTTGAGATAAACTTGCCAGTAACTGAGGGCTGGCCAGTAGCCATTGCTGCCCTCCGTGTATCCATCCTCTTCCTGTGGCCACAGAAGCTTCTATTTCAGGCTCTCTGTCTGCCTCACATCCTGTTTCTACCATTACGGCTCCGGGCAGCCCTCCCATCTGCTTTGGTGATTCCTGTTTTCCAAATGCTCTGGCGATGATGTCACACCAGGGAAGCTTTTCTCTCAGGCTTGTAAGAGAACAGGTCACCAACTGGGGGCAGGGGGCAGGTGCCACCTATCAGTCACTGGGGGAAAGGATGGCCTCAGGACGGAGCTCCCCAGCGAGGAAGGATTGGCTCGCCCTGTTTTGACTTTCCTTTCTTGGATCTGAAGACGTCTGCGATTACAAAAAGCGGGTAATGTAGGGATCACTCCGTGTGCACCCCCCCCCCCGCCATTGTGAATGGACCCCCCTCCCCTCATCTAGATAAAATATCACTTTTGATTTTACACAGAGTAGATGGTAGATGGATGGGACGGGCGGAAGCGGATTTCTCAAGGAGATCCCCGCAGGCTTCGAGGAGACATGCCCATTTCTTATAGTCACCGTGCCCCAAGGAAGACCCAAGGTGGGTGCGGGGGGCCCTATCGATGCTCTGGAGGGCAGTCGACTTTGTGGGGAAAGTGTCCCCTTTGGAGCTGCTGTGGGCTGTACGGTTCAGCTAACCCAGAGCACAGAAGAGGGAGGGGATCCACGAGCCTGGGAGAGGCCCCGTCTGTGCACGGTGAGACCACATGGCTTCATGTCTGTGCCCCACCAGGACCAGCGCCCTGCCTGGCACACACCAGGTGCTCAGACAACACTACAGCTCCCAGAACACACGCGTCTAGTCAATTCCACGCCATGGACTCCCTCTGTGATCTTGAGAACGCCTCATTGCTCCCATCTGTAAAGTGGGGATCTCAATACTCACCCTGGAGCGTTTTGAAGATAAAAACTTGAAAAGGATAAAAGGAAAGAACTGAAGATGAGAAAGCTGCATCTCTGTTACTACTTCTCGAATATTCCAATGTTAATTCAGAAGCTAAGCGTGCCATTTTCCCTATGGGCATTGTTCAGTTCTAATAGCTCTCTGGGCTGTACCAACATACATTATCCTCTGGAGTCCAGGAGAGTTATTTGCATTTTGAATTAAAAAAAAAATACAGCCTGTAAATATTTAAATTTTTCCTGAACTGGCCTTTGTGTCAATCAAGTTGTTCAGAACTTACTAGGATGTCATGACCTGGAGGCCATGGTTGGAAAGGGAGCCAGGTGGTCCTGGTGGAAGCAGATCTTTGGCCCATGTAAGTCATACTGTTTCTTTCCCTTTTTCTCCCTTACTTCCTGGTGATTATGTCCTAGCAGCACCTGAGGGAAACAAGGGGTTCAAGGCCTCTCCTGAGGCCAGCATGCTGGTAGCAAAGGTAGGGGAGAGGAGCTGTATTACAGTTTCCGACAGCTGCTGTAACAGACCACCACAAACGTAGCAGCTTGAAAGACACACATTTGGCAAAGTTATCTCCAGTTTATTCTCAAATGATTTAGAAAAAAAAATCATAAAACATATAGGTGGTTGTAGAGTCTGCTTTCCCACAATGCCGTTCGTCAATCACGATTTGATCTCTGCATCCCTCCCGTTGGTCTCCGCGGTCCTGGCTCTTCCTTCTACATTCCTTGGGTCTCCCATATGTATCTCTGTTACTGGGTCCCTCTTCCTGCAGCAATACCAGGACTCCCAATTGCTGATATATAAAAAGGGCTCTGAGACGGATACCAGCATCTTACTGACATCCAGTGGCAGGTTTCTACCATCAAGCCGCCGGGCTGTGGCAAGTGTGCCTGCCGCACTTGTTAGGATCCTGGAACTACGTCCTGGGGTGGGTGTGCTGATGAGAGGCAACTGATACAGCAGGGGCTGCAGGCAACGTGACCTAATATATGGACCAGATGCCATCACTAGCTAGCTCTGGTGTGACCATGGACCAGATGGTCCCACCTGGAGTGAACTTCAGGGACACTGGATAGACCAATTTTCTAGTTGTTGGACAAAAGGGCTCAGTTTCTTCATCCCTGCGATGGAAACTTAACGGTTATTGTGCTGCGTGGAGCTAATATGTACACAGTCTCTGGCGCATGGGAGGCGCTCACATACAGGAATCGTCATTGCCTCATTGTGTGTGTTGATTTCATCGACATTTTGCATTCTGCCATTTGAGCCCCTTCAGGCCAGTCCTTACCACTTCTCTCGGGGTCTCCCAAGGGCCCAGAAGACGTGGCAGGAGCTACACTGGTTATGTCTGAAGTAACAAGACAAGTCAGCCTGGGTCTGAGTTAGGACTCAGTCTATGCGTGTCTTTTTGTATTTTGTAAATTCTGAGTGAAAGGATGGACTTTTCTTCCAGGGCTGCATCTAAACCATCACAGGGTAGCCAGAATTTGCCCTGTTCATGCTCATTAAATACACACCTTCATCCTCAAGGTCCACCTCGATTTGAGTTCAGCTCTCATGCTTAGCCCCCCTCCAGGGCTCCAGGCTCTCTGGTGGACTTTGCATGCATGTGGATTTAATGGTCATGACCACCCACAGGTCAGATGCTATGATCGTCCGTCAGGATGCAGGAGGAGGAGGGGGGAGAGGAAGAGGATGAAGTGGAGCCTGGGAGAGATGCTCCTTCCAGAGGGGAGGAGGGGGCGTCAACAGCAGGCGTGGGGAGGGTGCAGCCTCCTCCCCTGACCTTGGTCTAGAAGTCAGGAGCACGCAGAAGGCCGGGACAGGAGCCACAGCAGCAGACTTTCTGGGTGGGAATGATTTGGGTCTCCTCATTCCTGTAACTGAATAAAATGCATGTGTTTCCTCAGCCTGGTGATCACGATTTTCATTTCTCCTTTGAAAATGCTTCTGGAGCAATCGCCAGTTGAGAAGATTTACTGCTGGAATGAAAATTCCAAGAAGGTGAAATTAGAAACAGTCTGCTGGGGGAGAATGTCGTTTCTTGCAGGAGAGCAGGCTTGCTGCTTGGGGAACGCTGGGGTTTAGCAGCTGAAGACGAGGAAGGGGCACGGTAGAGACCCCAACTCCAATTACCGCTCTCGTTGGTAGGGTCCTTGGTCTCCTTGGGACCTCGGACACCTGTCCCTGCTACACATACGTATTAGGAAGGTTACATATTTTCCTACCCCCTATCCTCAAGCTTTTGTTTTCAGGGAAAATGGAAGACTACCGTTGTGCAAAGATAGTAGCTGGCTTGAAATAGGAACAGCATACCGTGTAATCCCGAGAAGAGAAACGGTGGTTGGCATTTAGGAGAAGGGAAAAAGCGGAGCAGAGGGAGGCTTCTGGGAAGTGAGCAGGTGGGTGGAAAAATAAGAAGAAAACGAGGATGCGTCATACAGTCCCAGGGGAAGAGCACAGCCTCTAGAGCCAGACTGCCGGAGTCCTGCTCCATCCCTCCCCAGGGGCGCGGCCTCAGTCGACTCATCTGTAAAATGGGACGTGATAATAGCCCCGATTCAGCAAGTTATCATCAGGACCCAATAAGAGGGCGTTTAGAACATTCAACCTGTTAGAACGATGCCTGGAGTATATATAGCAAGGGTTCAAAAACATGCCAACTGCTGTTAGAAGTGAATTAAAATACCTGAGTAAGGTTGATAAGAGTTAAGAACGCTTAAACCCAGAATGGTTTGTCATTTGCAAACCTTCACAGGATTTTTAAAGGAATGTTTACTCTGTATCTCAAGCTCTGGAAGATCACAGGAAGGCTAAGAGGGAAGATTTATATGTGTTTGAAAGGAGTGACCAATCATTCGCTAGGTGTGGAGGATATGGTGTTATATTTTTTAAAAGAACCCTGAACTCACATAACATAGGGCTCAAATCATGGCATTTAGTAAAAGGGTATCACTTAAAAGGATCCAGTAGCAGCCTTTGCCAGCCTTTAGTCCAGCATCCCTTGTTTCCCCTTGTACAGCTGAGGAAACAGCCTCAGAGATGCAGAAACAGTGCAGACACAAAGCCAGTGGGTGGCGAGACAGCTCCAGGCCCTGGCATCTCCCCTCCTGGAGCACAAGGCGTTCAGAAAGCGGGGGACCATTTTTGCCCCTAATCAAGAATATCAGGGTTGTGACCACCTAGAGGAATGGGATAGGGAGGGACGGAGGGTGGAAGGGAGACGCAAGAAGGAGGAGATATGGGGATATATGTATATGTATAGCCAGTTCACTTTGTTATAAAGCATAAACTAACACATCATTGTAAAGCAATTATACTCCAATAAATATGTTAAAAAAAATAAAATAAAGATAACCCTCAAGGCCAAAAAACAAAAAAGAGAGAATATCAGGGGAATGAAAGCATAGTACCAGCTGGAAACCACAATAAACCCATTTTCTGGATGTCTCTTGCCCCTTGGTTCTTCACAACATACATCCAGCTATTGAACCAGAGAGACAAACAGAAAAAGAGAATGACAAACAGAAAGCTTTTAATTCTTTGTCAGTGAAGGTCTTTCCTGCTCCAACCCTTGAATTGGTCCTGAATCATCAGCAGGTGGATTCTGAGAGTGGGATTTCAGTGGTCCAGTTGGAGAGACAGAGAGTAAGGGGGTGATGTAATGACCCTGCCTGGCCCAGTGAGGGGCGAGTGTCTGGGGTGGATTCCAGGGAGGCATCATGGGGCTGAGTCCCTTTCCTTCCAAGCAGGACCTGGGATTCTGCCTCAGTGTCCCCACACCAGCCCCATAGCCTCTGTGGCCCTGGCATCAGTATGTACAGAAGGGCCGCCCACCTGAGCCCTGAGCACCACGGTCGTAGTGAACAGTACGAGGAGGATTAAGGCTGCTTGAAAGGACAGCTCTGCGCGTCCCAGTGACTGTTCTGAAGACACATGGCCTCACAAGGCTGCCTCATTCTTCAAGATTCCTTGCGTGCCGTGGGGTGGGAGCGGCGCTGGGACGAAGAGTTGGCGTTGGTGCACAACACAACACAACCTAGTGTATTCTGCCTTTTATTTTTTTGGCTGTGCCGTGTAGCTTGTGGGATCTCACCACCTTTCTTCTGTTGTTTTCCCTCTGCTGACCTTCTTGTCCCCTGCCCCCCCCCCACACACACACCTCTCTTTGCTCCTTAGAAGAGATGCTCCACAATATTAGGACCGTGGAATTGGATTTCGCTGATGGAAAATACGGTGGTCCTTTCCAAACGCCAAAAGAACAGGTCCTAAAGTTCTTCAAAGAGGCACATGCATGATGATAGAACATAGGGCTTTCTAGGAAAACATGCAAACAAACTTAGGGAGCTGAAGTCCTCAAGTAAAAAGATGAGTGCCTTAATATATAAATTAAATCAATTAAATAATGAAAATTTAAATATATATATTTTATATACCCACATACATGTAACAAATATTGCTAAGTATTTAAAATACATATACTTATAGTGATAAAATATTAACAAGATTCTAAGGATGAGACCATATGTAACCAAAATGTCGATGATATGTGTGATCCCTGAAAATAGCACAGGAAAAAAATCAGTTTTATAAATGATACCCATTTGGCATCCCTTGTGCCCTGCAAGCATTTCAGGGCTTCCTCCTCTGAGGCGTGGAGGCCTCCATAATGTGTTTTGTAGCAATTTGCTCTCTTTACCGAGAGTTTCCAGCTCTCTGCCCTCTGGTGGGACAGCAGTCCTAACTTCCTTCGGTGGAGTCATGCGACTGGCTTTGGTCAATGACACGTGAGCAGAAGTGACAAAGCTACATCTGGGTGCAAGCTTTACAGGCCAGTGAGCACCTCGCCAGATTCCCTTCCTGCTGCCGGTCACTGGCCATGACTCACACAGTGGCCGCTCATCTACCTGGTCCCTGAGGGAAGGCAGCACGGGGCAGAGCCCACAGCCCACCCTCGACAGACACCTAGCGTAAGAGAGAAGTAAAACTCGGTGGTTTTAAGCTGCAAAGAGCTGGCGTTGTTACACACGCAACCTAGTCTATTTTGTCTTTTTTTTTGGCTGTGCTATATGGCTTGTGGGATCTTAGTTCCCCCACCAGTGACTGAACCCACGCACTTGGCCCTGAAAGCGCGGAGTGCTAACCACGGGACCGCCAGGGAATTCCCAACCTAGTCTATTTTGACCGACGTGGCACGTGATGTTTTTGGCGCACTCCTGCCTTCTATTTTGTGTGTCTGGCTCCTGACCGCGTATTTACTGGCCTTTATGATCCCACCCCGTCTGCTCCCTCCCAGGGAGCAGTCACAGCTCATGGTCTTAAGGTGCGTTATGCACGTTTTTCCTCCCGTCCCCATCCTAGAAGCTGAGGGGAAACAGACCCTAAGCTTGTGTGTACTTTGTGTCATTTCCTTCCCGACGTGGCGCTGCGAAAAATCTCTACTCTGACCCTGCCAGCCCAGACCTCAGTCCATTGTTATTGGTCGTCAGTAAGTTTTGTAAGTATTGTAGGTATCGTAAATGTATTCCTCTCACTACTCTTGACCTCCAGCATTGTTGAGAATGTAGAGAAGGAAAGATGTGCGTGTTATAATTTCCCCCATGGGAGTTGAAGTTTGTAAAGGGGTGACTGTGGTTTCTTAATTTCCAAGAGACGTGAATTTCCCAGGGATGTGTTGCGTTTCCACAGTCAAGTTTATCACCCATCTTTTTCACCATGAAGGTTGTTCCAGTTGAGTCTGGGGCGTAGAGACGTTGGCATCAACAGTTCAGTAAGGGTTGAGCCAAAGTTAAGATCTTTAGTGAGAGGATACCATTTCCAGAGATGTCCTAGCTAGGAGCCCCGCGAAAGCCGGAGGAGTCGGAACAGGGAATTGTATTTACACGGTTTATTTGGAAGGTGACGATGAGGGAGCAGGGAGAGTGAACCAGGGAAGAAGCAAAGCCTGATAAGGATTATAAGGCTGCTGCTGTGGGTAGTGGAGGCTCCCTCCTCCACAACCTTCTGTGAAACATCCAGGATGCCGGCCAGAATCGTCAGCACGGAGGGCAGAAGGCTCTTGGGCTTTATTGCGGGAACCACTCAGGGTTGCCCACACCCCTCCATGTCTGAGCTGTTCATGTCCACAGGCCAGGAATGTGTCACTGCAGGAGCAGTGTGGCTGCCAAGTGTGGACCAGATCCTGTTTTCACAAAGTGAGCCAAAGACCCCCAAAAACGTCCACACCAGCTGCAGCTGAAATCCAATGAGGCTGAGAATGTGAGTCAGAGCGACAGTTGTGTCTGCTTTGATGCTCTGATGCGATTTGCAATAAAAACTGGTGTGCCCAGTATTTTTATACAGCACTGTCTTCCGGGAGAGGCAAGCTGGCTGTCAGCCCTGTTGCTAACGTGGGTGAGGTAAGGTAGCGCAGATACTCCGGAAGGCGGCAAATCCACTTTCCACCAGCTTCCATGGGGGGATCACCCAAGCCTGATCTTCTGCTAAGTCTGAGGAAACTGAGGCAACGCAGCCCACTTTTCCTGGCATTTTTCTAACTTTACTCCAGCCCCTCAGGCCAATACCGCTCCTACTTTCACCTGGGCTTGGATCCCTTTTTCCTGCATGGCCCC
Organism: Leucopleurus acutus; assembly: GCF_964270905.1. Lineage (NCBI taxonomy): Eukaryota > Metazoa > Chordata > Mammalia > Artiodactyla > Delphinidae > Leucopleurus > Leucopleurus acutus. The sequence goes on from NC_139159.1 coordinate 76,420,735, forward strand.
TGCAGACCGTGCTCTCGCTCAGCATAACCCGTAGTGAGACCCAGGTAGAAGGTCTGCCCAGGAGGCCCCCGCTGCTCTGGTGCAGCAGCAATGGGCATCCTGAACCATGCGCACGTCCCCACGTAGCGGGGCTCAGCCACTCGGAGACGAATCATCAGAATTGCCGCCGGCAGGGGGGCTACTGTGCTCTCCGTTGCTTTTTGCAACATGCCATCTGTAGGGGAGAAATTGATTTTTAAAATAAACAGGCTTTGTGTAAAATGTATACATATGTATGGTCCCATTAATAAGCTTTGCAAATGCCTTTCTCCCCCGCCCCCGTCCCCCCCCCCAAGAGTTGTCAGAGCTGGTGCTCCTCTGCGGCTGAGATGCAGGGGCTTGTGACTGGGGTTAACCATGAGGAAAGCGGCAGGAGGCCTGCCAAGCCCCTCTTGAACCTTCTAAACTCCCCCCTCAGGAAGGGCACAGTCCTGGGTGAGCATCCTCCTTGAGAAGCATATAATGGGGCTTTTCCAGGCAGGGGGAGGGCTGTGGATACCTTTCTGGTCTTGGACAGACATACAGTGTTACACATGCATATTGAAATGTACACGGGTGACACAAATAGCAACAGTAGCAGGGCTTGTGGTGCCTTGGTTGACCACAGCTGCAACCCAGGTTATTAGTATGACACAGCTGCTCACAAAAGTGGAGTAGACCGAATTCTAAGATGATCCCTGTGCTGTTTGTTTTATGTGTCCCCTTGGAGAGGCGATAGGATCCAGTTATTTAATCACACCTAATCTAGGTGTTGCTGTGAAGATGCTTTATAGATGTGGTTAGCATCTCCAATTAGCTGACTTTGAATAATAAAGGTTACTCTTGATGGTGTGGGTGGGCCTCACCCAAGCAGTTGAAGACTTTAAGACGGAAACCCTGTTTCACAAGAAGAAATTCACTTAAGACTGCAGTATCAACTCGTGCTGGAGTTTCCAGCCCTGCAGATTTCAGACTTGCCAATAAATCTCTTAACATCAATATAGGTATGTGCCTATGTCTATCCATATCTTCATCTCTCTATGTATCTGTATAACCTATGGGCCTTTTCTCTGGAGAACCTTGGCTGATACTATCCCAATAACCCTCGCCCGTGTATATTTTCCTCTTCTTGAGTTTGGGTGGAAACTGTGACTATTATGAGGCATTTACCCCTATGATTATGGCACCAAGGATTCTGCAGATGAAATCAGGGCTCCAGAGTGTTGACTTTAACATAGAGAGATTATCTGGGGGGGCCCAACCTGGTCCCGTGAACTCTTTAATCCTTGGTGTAAAAGTCAAGCACACAAAGTCAGAGATTTGAGAAGCATTTGGTGTGCCATGGCTGGCTTAGAGAAGGAGGGGATCCCATGGCAAGGGATGTGGGTGGCCCCTTAAAGTTCTGAGAGTGACTCTTGGCTAACAGCTGATAAGGAAGCAGGACCTTAGTCCTATACCTGCAAGGTACTGGGTTCTGCCTGCAAGATTGGATTTACAGACAGATTTTCCCCTAGAGCCTCCAGGTAAGAAGGCAGTCTGGTCGATGCCTTCGTTTCAGCCTTGCGATACCTTGAGCCCCATGCCTTGTGCCACATCCCTCTCCCTAAACACAAGGACTCCATGAGCCCCAGAGAAGGTGCCGCCCAGGGTGCATGTCCCACCTTCTAGAACATGATCTGGATGTTCAGGTTGTAGAATTCCTTGACTCAACAGCCCCAAGCCTGATTTCAGGGGCATGTAGTCCTCTACCCATGTGTGACTTCCCGAGGGCGGCCAGTGCAGCTGGCATTCTCATCCCCAGGCCCCGGGGTCAACATGGGTGGCTGCTTAGGGTGGGGTGGCTGGCGTGGGGTGATTGCATGCAGGAACACGGGGCCCTTTGTGATATGGGATGGGAGGACGGGAGTTGGGGAGAAGAGAATGGAGAAGTAGACTGCAGGCCAGTAGCCTCCATTTATATCCCAGCCTCAAGGCTCTGCAAATGTCCGAGATGGGCTTGACTGTCCATCTATCTTTTATGTCTATCTTTTTCTATCTGTCCATCTATCTGCCTATCTATCTATCATCAGCATCATTATCTATCATTTTCTATCTATCCATTATCTATCAATCTCCTCCCTCCCTCCCTCCCTCCCTTCCTTCCTCTTTCATCTACATATTCCCTTTTTGAAAGAGCCAGGTCACTCAGGATGCAGGGGGAGGGCTGACTCCAACCTTCAGGACACCTGTTCATCAGGGTTGGGAAATGGGCCAGAACGCATGCCTCCGGCAGCCCAGGATCCTGCTGCACCAGGGCGAGGACAGGACAGAGCTCCCTGTCAGCCTGGCCACAGGGGAGGGAGAGCCCTGGCGGCCCAGGAAGCTGGCCTGGGAGCAGGAACTAGGCTTCCAGGCACAGCTGGGGAGGGGGAGCCCCCGGGTCTGTCCCAGGCCCTCTCTTCACCCTCTTGGGCCACCCCACTACCCTCATCCACACTCATGACTTCACCTTTCCTTGATCATTTATATCCAGTCCAGACATCCGCCTGATGCTCTAGAGCAGGGGCTGGCAAACTATAGCCCCGAGCCCAATCCAACCTGTGCTTGCTTTGTAGGCACACAGCCATGCTGGCTCCTTTACGTGGTAGCTGGGACACTTTCCAGCTACAACAGCAGAGCTGAGTAGTTGTAGGAGAGACTGTATGGCTCAAAAAGCCAAAACTATGTGCTACCTGGCCATTTATAGAACAGTTTCAGATCCTGCTCTGGACCCAAACATCTGACTTCTCAACGCAGTTTACTTGTCGCTCCCAAGTGCCCCCAAACCCACACTGGCCAAACTACCTTCTCATCCTTCCTACCCTGTCATGAAGGTGGCCATTCTTTCTGTTCAGATAGATGACCCTTTTGCTGTTGGCCTCCCCTCCCCTTCACTGTCTTTCCTCTTTCTTCCTCTTCCACAAGGCTCTGCATTCCCCTCTCCTCCCCCATCCCGTTTCCCCCTTCCCTCCCCTCCTCTTATTCCTTCCTTATTCCCTCCCCTCCTCTCTGGTCTTGCTTCCCCAATCCATGCTTCCTTCTCCTTCTCTTACTCTCCTCCAGGTGAATGGCACTGAAATATGTGGTCCTATTACTGCACGCACGACCCTTGGCAATTTTGTCCGCCTTAAGCCATTTAAGTCAAATCAATACGCTTCCGCTAAGCGCGCACCGAGCCCACGGCTGCTGTGATCGAGCCTCACGTGAACCAGGCACGCGCTAAGCCGTGGACACACATTGTCTGATACATTCACAGTATTCCTTTGAATTGGGTATCATCGTTTATAGATGAGCAAAGGAGTCACGCGCAAAGCAGTATATGCAAGCCACCGTGGAGAATGCAAAAAATGATTGAATACACGGTCTATGGCTCTCCAAGATACAGCACCCAATGGAGGGTTAAGACAACATCCCAAAGGATAAGGCAGACTCTAAAGAGGTGGTATACATGCCTTAACCACGTGTCCTGCTGTCCCTTCCCCCATCCTATTGCCTGTTTGGTGTTTCCTTATGGACATGGAGGGTCTTGCAGCTTTGACTACTAGATGCTTAGAAAAGTCCCCAGCACCCACCTCCACACCAGATACTTTGCGGGATGCAACTGGTTTTCTATCCAGTTTTGAGTCTCCATAAGACATCTCAGTTCCTTTTGGAAGAAATTATACAGAAATTCATAAATGATGAAAACAATCCTCTTGGCATCCAGGGTGACACATGATGCCTGACTCGTCCGTGCTCTGGGGCGCTGGGGAATGGACGTCCGTACCTGCACTTCCAGGGTGTCAACTTCACAAGTCATTTCACAGCTCTGTTGTGTCCTGTTTATAAAGGGGGGTACTACCTTCCAGCAGGTCGGCTGGGGCATGGCAGACATGGTGGAGTGTCCAGGGCTGTCTGGAATGTGGTTAGTTTTCAGTTAATGTTAGTGGCCTCTGTAATGAGCATTTTGCTACCGGTTTTCATTGAGCCTTCTTCCTTTGGAAAATCTCAGTGAATCAAAGGCAAACATTAAGTTAATGAGGTCATAATCATATTGTAACATGCCCCCCATTTCCAGCAAACACCCAATTGAGGGCAAACTGACTCTGGGCTGTGTTGAAAAAAAAGGAGCCTTGTTCCCTGCTCAGTGGGTTTCCTCTCAACATCAGACAGACAGACCAGATGAGCAGGGTAGCATCGGACCTCCGCACGGGGCTGAGGATGGTTTCCATCAGCAGGCAGCTGCCGTGCTCGCATTAGTTGATGTCACCGTTCCTGCATTTATTCTGAATGATAACTGCAGTATGTACCTATGCTTTTTTTTTTAAGGGAATGCTAGTTTATTTATTTATTTGTTTGTTTATTTATTTGTTTGTTTATTTATTTTTGGCTGTGTTGGGTCTTCGTTTCTGTGCGAGGGCTTTCTCTAGTCGCGGCAAGCGGGGGCCACTCTTCATCGCGGTGTGCGGGCCTCTCACTGTCGCAGCTTCTCTTGTTGTAGAGCACAGGCTCCAGATGCGCAGGCTCAGTAGTTGTGGCTCAAGGGCCTAGTTGCTCCGCGGCATGTGGGATCTTCCCGGCCCAGGGCTCGAACCCGTGTCCCCTGCATTGGCAGGCAGATTCTCAACCACTGCGCCACCAGGGAAGCCCCCAATGCTTATTTTTAACTGTTCCTTCATGGCCACATGAAACCCCAGGCTCTCAGCCTGAAGAGAGAATGTTATTTTATGTTTGGAACCAATTCTAGCAGCTTGAAGTGTGTGTGTGTGTGTGTGTGTGTGTGTGTGTGTGTAGATATTCTACATTGTAAGGCAATCTACCTTATAAGAATAAGTTGTTTAGAATGAAGAGTGTTCCCCAAGTATTCTGGATCCCCTCTTTTGTGGGGAATAATAAACTATAAGAGAATGCCCATGAAACAGGCAGCTTGGGTTTAGGAAAACTGTTGTTTTTATTTCATTAAACTTTTTATTTTGGGATAGTTTTAGATTTACAGAAAAGTTGCTAAGATACTATAAAATGAGTTTCTTTGTACTTTTCAACCAACTTCCCCTAAGGTGTGTGTAACTCTGGTATATATAACCAAGGTATCTAAAACTATGGTGCAATGATCAAAAAGGAGAAATTAATATTGGTAAAGTATTCTTAGCTCGCAGACTTCATTCGGATATTAACTATTTTTCTACTTAAGTTCTTTTTTGTCCTGGATTGGATCCCACTGCATTTAATTGTCATGTCATTGGTCTATTATGATCTGAGATAGTTTCTTAATCTTTCTTATTCTTTCATGCCCTGGATGGTTGTGAAGAATACTAGTCAGGGTTGGAAGGAGGACCCTCCATTTGGAATTGTCTGATTAGATTAGAGTCGTAGGTTTTTGAGAAGATAGCACAGAGGGGAATTGTCCTTCCGGCTGCCTGATATTGTGGGTATGTGATGTCAACATAAGATATCACTGATGATGGGAAATTTGATCACCCGATCGAGGTGGTGTCTGCCGGTTTTCTCCAACATAATGTTACTATTTTCCCCTTTCCATACCTTACTCTTTGGAAACAAGTCACTAAGTCTAGCCCACAAGACTCCAATCAAGAGGAGAGGAATTAAGTTCTGCCTCCTGGTTGTGGGGGATGTAATATATTACTTGGAATTTTTGAAGGAAGATTTGGGGAGTCCGGCCTTAGTGGTAGACCTGTCACTATGTGATTTTAGGCCAGTAACTCAAGCTTTCTTGGTCTCAGGTTTTCCTTCTATAAAATGAGAGGATCCATGAGCTGCATCCCGTGGTTTGCCCAACTTGAAAGTCCAGTGCTCAGGCTATAGTTGGGACAATGACCTTTGCAATTAGAAAGATGAGTTTCCAGCTACAGCACATGCTACTAGTACGGCTTTAGATACGTTTCTTAAACTCCACACCTTCAGTTGTCTTGACTATAAAATGGAATGATGGCGATACTGGGGTAACACCCATAAGGCATATAGCACAAAGCTTGCTATAGGGACACTCAACAAGTTTCAGCTATTATTTTGACCAAATGGAGGCTCAGAAATAAGCTAGTTGAAGTCACTGTCTAATGATATCAAGAGTTCATAGAATTACTTCCCTGTCCAAGTGCTTGAAAAATAATTCAAATCCTTTTCCAACTTTGTTGAAACATGACATCTATCATAGTAGCATAAGAACATCGCCTGCAACCAGCCTTTCCACTGAATTTTGCATAGTCACAGTTTTGGTGAAGAAAATAGAACTCACACTGAATATCAGATGGAAAGCTTGGCTCCGGATCAGCTCTTCCACTAAGCTGCAGACTCCCTGCCAGTCTGTGCCTCGGTTTCCTCATCTACCAAACAAATACGAGCCGTGCCGCTCCCAGCACGGTGACCACATGGTGAACGTCCAGTTCCTGAGCTTAGCAGTTGGCTTACACACCATGAACTGCCTATTGCAAAAGGCCTGCACACAGCCTTAATTCTTAAAAGCATAAAGTACCATGACATTCAAAGTGGGTAGCTAAGATCACGACAGTGGTTTGATTTCAGATAAATATAGTTGATGTTTGTACTAGAAATAGACATGAAGCCTTTGCAAGGTGATTAGCCTTCCCCTGTAAAAATTAAATAGCTTATATGTGAAATCTAAAAAAATGCTGCAAATGAACCTAGTTACAAAACGGAAATAGAATCACAGATGTAGAAAACAAAATTATGGTTACCAAGGGGGAAAAGGAGAGGTATAAATTGGGAGATTAGGATTGACATACATGCTACTATATATAAAATAGGTAACTAACAAGAACTTACTGTATAGTACAGAGAACTCTACTCAATACACTGTAATGACCTATATGGGAATAGAATCTAAAAAAGAGTGGAGATATGTATAACTGATTCAGTTTGCTGTACAGCAGAAACTAACACAACATTGTAAATTAACTATACTCCAATAAAAATTATTACTCCAATAAAAAAATTAAATAAATGTACAAGTGCAAAGACCATCAGGTAAAGCTCTTTTTTTTTTTTTTTTTTTTTTGCTGTACGCGGGCCCCTCACTGCTGCGGCCTCTCCCGTTGCAGAGCACAGGCTCCGGACGCGCAGGCTCAGCGGTCATGGCTCACAGGCCCAGCCGCTCCGCGGCATGCGGGATCCTCCCGGAGCGGGGCATGAACCCGTGTCCCCTGCATCAGCAGGCGGACTCTCAACCACTGCACCACCAGGGAAGCCCTAAAGCTCATTATTTAGGATGTACTAATCATATGGTGTTGGTAAAACAGTGGTAAAACTCGTGCGCTCTTACACACTGATGTGATGTAAATGGCTAAACTTTGTTTTTAAAACTGCATACGTAAATGCAGTCAGCAAGGCGTCAGGCTGTTCATATACTTTGATCCCGTGAGCCCATCCAAGGGGGTCAAACCTAAAGAAATGGCTTAACTGAAGAAAATAGCAAGGTACATGGAAGTCATATCCGGTCATGAAAGGAAGGGAAATAATCTAACAGGAACGATTAAGATCCTCATAAACTATTCAGTAACAAGATGCCACTCACAAGGAGTGAAGCAACATATGAGATACTTATGATAGACCGTTTCGTGAAAATAATAGTAAGAACACGATCTGTACACCATGCTTGGAACAGTGAAAATACATGAGCATGTGGACAGATTCTAGAAGGGAATATGCAAAAGTGAAAACTTGCTTCTGTTAAAAGAAAAAGAAAGTAATTAGGCAGGAGCTAAACCAATGTTCTTTTAAGTGTCCAAACAAACCTTTCAAGGTAAGGAAAACAGACATGACTGTTGTTTGAAGTTCTCAATGCTCTGGCATAATGTACAAGGGCCCCATAAACACCTTCTGCTGTGTATAAATATTTCCCCAGCCTCCTTCTTCCCTTATGTGCTCCTCAAAGCTCCTCAATAAAATTAATACAGTCAACAGAACAATTTTTAAAGGATGGAGAGAAACAATTTCAGGACTCTATCTAAGGAGGGAATGAAAGGGGTTTTATTCTTTTCATTCTTCAGTAGCTTGTTAGTCTCAGAGCCTGTGTTATTGAAACCCGAAGGTGACAAGCACTGAGGTGAATCTATTGCTGAGCCTGGATCTTTAATGAGTGCATTGATCAGAGAAGAGATGCAAGAAAGCACAGTGCGGTGACATCTGAATGAATATAAATTTGGCCCTGACTGAAGCTCTTCCACAGTCGGCCTGTTCCCTGATGACAGTGTTAGCGAGAGGAGAGAAAAGCAATTTCGGTCTTCTGTCTTGATTCTCCTCACGCTGCTGGAAATTTTTAAGAAGAGCAAGTTATGACTGTTTTACCTCTAAAGGCAACAAGAGCGTGTCAAAGATTCCCTCGCTGGAAGTGACAATGGACAATGTCTCCTTGGCTCTGATTTTGAACCTGAATCAATCTGTTTGCCTGGAGGAGGAAGTACTTTCAAACCATTAGAGTTGTCCAGGAATTGGACAGGGTGGCTCAGCAGGTAGTGAGTGCCCCATCACCAGAAGAATGCAAACAGGAGCATGTTGGCCAGTTGGCCGTATTACTGAGCCCAAGCTCGTACTGCTCACCACATGACAGGCCAATTAATAGAGAGACAAGGTGTTGGGACAAGGGATAGTGACTTTATTCAGAAAGCCAGCAGACCGAGAAAATGGTGGACTAGTGTCCCAAAGAACCATCTTACCTGAGTTAGAATTCAGGGTTCTTTTGTATTAAAAGGGGAGGGGATGTGGTTGGTTGCTGCAAACTTCTTGGTGTCAGAATCCTTTGTTCTTGCAGCTGTGCACATATGTCAGGTTATGATGTTCCTGTAAACCTCCAACAAGACAAATGTCATTCTCTGTTCTGCAACTTCTTATCTCTATATGAATGGAAAAGTGTTAATACTCTTAAAAGTCCCAGCCTTGAGAATGGGCTGTCCTGTATATTTCAGGCTACAGGCAACATTCTTAACTTAGAGCAAAAACAATAGAATACAAAGGTTAAAGAAAAAGAAACAGATCCAATAGGGAGTCAGATTTGTTCTTCACTATTACAGCAAGATGTTACAGAGGGGCTTAAGCATGATAAAGAGATCCGGGAAGTAGAGGGCTTGGGTCACCTTTCAGATTCCTACAATGTGAGCCCTTTGTCATTATAGAAAGCCAGCCAGTGGAATGATGAAGATCACAGGGTTTTAGAACCAGACAGATGGAGTTTGGGATTCTGGCTTCACTATTTACTGTGTGATGTTGGATAACTTCCTGTCTTAGTCTGTAGGTACATCAGTCTCTTTATCAATCAAATAGAGATTAGAATATTACCTAACTCATAGGTTTGTCACAAGAGTTTAAGTTAAATAATATGTGATGTCAAGTGCTCATCACAGTGGCCAGAGTGTAATACGTTCTCAGTAAATGTTATCATGATTATGATTATTCAGTGACCTTTCTTTACATTCAACTACCATACATTGTACCCTGCTTAGGTGTTCTGCATTTTCAGTCATGATATCTCACTTAAACTTCTGATATGGTGCCCCCTACCAAAATTGATCTGTTGAAGTCCTAACCTCCAGTATCTCAAAATATGACTGTGTTTGGAGAGGGGGCTTTTAAAGAGATAATTAAGGTAAAATGAGGTCCTATGGGAGAGACCTAACCCAATATGACTGTTGTCCTTACAAGAAGAGGAGATTAGCACACAGACATATATAAAGGGAAGACCACGTGAAGACACAGAGAGAAGATGACCGTCTACAACCCAAGGAAAGAGGATTCAGGAGAAACCTGAAGGTGGACCATTGATCTCAGACTTCTAATCTCTAGAATTATGAGAAAATTAATTTCTGTTCTTTAAGCCACCAGGTCTGTGGTACTTTGCTATGGCAGCCCTAGTGAACTAATATATTCCTCCACCATCTTGGGGGTTATGGGTGATTACTGTCACTTTCCAAAAGAAGGTACTGAGGTTCAGAGAGGGGCAGTGACAACTTCAGGGCCACACAGCTTCCTCAAGGAACTGTCATTTTCACTGAGTATTATGCTTTAAGTACCTAGTAGAGTATTTAACACATAGTAGAAGCTCAATAAAAGTGAAAGCCTGCCTGGTGACAGAGCCAGGTCTCCAACTCAGCCTCCCCAGCTCATCCCCTTTCCACCATCAGCCCCCTCTTCCATCCTGCTCTGAAATACTATTCCTTGCTCACCTGCTTCCCCTACATGATAAGGCTACTGGTTCTTCTCTTTCTCCCCTTTCTCTCCCTCCAGACTTTGGCACATCAGCATCTTTTCATTTCTGCAGCCTCTTCAGAAGTATTTTTGACACAAACAATAGTCCCGGTTTTTGCCTTTTCAAGAGGCATCAGCACAATCTGAGCAGACACTGGTGACTCATTTTGATCATTGCCTTCCAGTAATTCCCTCTGTGAGCCCAGACCTGACAGGCCTCTCTGTGCCATGAAATCTAATACTATTTTAGTGCCTTTTAATCTATCTTTTAACAGCCTCCTTGTTTAGAACTCCAGGCCCTGGATGCACAGAGAGCACGTTTTTGAGATCGGTGAGGACAGACTTGTCCTGTCTCAATCAAAGCCTCAGGGAGCCCTGGTCTGGGGTCCTACTGCAATCCCCAACTTTCCGAATGCTTTCCGCACTGCTCCCCTTTATAATGGCCTCAGTGGGAACTCCCTGGCTGCTTGACAGAGCCTCTGACTGCCTTCTTCCATCTTAATAACTGTTGGGCTCTCCAAACAGGAGGCTGTCAAAATGTTTCTAAAAGAGGGCTTCCCTGGTGGCGCAGTGGTTGAGAGTCCGCCTGCCGATGCAGGGGATACGGGTTCGTGCCCCAGTCTGGGACGATCCCACATGCCGTGGAGCGGCTGGGCCCGTGAGCCATGGCCTCTGAGCCTGCACGTCCGGAGCCTGTGCTCCGCAATGGGAGAGGCCGCAACAGTGAGTGGCCTGCGTACCGCAAAAAAAAAAAAAAAAAAATGTTTCTAAAGGGCCAGAGTTGCGCAACTGAGTCCCTGCTATTGCAAGATCATTACAAAAATGACATTTCAGGATGAATGTCGGTGAGGGGGCCGTCACTCACTTTCTTCAGAATGCCTCCCAGATGCCCTCAGGGCAGCAGATCTATCCCGCTGCTCGCTGGGTTCCTTAAGAGCTTGGTACATTTCCTAGTGCTGTGTCCCGTTTAATATAACAAGCACGCATGAAGATTTATAAGAAGCACGCTATTATAGTCATGTCAATGTCTTTCTTTTGGACTATACAGTGAGTTCCTTTGTCTTATTAGGACTTTAAGGTGGGGACACAGTACCCTGGTCCTAAGGCTCACTCCTCCTGACCTCTGGAGATCCAGACCAAGACAGCTGCGCATAAAACAATGATAGCCAAATGGGAAATTAATGCATTTTATTCGTGGAATAGCTAGGCAAGCAACTTTATTCGTGGAATAGCTAGGCAAGCAACTCCCGAGATCACTGGGAAAACCGAATGGGAAAAGAGAATGAGGGCCTGGGTCCCCTGTGGGTGCTTTGACTTCCCCCAGAACCCTGCCCTGGGACCCATGTATTTTGGCCAGGCCCCAAGAGGGGCCCTGAGACCTTTACCACCAGCAGCAGAATGGATGAAGATCAAACAAGACCCTACAGGACAAGCCCTGTCCCAGATGCTTACTGCATGGGGGAGGAAAGTAAAAGAGACAGCCAGCCCCGGATCTGCGTCCTGATGGACATGAAGTCGCAGCCTATCAGCTGGGCATTAACTCCTCCCAGTGATTTGACAGGTTGCCAGAAAGAGTCCCCTTTTCTCTATGGGAAAGATGGGAAGACATATTTCGGCTTCCCAAATATAACGGGAACAAAGGAAACTTAAGCAGAGAACATAGAACGCCTCCAAAGTGATCACAAACGTGACAGCTGGATGGAAGCTCCAAGAGCACAGGGTCCAAGGCACCGCTGCTCAGCTGGCAAAACACAAGCGTGAAGGGACCTGCCAAGGGCCACGTGGTCAGCCATGGTCATCCAAAGACTCTATCCTGGAAGCCGACTGATTTGAGAATATTCCTTGCCTGACGATTATGATCCAGCCACTTTGCAGCTCACACTGCAGTGAGGAAAGAGCTGGGTCTCCCTGAGTTTATTCCTCTCCCTTTAACTTTCAAATTAAAATGTGTCTTTGAGGAAAGGGAAGGGTCCGAGTTCTGTGGAGGAAACTCCTTCCTTAATAAGCCTTCCCATCTCAGTCATGAGGTTATTGCTAATAGATTTGTTTTCTTGCGATGTCTCAGATTTCCCTTCTCTCCACTGGCTCTCTCTTTACAGCCCAGAGGGCAAGCCAAGAAAGGTAGTAGAATATAGCCTGCATCGGCAGGCGGACTCTCAACCACTGCGCCACCAGGGAAATAAAATTATTATTTTATTTTACTTTTTTTAGGGAGATACATTTTTAACTTTATAAGAAACCAACAAACATTTTTCCATAGGAGTTGTACCATTTCTTTTTATCTTTTAGTCCTGTTTTAATTAATTAATTAATTAATTTTTGGCTGCATTGGGTCTTCGTTTCTGCATGCGGGCTTTTCTCTAATTGTGGCAAACCGGGGCTACTCTTTGTTGAGGTGCGCGGGCTTCTCATTGCAGTGGCCTCTCTTGTTGCGGAGCATGGGCTCTACACGCACGGGCTTCAGTAGCTGTGACATACGGGCTCAGTAGTTGTGGCTCGCAGGCTCTAGAGCACAGGCTCAGTAGCTGTGGCGCACGGGCTTAGTTGTCCCACGGCATGTGGGATCTTCCCGGACCAGGGCTCAAACCCGTGTCCCCTGCACTGCCAGGCGGATTCCCAACCACTGCGCCACCAGGGAAGTCCTAGTCTTTGGGGGCTCTTTTCATCAGTGATGCCTTTTTATCATGTGGCAGGCGCTCAGTGAATAGCAGAATTCATTGTAGGTTTAGGCCCTCCGGCACTACTACTGTACCACAGTGTAGTCAAAATACAAAAAGCCAAAATGTAAAGGCTCTTAATACGAGTAGGCGTCCACGGAACGAGGGTTTTACAGAAAAATAATCCGTACTACATTTACAATATTTTGTTCTCCCAGTGTTTACAACTAGTGGGGGCAGGTCTTTTCCCTTCTTGTAAAAGTAAAAAAAAAAAAAAAGGATTCCACTCTGAAGGGAAGTTCCCAGTGCAGGTCAGAGGGCAGGATCGGAGGACACTAGTGTCCCACGCAGCAGAACCCCCAAGCCATTCCAGCCCAAACACATGCTACTGTACCATTTTATATATCCAGCAATGGTAAGAGAGTGCCAACCGCTGCACATTATTAGACTTTAAAGACTTTAAAATGACTGTTGGAAATAAGTTCATGTAAAGGAAATTTTGATTTTAACGAGGGAGCAGCTAGAAACACTTAACAGAAAAATATAAACTATGAAGAATTCAATGAAAATTCTAGAACTAAAGAGAATGAAGAGAAATGAAAAGTTTGCCAGATAAATTTAATAGCAGATTGGAGATGACAGAAGAAAGAATCAGCGAACTTGAAGATGCCCCAATAGAAATTGCCCATTTGAAGGAGAGGGAGAGAAAAAAAAAGATCTGGAAACTTAAGCCTGTGAGTGTGTGTGTGTGTGTGTGTGTGTGTGTGTGTGTGTGTTGTACATGTGTGCCCCTGTGTGGCTTTGCAGGGGCAGATGGGGAATTGCGTGGGTGGGTGTCAGTTCTCAGTACACAGACTTCCAGCCACTTCCCATTTCCAGCCTCGCTCTTACTTTGTAGGTACCTGGTGTTCCGCATGCGGTATCTTTTGGAGGTTCTGCAGGGTAATTTGACTCATTTCTCATTGTTCTGCTCCACTGCTGGCATATCTGTTTTTCTGCTTTTGACCTCACTTTCTCCTTTATAACCTGAAGTTAACAATAATCTTACTTCACAGGAATCCTGAAAGAATTAAATGAGGTAAATCTGGTAAGGAGCGTGGCATAGTGGTTGGCACACAGATCGCTGGTGATAAATTGGTGTCTATTTTCATTCCCTCCCCCCTTCCCACCCTCCCCCCTCCCTTTCTTTCTTCTTTCCCTTCTTTTCCTCTTTCCTCCTCCCAAGCATTATGCATTCATATATTTCAACCACCTCAGGCTGCTTTCAGGACAGCGGTTTGTAATTACTGCAGCGTGGTGTATAATGTCTGTGGCAAATTTATTTCTTCTCATATTTCTTGTAAGTGTTGCTGATGCGGAACGAATGCCTCAGATCACTCAGAGGCAAACAAATGAGACGGAAAACCTACTGGTAATAGAGCTGGATTGGAAGGCGCGACCATTTTTTAAAAAACTGTTCTCTGTCTTAAACTGTGAGGCCAGTTAGAGGCTTGTCTCGGAGAGAACAATCCAGCCCTCTTCTGGAGGCCTGTTTCCTTGTGAACAGCCCTGGCCCTGAGCTGAGAGGGAAGATGGGAGGGTTAGAGCCTGGCCTCAGCCAGGGGCCTCCACCCAGAGAGTGCAGCAGAAATGGAAGAGAGCTTGGGAATGAGCCGACCCCGCCATTCGCAGGGGAGGGAAGCTGTGATCTAGATCCAGGTAGTGGGTTGATTTCTCCCGAGGCCAGAGCAGTTAGTGCCTGAGCCTGGAGTAGAACCCAGGTCTCACCTGGCCTAGGTTCCTTCCTAGCCCACCAGGCACAGGAAATGGTCTATTCTTGTTCCTTTCCCTTCTTGCTTCTTCAGTCTACAATTGTCCCCAGCACCCAGCTAGTTGGTTTTGATTCTTTTATTTGTAATTAACTAATTCAGCAACTATTCTTGGTACATTTCATGGCGCCAAACAACTTTCCAGGCACCGCAGATCCAGATGAAGGAGCCTGTGTCCCTCTCCTCAAGGTGCTCACAGGGGTCGGGAAGACTGACATTGAACAGGCCCTTTCAGCTCCCTGTGACTGGTGGTAGAACCATATAGTCTGGGGACAACAGAGAAAATAACCCCAAGCCTGCCTGGGGGGCCTCAGAGAGTTTCTGGGTGAGGGGTTGCTTGAACTGAATTTTAAGGAGAGGGGAAAACAGAGCTTGTCAAAGAAGAATCAGAAGCCACCAATCCAGGTGGGGGAAGAAGCCTGAGTGTGATGGTAGAGCTGGGATTTGAACCCAGGTCTGCCTGGGTCCAAAGGCCAAGCTCTCTCCTCTTGGCTACACAGCCATGCTGGAATGGGGGTGATGTTCTACTTGGATCCCAGACAGCTCACACCTCAAGTCCCTTCACCTTTAGAAGGGCCTGAACCCCAAAGAGCAGCCCCTTCTTTCCCCAAACACAAAACCACATAATCCCCTCAGATCCCTTATGGACTCATCGTGGAGCTGTGCCCATCCAGGGCCCAGGATCCAAGCTTCTTGTCTTCCTCGTGCTCAGCTTCCTAGGGTAGACTGTGCCAGGGTTGTGACCATGGCAACGGCATCAGAAGTACAGGGCTTCCAGAGCTAACCAAGTACTTTCCCATGCCTGAAATCCTCCCCCCGGAAATGACACATGGGGTAATAACAGCAAAGCCAGGTAATGTGGAAAGTCCTTTATATCTTATGTGTTCATTTACTGAATCCTCCGAGCATTCGCAAAGCAAGTGGATTTTTACCATCCCCCTTTTAGGTTGAGGAAATGGAGGCTCAGAAAGTTTAAGAAACTTTCCCAGTGTCACACAGCTAGTAAGCTGAAACCAAGAGCAGATTCAGGTATGTCTGACTCCAGAGCCCTCACTCAGACCCCTGCAGGATGCAGTATGAGAGGAACGAGGTGAGCAGTCTCTACAGAGATTTCAAATCATTTCTTCAGCATCAACATCTAGCCCCCAACATCTACGGATCAGTATAAAACCCCAGATTCAGGCTTGAGAAAGCCATTGCCTTTAAAATAGATGGAAGACACCTGACTTAGGAACAGACCATGTGCCCAGCAGCAGAGCCTTGGTTTGCCACATCATGATGTGACCCGGATCCTCAGAGCCGTTGGTGAACGGGTAGCCATCAAGGGCATGGGGACTGCACTGTGTTAGCTCTGCTCAGGCCCCGCCCAGGGGTGCTGCAGCTCTAGAGGTGTCTGATGGTGGAACAGGCTGCCTGTGAGCAAGGGAGTCCCCTGTCCCTGGGACTGTGCAAGCACAGGCAGGTCGGGTGCTTGTCAGGGAAATGGCAGAGGGGATTCCTGCTCCAGACAGGAGGCGGCTGGGCAGATAAGGTGAAGCTCAGAGAGAAGAAGGGGCTGTCTTGGAGGCCCCTCGGTGCTTTCAGGGCAGGATCAGGGTTAGGTCTCTACCTGCAGAGTCTTAACAGCGTAAGGAACTTGAGGGGAAAGTGACGTGCAGGACACTTAGAGCCTGGACGGCAAAAGGAAGAGCTACCACTCGGATGAAGAACCCTCAACATCACGCGCAGCATAACCTGGCCCAGACCAAGGTCCAGGAGTTAGGAAGTAGGGGGTGGACACTTTTAGGCAGCAGGGGATCGGGGTACCCTTCCACATGGTGAGCTGTGTGAACCTCAAGCCTTTGTCCCAGAAACCCTGGTTCTGCAGGGACAGTGAGCCCTGAGCTTAGACACGAGGTGCCCACCGCCCTCCATCAACTACTCCTTTGGGACCGCACAAGACTCTGGTTACTGCATGACCCCACTGCTGCTGTCACCCTCCAATGATGGCCAGGGCAGTGATAAGAGGCACATTCCTGGCACGAAGGAATGTGCTTGAACTGGCAGGAGCGGGTGGAAGGAGTTGCTGGAAAGCGGTGCCCATGTGAAACAGATCCTGCATGCGTGGGAACCCTCGATAGAGACGTGAATAAAGGCACCTCTGTGTCCAAGCTGGGAGAGAGGCAAAGATCGGCTGCACCTAATTCCAGGGGCAGGTGACTCGGAAGGGTCAGGAATTATAATCAAGTTTCTCCTCCGTATTATAGTAATTTCTTTGACTGCTGCCTTGTTTGGCTGACAGCAAACTTATTCCTTTTTTGGAAGATACTTCTCCGTTTGGGGGACTATGTATGAAGGTGCCTTCCCTCTCCCTGCAAAGTGAGGGCTCAGGCCTGAAGCTGGACCTATCGGGAAGCATCTCAGGGTTTGCATCTGGAAGAGGAGGTCCAGAGCAAAGACAGCAATTAAGGACAATCAACCACAGTGAGTCTCATTCAGTTTAGAAGTGTTCCCCTGCCACCTGAGAGCCTCTGTGGGCTGCAAGAAACAGAAGATGCAACTCTTACCTGGCTTGAAAAATAGGAAGCGTACTGGTTCCAGGCACAGATCTTGATTTGGGGGTTGGCTTGAGGAAGGCTTGAGCTGAATTAATTAAGAATATGAGGTTTTAATCTTTTACACTAATAACCACTACATTTCATTCATAGATAGTCCCTCATTCCATTCTCTCTCTTTCTTTCATCACTCATCTCTCTCACCCACGCACACCACCCCCAGTTCCCATGGATCCCAGGGCTTATGTCTTGGGAGTGGACTCAAGTCAGCCTGACTTTGTCAAACTCAAATAAAGTGGGAAGCACAATAAATGAATAAATTAAAGAGAGATGACTATGTGAATGAACTTTGTTGCCTTCTTCGCCTCTAATTACTGATCTGATTTTCCTCCATGGCTTTCACTCTCATCTCAGTAGAGGAAATTCACCATCCAGGGCTGCCATGTACAGTTGTTCAGGCTGTGCATTGCACAAAATTGCTGGCTCTAATGGGACACAATTCACATTGTATACGTGCAGCAAGTTACATGAGAGTTGGGCAGAAATTGTGGGCCTCTCCTCTGGGTCCTGGAGCGATGGAGGGAGAGGCCTCTTATTCACAGTCATGTACACACTTGGGCCATGTCCTGTTAGGACCATGCTGTGAGCTTCCCTGGAGGTTCCTGCTCTTACCCACCTGCTGGTCTTGAAGGCCCATATCTCACCCCTGCCTAAAACTGGTGCTGACACAGTGGCCTCATCAGGAAGGCAGCAGGAGATGCAGATGTGTCCTCTTGGTGGCGTGTGACCTGGTGTTGGAATGGCTGTGAGCTGGTGTGTATTTGCTGCACCCAGGTCTGCGGCTTCCAATGGCTTCTAGATACCCCCAACCTCCGCAGAGCTAGGTTGAGGCCAGAGCAAGGCTTTTCTACTCATGAAAGCCCCGAGCTAACACTTCCCTAGCCCCCTACCCCATAGGTGAGTCCCCTTTGGGGTCACTCAACTTGGCCAGAAGGAGCATCTACTCACAGAGCCCCTTGGCCCCAGGCCAGCTTGCACCATGATATGCTGACTTTGCAAAATTTAAGAAAGGGAGCGCCTTTAGGAAACATTTCCCAAACGTTCAGTACCAGCCTTGCTGCAGATCTGTGTCAGTCTCGAGGAGCAGAGCTGAATGTCTGCAGTCCCTTTCGGAAATCCTGCCTGGAGTTAGAAATGAAGGTACAGAGCACCGGCGTGGACTGTAAACAGAATCGTGGAGGTGACCTCCCTTCCATCCCCTGCAGCGCTCCCACGGGGTAGATGTGTGACAGGTTCTGCACAAGATCTCACCCTCAGAAAGTGGGAACCATGGGAGGGGAGTGAGAAACGACCTGCCCCCTCTCCCCATATGGATATTATCACAGTGTGACCACAGAGAAGCTCCCTATCACCCCCGACGTGTTCCAGGAAGCCTTCTGCCCTAAACACAGAACAAACCAGGCTTCCCCTTTTAAAACTGCCCCAAGTGCTTGCCTGCTCCTTGCAGCTGGTTAAGGATAGTTGAATCTACCTATAGACCAATCAGAAAGTCTCCCCACATCCCAACACCCGCCCCCCCCAATCGCTCACCAATCAGCATTGTCTCGGCATCTGCTCTTTTTCTCTTACAAAACCGATTCCTTTCCAGCACCTTGAACCCCTGCTGGAAGGCAGGTGCCCGCTGAAGGTTTCCCTGCCTCAGGTTTATGAATAAACAACCTCCATTCACTTTATCTCAGGCTCAGCTGTGTCTTAACTCTTGGCACTGTGCAATGGAAGGTTCTGGCTAATTATAACATTGAGAATCACTAAAGTTTACTGAGGATTTACGATGTGTCAACTACAGCTCTCATGACTTCATATGTATTCACAGATTTAAACCACATAAAGTGTCCTGTGAAGCGGGTACTTTCATCTTCCTCATGTACATAAATAAACTAAGGTACAGAGAGGAGAATGGACTTGTGCAAAGGCACACAGCTGGTGAGTGATGGAGCTGAACCCAGTTAGATGATTCTATACTCTTGCCCACCTTGCTGTGTGATTCTAATTCCAAGGAGAGATCTTTGTTCACGTTTCTGAGAGCCAGGCAGCACTTCTGAGCAGGGAACTAATGGCCTGAGAATTTGACCTTTGATGGATGGCTTTGGCGTTCCTGAGAGAGATGGTGGCGTCAGGCTGGGGAGACGGAGGAGGTCTGAACCCAGGCGGGAGTCCCTGAACCGGGGCAATGGTGGCCGGGGTGGAGGCAAGTGTTAGCCTTGAGACACCTCATCAAGGATACTGTCACCTCTCCAGGCTTGAACAGTTAATGCCAACCGCAGACCTTGGAGAGGTGTAGCGTTTCGTAGAAGATGAACACACGGAGGATGAGGGAAGGAGTCACTCATCAGACCTGTGGCAGAACCAGATGCTGAGTAAGGTTGAATGACACTTGGCTGTGGACACACGGGCACAAAGCCGGGGTCCCAGGGGCACAGCTGTCCCTCCTGTCTGTGGCATTTTAGAACAGCTCAGGTTCTGTCCCACCTGTGGCTCTTAGTGTCAAATCCTGAAAGGGGTATCCTCATTAGAGTCTGAGAGGCACATTTACGTACAGCATCCTTTGTCCCCAGGACAACGGTGAGCCCAGGGTCTATTTCCACCTTGTGGCTGGAGAAGCCGGTTCTTGGCCTCTGAGTCTGGAGCGAGTCGATTACACAAGCTACCTCCACCGTCTGCTCACCTCACTTAAGAATCTGGGCAAGGTGGTGAAATAGACTCTAAGCGTGTGCGTGTTTTCCTTTTAAAAAAATGAAGGCATAAGTTGGAAAAATCACAGCATTCAGGAGAGTGGAGGTGAGCTCTAACACGGCCTTTCTGGTCTTCTGAGAGGCCACTTCACGCCAGTCTGATCTGCTTCCAGACTCCGGGAAGCATCGGGCTTGCGTTGACGGGCTGCCCTCCGGAGTTCACGGAGATGAGAGTGTTATCAGGATCTGAAGTCAGTCACTGGCCATTGCTGGGTAAATTGAAATCTGGAACGTGTGCAAGATGCTTTTGCTTCTTGGGAAGGTGACATCTTCTCTGAGTGCCTTGGGCTCCGGGAAAGTGTCCTTTGCTAAGAAGAGAAGAAATCATACACAGCAGGTAATCAGTCTTCACGTGCTTTCCTCAAAGGATGGCCCCATCTTCCTTGATGACTGCCAGGGGGGCGTAATAATTGGTCGACACTGACGCACAGCTGGAGAATCCACGTCACCAATGAGACAGAACAGCGCAGAGAAGTGCACTGTTACTGTGTGTATGCATGTGTGTATGTGTGTGTGGGCATGTCTGTGTGTAGGCACGTGTGTGTTTGCACACGTGGGTTGATGTACACACAAATGCATCTCCAGCACTCCTGGTGTCTAAAGGAGGAGCAGATCAAGATGGTTCCTTAGAAACAGCTACTTTCAAGGACGGATAGACGTGGCCTTGCCCTGGGAAGTTCTGAGCATCAGAATGCGGAGCAAAATGTTACATTCTGGGCCTTGGAAGGGATGGGGAATAACAGAAGGAAGGCTGATCTAGGAAGCAAGGTACTTAAACTTGGTTCTGCCTCCCAGCCTGCTGTGTGATGTCAGGAAACTCACTGCCCTCTCTGAGCTGTGATTTCCACACACATAAAGTTGTAAAACCCAAACTCCTTGCCAAGGCCTGTGGTGGACGCTGCAGTGTGCGATCCTCCTTCAGGACTGAGCTGCTTGTCTCCTAGCTGCTGAGAGTGCTGGAAGCTTGTGGCTTTTCAGAAATGAAGAGAGTCCCCTTACCCGTGGCTGCACTCCCCTCCCTGGGATCAGCTGGTCACTGGCAACTGGTCAGCGCAGGGTATCCAGCCTGGCCCCCTGTCCTTCAGGCAGGACAACTCTGCAAAGTGATCTCAGCTCCAGAGCTCCCTGGGGTGTCAGCTGAGGGTGACTGCATTGCAGTCCAACTTTTCTCTCCTAAAATCCTGCTTCCTTTCCTCTCCCTTCCAAGCTGTGATCCTGAGCGCATCCCCGAAGAACCCCCCTGCATGCTAATCCCCATCTCAGCATCCGTCTGTCTGAGAACCCAGACTAAGTGCCCCGTGATATGCTCCTCTGTGATCTGCCCCCTCCTCCCACCCTCCCCTTACTCTCTGCTCCAGCTGTACAGCCCTTCTTCTCTGCATTAAATTAGCCAAGCTTGTTCCTGCCTCAAGGCTTTTGCACATTCCTTCTGCAGGAAAACTCTTCCCTCCACCATTTTTGGCAGGTTTTTTATCACTTAAATCTCAGCTAAATGGTCATCTTCTCAGCAATGGTCATCTTTCCCTGGCCACCCAGTCCCCCAGTCACTTTCAGTATACCTCCCTGTTTTATGTGCTTCAAGGCCCTTATCACTCCCTGACATTGTGTTTATTAATTATTCTATTGTTTATATTTCATCACCCACTGCATTGGAATGCAAGCTTCCTGAGGGCAGAGACGAAGGCAGGCTTAGCCACTGCCCAGGCTCCTGTGTCAACAACTACATCTGGAATAAAAGTAATCATTCCAGGGCTTCCCTGGTGGTGCAGAGGTTGAGAGCCCGCCTGCCAATGCAGGGGACACGGGTTCGTGCCCCGGTCCGGGAAGATCCCACATGCCACAGAGCGGCTGGGCCCGTGAGCCATGGCCATTGAGCCTGCGCGTCTGGAGCCTGTGCTCCGCAATGGGAGAGGCCACAGCAGTGAGAGGCCCGTGTACCGCAAAAAAAAAAAAAAAGTAATCATTCCACAGATACGTACGGAATGAATGCGTGACATAGTTGTACCTGCGCAGGGGTCTTAATACTAGAATTTGAAACATCAGTGAACTTAATGTACTAGTTTCCTCGAGCTGCTGTAATAAATTACCACAAATTGGATGGTTTCAAGCAAAGGAAACATTCTCCCACTGTTCTGGAGGCCAGAGGTCTGAGTCAATGTGTGGGCAGGGCCGTGACCTCTGACGGCCCTAAGGGAGAACCCATCCTTGCGTCGACCAGCATCTGGGGCTCTGGGTTCCTTGGCTTGTGGGTTCTCCAACCCGATTGCTGTCTCCGGGGTCACATAGCCTCCATCTTCACATGGAATTCTCTGGAATTCTATTTCTTACAAGGACACGTGTCACTGGATTTAGGGCCCACTCATAATCCAGGATGATCTCTTCTCAAGATGCTTAATTTAATTACATCTGCAAAGACTCTTCTTTTCCAAATGAGGTCACCTTTACCCATATGGACATTAGAACATGGACATATCTTTTTTGGGGGCCAGCATTCAATCCAATACAGATGGGAACCAAAATGCATCTTCATTTTTATTACCTTCTAACTGAAATTTATAATTTACCTTGATTATGAAAGTAGGCAACAAGCCACAGTCCTATCGGCAGTGGCTGGGACTCTATCACCAATTTATATTGCAGATATTTTCTCTGTAGGAATGAAGAATGCTTATCAGTCCTTCAAAACTACAGTCCTCCTCAGCCCACCCCCACTAGCCCTTGTTATAGAACGTGCTAATAGAGGAGCCCGAATATTATTATTTTACCATTTTGTTGTTAAACTATTTTGGTAACTGTATTGAAATATAATTAGTATCCCTCCAATCTTGCGTATTTTATTTTATGAGAAGGGGTCCACGAGAGTTCCAGACAACCAAGGGGGTCCATGGCGCACAAAGTGATAGTCTCTGAGGTGACTTTTACTTTTGACCTTTTACCTTTGACCTTCACAGTTGGGCATATGTTTGGGTCCCGTGTGGAACAGCATCAGAGGCAAGAAGATGAGCCCTGAGGCACTGAGACCCAAGAGCAAAGAGCTGGGTTTGGAGGGAGAAAATGTTCAGTTCTCATGATGCTTTACATCCCCTGAGGTTGGTTCCCTGTCACCCCACGGTCCTGACAGACAGCAGGGCAGCAGAGAGCATGCAAAGGGCTCAGGGCTTTGGGGGTAATCCAGAAAAGGACTGTCGAATTCCACATTAGAGCCCCTGAACCCACAGCTGGCTGGTGAACGTTCACAAAATGAATAAACACATAAAGGATGGTCGGAACTCCAGTTCAAGAAAAATCCCTCCATAGACAACTGAAACCAGCTCGCTCTCTAAAAAAAAGAAAGCTTCTTCCCATAATCCAGGTGCAGGTCAATGCTGACATAACTCTTCAGACACAGAGCTGCTCTTGTTACAGCATCGTAACATTCAGGCAGCCGTGGTCCATTAAAGTGAACAATAAACATTTCCTACTCTGAGCTGGAGGGTGCCAGTGCCTCCTGCTTGCTTCCCCAGTTGCCTGCAGCCGTGATGCCCTTGTCTCTCCATTAACTGTGCAGATTATGTTGAAGCCACCTAGATGAGGCCGGCACGCTTATCCTGCCTGCAAAACAGATGAGATGGCTCTTAAAACCTATGCTTATCTACCCAGAGCTTACTGTTCAACCTGAAATATTTTTTTTCTTGTTTTGTTATTTGCTGGGTTTTTTTTTGAATGTGTTTTTATTTTTTAGTTAAAAATTTTATACAAATTTTAAAGGTTACTTTCCACGTACAGTTATTATAAAATATTGGTTATATTCCTTGTGTTGTACAATACATCCTTGAGCCCATCTTACACCCAATAGTTTGTACCTCCCACCCCCCAGCCCCTATATTGACCCCCGCCCACTGAGTAACCACTAGTTTGTTCTTTTGTTTTATTCACTAGTTTGTTGTAGTTTTTAGATGCCACATGTAAGTGATACCATATCGTATTTATCTTTCTCTGTCTGACTTATTTCACTGAGCATAATGTCCTCCAAGTCCATCTATATCGCTGCAAATGGCAAAATTTCATTCTTTTTTCATACCTGAGTCGTATTCCATTGTATATATACCACATCTCCTTTCAACCTGAAATATTTTGAAGACAAGGGTGTTAAGCTTTACAGAGGAGCTGTATGAGATTTCAATAAGAATCTCCTAACCGTTGCCCTTGTGTCCACACATGAGCCTCACTTGGAAGGACTTCAGCAGTGGGTGTGCCTGCCCATCTGAGGCTGCCTTGAACAGGGCTTACAGTATTAGACTTGGAGTGAGACCTCTAGCTGATGAGGACCCTGCTAGAATGTCAGAGTTCCAGCTTCCTCAGATGTGAAATGGACATAAAGAATCCCTGATCCTTCCTGTCTTACAGGGTCCCAATGGACTAGAATGAGATAGTGATAGTGAACTCCTACGTGAACCTGAAGGGCTGCAGATGTGGGAGGGATGTTTCTTCCGTGTTTCTCACGGCTCTGGGCTTCGAAGTCACATGACATTGAACACTGAACCACATTGCCATTTCTGAAAGAGCCATTATCGTCCTGCTTACTCCCTGTGAGCAGACCTGACTAGCTTCCATTCATGGGTCAACCCCCACCCCTCCAAAAGGCTACCCTCCTCTCCCGGTCACTCATGGCAATTCTGCTCCCTCGCTGGATACTGAGTTAGGTAGAGAATGCGATGACCCCAGAGAATGAGATGCTAGGAAAAGTCTGTGTGGGTGCTTCTGGAAAGGTGCTCCTGGTTTTGAAAAAAATAACCTAAGACAGGAATTTTTCTCTCCTTGCCCTTGGACATGTCATGTGAAGACAGTTCCGACAGACATCTTAACACTCTGAGGGTGGCATTGCCACTACATGAAGATGGCAGAGTGGAAAGATGAAAAGCCTTGGGGCTCATGACAAGACTGTTGAACTGGTGGGTTCACACTGGAAACATCTACCTCTGATTTGCATGTTTTGTGATGTTATGGCCTTGATTGTTTATGCCATTTTGGTTGCATAATTCTAGTTTTTTGTTTTTTTTTTTTGCGGTACGCGGGCCTCTCACTGTTGTGGCCCCTCCCATTGCGGAGCACAGGCTCCAGACGCACAGGCTCAGCGGCCATGGCTCACGGGCCCAGCCGCTCCACGACATGTGGGATCTTCCCAGACCGGGGCACGAACCTGTGTCCCCTGCATCGGCAGGCGGACTCTCAACCACTGCGCCACCAGGGAAGCCCCATAATTCTATTTTAATTGAATATTATTTTACTTGCCACCCAAAGCATTCTAAGTGACACTGAAGTCTATTAGAATCGGGAGCAAATTGGGCCAGTATACTCGAATAGTCTAGAAGGGAAGATTTAGCTTGTGGCTTTTGTGATCGCTGTTATGTCTTTCTCAGGATGTTTTCCCCTTACACTGTGGGCTGGATGCTAAGCCTCATGGCCAGCAGCGTGGCACTGAGTAAACAGAAGTGCATGGAGCGGAGCAGTAATGGCTGAAGATGTCACGTTGACTCCTGGAGCTCTGACCAGTGGCGACATGACAGGAGCTCGAGGGTTGTGAAGGGCAGACCTCCTGTGTTTCCCTTATGCCCCAATTTCCCACTACCTCGCTCAGCCTCCAAGCTGAAATCATTATTAATTAATAGCTTCTGCCTATTAGCATGTGGCGATATGAACTGATGTTCATTCTATGAATGTACTAAATGCCTCCTGGGGCCGGGTCTGCCGCTAGCCGTTGCACTGTGTCATCTCACTGCCGCTAGCCGTTGCACTGTGTCGTCTCACTGCCGCTAGCCGTTGCACTGTGTCGTCTCACTGCCGCTAGCCGTTGCACTGTGTCGTCTCACTGCCGCTAGCCGTTGCACTGTGTCGTCTCACTGCCGCTAGCCGTTGCACTGTGTCGTCTCACTGTCGCTAGCTGTTGCACTGTGTCATCTCACTGTCACTCCTGCAGTCCTGCAAAGTAGGTATTATTATGCACATTTTCCAGGAAACGAACCCAAGGTTCAGGGAATTCATTCGTGTGCCAAAAGGTCCACATTAGGATTGGGAATCAGCAGAGGCAGGACGTAACCTCTGGAATTCTCCCTGGTCTAACTGCTCTGGATGGCATTTTGCAGATGGAAGCATCTGTTTTGGGTTTGCCCCAGGTCTTGGGTTATTCTGATGGTAAAGAAGAGACATCAACCTTGGTGTCAAAGACCTGGAATTGAACCCTCGTCTTCTCACCGAGGCAGTGGTGATGACAAAGAGAGTTGTTGTGGCTTTGGGTGGTTTTCTTCTCTCTCTCTAAAAGGCATAATAGTACCTAATCTTCAAGCAATTAATCATTAAGGGAAATAACGAATATGAAACTGTCCAGGCCATAATCACTGCCAAATAATTATTTTAGCTCATTCATTACTCACCCAACCATTATATTGATTTCTGTGTCTGCAAGGTGCAGTGGGTAAAAACCCTGGTACCAGAGTTGGACAGGAAGGCAGAGTCCACCTCTTTCCAGCTGTGAAATAGAAAACAATGCAATTAACCTTTGTCAGCCTCACTTCCCCAACTGTAACAAAAGCACTTCCTTTGTGCCAGCCACACTTTAATCATTTTACACTCATTAACTGATTAAATCTTCACAATTGCCTTCAAGGTTGGCCTACTTTTTATCCCCTTACTACAGATGAGGAAACTGAGGCACAGGGAGGTTAAAAACTTGGCCAGGGTTACACGGATAGTGAGTGTTAGAATTGGAATTTGATCCCATAAGACTGGACAGCAAAGTTCACGATGCTATAATGCTATTTCCCCTCCCAGAGTCACTGTGAGGACGAAATAGTTGTCAAGTGCATGAAAAAGCGTGGTTAGCATTCGATACACGTCAGCCACCATATAGTGGGACAGCACAGTACTCTGCCGCACAGCTCCTGGGGCTGAGCTCTCTGGATTCGACTCCAGCTCCACCACTAGCTCCTGTGTCCACAACTAGGATGTACAAAATCTTGGGCAAGGGTCTCATTTTCCTCAACAGCAGAAGAGGGACAATAAGAACCTTGTATGCCCAAGGGCTGCTGCAAGCTGGGACAGGTAAGGTATTAGAAGAGTACTTGGACCCTTCTAAGTGCATGACAAGCATTGACTTTTATTATAAAACTTCTAGCTGCTTTCAGTTATGAGTACGCCGGATAGGGGAGATGATTTATCCACCGTCGTCTCCCTGAAGCCCACAACACAGCATGGAGTTTGTGTGCTCATGAGAAACAGGTTGACTTGAGTGTTTGCACGACCTGAGATGCTTTGGGTCTCGTTACCTCTTCCGGGTACAAGAAGTTCACGGGACCTCTGCACTGATGAAGTCCTTTCCAAGCAATTTGCTCACATAACCTGCTCCAGTGGAACAGATGCATACGATGGGTGTGGGCCGGAGGTGGTCAGGGTGGAGAAGCCTGGGATGGAGTGTCCTTGAATATCTTTTTTAGCTCCGACATGGAAGACCTTTGTAATTTGCCTCTACATTCATTCAGTCAGCCACGGTTGGGTACGTCCATGTCTGTTTATTTCCTTGAGAGAGGCAAAGCTGCACATTTAATTACTCTTTCCTTTTTGCAGCTCTCCGAAAGCAGAGATTCTTCAGTCATGTGGGCATGGAACACACCTGAAGCCAGGCCATGCAGCCTAAAACTCTCCCTCTCCTCTCTTCCCCTGCTTTCTGCAGCTTCCTTTAACTTGAACTTCCAAATATCTCTCCAGCGCTCCCCTGCCCTCATACACACTCACTGCCTAAGTCTGCAGTCTTAACCATCTCTCCCCTGAGTTCCTACGGCAGCTCTCTGTCTCTGCCTGTCCCCCTTCCCTTCCATCTCATAATCCGCCCTCCATCTTGTGTCCAAGGCGATCTTCCTAAATAGAACCATTTCACTTGCTGTTTGAAATGCTTCAGTGGCTTCTGCCTGCTACGTGCCAGGCCTCGGAAAGGAAGCACTGACTGAGCAAACAAACATGGCTCCTGCCCTCTTGGGATAATAGTACTTAATTACTACTACTAAGTAATTAAGTACTTAATTACTTAGTAATAGTAATTATTGCTTAGTAATACTAAGTAATAGACAGTCTCGGGGTGGACTGTCTAGTCCATGTTTATTGCACACGATTGTGGCCATTTCCACCAAGCGGTCGTCCAGGGGGATTTGAGCGGGCGCACAGAAAGCCTTGCCCAGTTGCGGTAGGAAAACAGGCTGCCTGCGGAGTTGCCGTGAGAGCTGAATGCTGACACAGGAGGAATGAGCCAGGCTCTTCAGGGCGCCCAGGGGGTGGGGAGAGCACGTGCTGGGCCAAGCTGAGCACCGGACACCGTGCTCCCACCGTACTGCAGGCCTCGTTACCCCGGACGGCGGCCACTGGCTTGTCTGTACGCGTCAGTCTCCCCACTGTCCCCAGAGCTCCCCAGGGGCAGAGGCCTTGCCTTCTCTTATTCTGCATGCCCAGTGTAGTGGACACTTGATAAATATTGTTACGAGGGGATGACTAGATGAAGAAATGGGTGGCCTCTCCCTTTCGTGTTTTCATCGTTTAATTGCAGCCCCCTCCGTGTGCGTCATTTTTGCTCAGAGATGTACTGGGCCTCCTCTTCCTTCTCGCCTGGCCCCAGACCCACCTTTTCTGAGTCAGACACAGAGAATTCAGAGGGAGCCTCTGCAGGTGAATACAAAGGAAAGCAAACGCCTCTGTGTAAACGTGAGATGTCGGTGCTTCCTGTTCAATCTGCCTCCCAAGAGTCTGTGAGCTACTGTTCCATGAAATGGCAGGGGTGGTGTGTGTGTGTGTGTGTGTGTGTGTGTGTGTGTGTGTGTGTGGTGTGCATATGTATTGTATGGGGTGTGTGTGAGATTTAACACGGTTTAGCAGTGGTTATGTTATAATCCTTGGATCCAAGCTGTAGGTTCTAATCACCCAGGTTATCCTTTATTGCTATGTGGTCACTTGACCTCTTGGATCTCCGGTTTCCTTACCAGTAAAATGGCCATAAATGTCACCTCAGAAATGCTGTGAGGATTAGAGACATTGCATTTAAATCACCTACCATCTAAGGTTTTGATTAATTTCACTACTGAGCTGCCATGCTCAGGGGTCCATCCCATTCCAATGAAGGGCAACTGCAGGCATCATATTTGAACCCATCAGCCAGCCCTGTCCAGGGGCCCCGTGAGCTAAGATAAGGGCAGACCAGAGCCAAGGGCTATTAAGCCAGCAGTGTCCTAGTGAAGACGTAATGTCCACCCTGATTTCTTCTTAACAGACTTTGGGGAGGGGCTGGCAGAACTTGGTTTTAATGGAAAACCACAGTGGGTGGCTGGATGCACTTGTCTTCACTAGGTCCTGTGTCTGGAATCACTGGGTCTGGGGCTGAGGTTTCTGAAGCTCCCTTAGGTCACGGAGGATACCCCTGAGGGGCCTGGGCATCTCCTCTCTGTTTAAACACACACAGTCCTCCAGGCCCTGAGCAGTGTCCTGGTGGAGGATAAAAATCAAAATAGCCCACTCTGTATTGTGTGTCTGTTGTGTCCCAGACGTTGGGACAGACACGCCAATGCTATAACATTGAATTCTCGTGGTAATTCTCTAAGGCAGTGGGTCTTAACTGGGAATGCTCCCCTTCTCCCCACACACAAACCTCAGGGGACATTTGTCAACCTATGGAGATGTTCCGATTTTCAAAAACCACATCGTCATCTTAATAGATGCAGAAAAAAGCATTTGTCAAAATCTGAAATCCCGTCATTATAAGAAAGCTCAATGAACTAGAAATAGAACTTTCTCAACCTGATAAAGGGCATCTACAAAAAACCCACAGCTAACATCGTATTTAACGATGGGAAACTGAGAGCTTTCCCCTCAAGATCAGAAACAAGACAAGGATGTCTACTCACACCACTTCTGTTCAACACCTTCTGAGGGTCTAGCCAGGGCAAGTATATGGAAAAAAAGAAAGAAAGAAAAGATATCCAGATTGTAAAGGAAGGTGAAAAAAAATCTCTATTAGCAGATGGCATGTTCTTGTAAAAATCCTAAGGAATCTACTAAAAAAACTATGATGACTAATAAATGAATCCATCAGGGTTGCATAGTATAAGGTCAATATGAAAAATTGATTGCATTACTATACATGAGCAATAAACATTCCAGAAATGAAGTTAAGAAAACATCCCATTTACAATAGCATCAGAGAGGATGAACTATCTGGGAATAAACTTAACACAAGTAGCACAAAAACTTAAAAGTACAAAATACTGTTGAAAGAAATTAAAGAAAATCTGAATAAATGGCAAGATATTCCATGTTCTGGATTGGAAGAGTTAATACCGTTAACACGGCAATGTTCCTCAAACTGATCTATGTATTCAACACAATCCCAGGTGACTTTTTTTTTTGGCAGAAATTGACAAGTTGATAATAAAATTGATATGGAACATTTAAGAGACCTAGTATAGCCAAAACAAGCCAGAAAAAGAGAGGAACAAAGTTAGATCACTCACACTTCCCAATTTCAAAAGTCAGCTGTTAAAAGATCAACCGAGGCACATTAAAACGTTCCGGAGTTTGAGCGTGCATCCATTCAAATTGGACAGCGCCAAACTGAATAGATAGGAGCCCTCCACAGACAGGAGCCAGGGGAGTGGTTTTTATAGAGAAGAAGCGGAAGCAAAGCGAGGACATTATTTGATTGGCTGGAGCTTGAGCAGTTGCCTTGTTTGGGAAAGGCTGATTGGCTGTTTGTGACTGGTTGTTCTCAGGTTTCATTTCCTTGAATTTGAGTGCATTGACTCTGGTGTAAGTTTCGGTTTGCATGCACAGACTACCAAGGCATTAGAGCCACCCCAGTCTAAAGGCCCCCTTGTTTAATTTCTTTAACACTGTAAACCTACAGTAATCGAGACAGAGTGGTACCGACACAAGGATAGACATGTAGACCATTGGAATAGAATTCAGAATCCAGAATTAAATCCTAATATTTCTGGTTAACTGATTTGTCAGCAAGGGTGCCAAGACCATTCAGTGTGGAAGGAATATCCTTCTCAACAAAAGATGCTGGGGCAACCAAATATCCCCATGCAAAAGTATGAAGTTGCACCTCTTCTTCACACCACACAGAGTAATTTCAAAATGGATCATAGACCTAAATGTAAACTAAAACTATAAAAATCTTAGAATAACATACAGGAGTAAATACTCACGGCCTTGGGTTAGGCAAAGCCTTCTTAGATATGAGACCAAAAGTACAAATGGCAAAATAGATAAGTTAGACTTCTTCAAAATTAAAAACTTCTGTGCTTGTAGGATGCCATTGAGAAGGTGTAAAGATGACCTACAGAATGCGAGAATAGATTTGCAAATTGTATATCATGTAAGAAACTTGTATCTAGAATATATTTGAAAGAACTCTTACAAGTTAATAAGAAAAAGACAATCCAATTTAAAAAATGGGCATTCTTTCCAAAGAAGATATGCAAATGGCCAACAAGCATGTGAAAAGATGCTCAACATCCTTCCTCATTAAGGAAATGTAAATCAAAACCTCAATGAGATACTGCTTCGCATCCACTTGGATTACTATAATCAAAAGTTCAGACAGTAACAGATTTTGGCAAGGATGGGGAGAAATTGGAACGTTTCACACTGCTGGTGTCTGTAGCCACCGTGGAAAATAGTCTGGCAGTTCTCCAAAGGTGAAACAAAATTACTACGTGCCTCAGCAATTCCGTTCCTAGATACGCACCCAAGAGAAATGAAATTTATGTCCGCACAAAAACCTGTTCGTGAACGCTCATAACAGCATCATTCATAATACCCAAAACATAGAAAAAAACCCATGTATCCATCACCTGATGAATGGATAAAGAAAAGGTGGTATGTCCATACAGTGGAATATTATCTGGACATGAAAAGGAATAAAGTACTGATACCTGCTACAACTGTGTGCATGGTGTGTGGACAGAGGAACTTTGAAGACATTATGCTGAATGAAAGAAGCTGGTCACAAAGGACCACATATATGAGTCCAATTTTTATGAAATGTCCAGAATCAGCAGATATATAGAGACAAGAAGTCGATTATTGGCTGCCTCCAGCTGGGAGGAAAAGGGTGGGTTGCTGGTCTGATGATGATTCAAGCATACTGGGTCACTTTCAGGGATGATGAAAATATTCTGAAATTGATTGTGGTGTTGGTTGCACAATTCCGAATATACTAAAACCCACTGAATTGCATATTTTAAATGTGTAAGGTGTATGGTATGAAAATTATAGCTCAATAAAGCTGTTAAAAATAAAAATCAGCCCTCTAGATTCTAAAGTGCTGGTTCCCTCCTGGCAGGGGGTGGCTCCTGGAAGCTGCTTTTCCCTGAGACCAGGGTGGGGTCTGGGGACAGGAGTTTCCCTTAGTTCCGAGTGTGCAGGAAGGGGCTCTGCATTAAGTGCAAGTGCGCCAATGGCATCTCTGGGGACCCCTCCTTCGAGTCCTGTCTCACTACAGATCTGCCTCCTGACCTCATTTATGGTCAAGTTCAGGTTTTTCCTGCGGGACTGGGGCTTCCGCCTTGGTACTTATTCTTAGCACACAGCAAGGGGTCGTGAAAACAGTGGTGGTCTTTAGAGCTATGCACAGCTGGCTGTGAGTTCTGGCTCAGCTCTGTGGAAGCTATGAGGCACAGGTAAGTCACCCAGCCTCTGTGGGATTCCATCCCTTCCTCTATAAGTTCAAGAGAAAGCGAAAAGTAACTTGTATCAGCTTGTGAGAGGGTGAGACAGATGACTGTCAAGTATCGAATTTGGTGTCTGGCCCATGGCAAGTGCTCAGCATTCATTCCTTCTCCCGAATGGTGGAGACGCTGGCAGTGCTTTATGCATCTGGACAGATCCTTCTGAACTGAGGCAAGCTCGTTTAGTGTCTCATAATAATGATAATGAGAAAGAAAACAGCTATCTCTTATCGAGGGCTTTCTGTTTTCAAGAAAGTTTGCACAACTAAGTTGTTCAGTGCGGGCCCTGCCCCATGCAAGGAGCCTGGGACGAGGCGGCAGGAGGTGGCAGGAGCCTCTGGAGGGCTTTCGGGACAGCTGAGTTGGCCTGGGCAGCCCAAGGCCTTCGCGCAGCCCAGGCACGTTTCCAGGTCCTCACTATGATCCCCAACCTCCCTCCTGGATCCAGGCTGCTTCCCCATCTTCACAGGCGCATTCCTCTGGCTTGGGACGCACAGTTCTGATAAGTCCAGTGGAGGCTCAGGGTCCTTGGGAGGTCAAGGAACTTGGGCCCCAAATGTCATCTGTCCAGTGACAGAAACCAGATGCTGCGAAGGAACGGAAGCCAAAGGGAAAATAAGTTAAATGAAAGGGCCAGGAGCCCGATTCCTGCCCCACCACTGGGCTGAAGGGTCGGAGCAAACGCCCACAGCTCTGCTTGGACCCGCCGTATCACCACCGTTTTCTCGGGGTCCCATTGTGAGGGGCCAGGGCTGAGCCCCTACTGTCTGCATCCCAGCCGTGCCCTGGGTGGGACCCTGGGAGACTCTCAGGGAGAGGAGTGGGTTTACATCTGTGCAAGCCCCTTATCTTGAGGCAGGTGGATAATGGAGTTTGTGGATTGTTGGCAGTCCGTGGGCCCCACTGAGGATCACCTCTCTCAGCCATAAACAAGGGAAACAACACTACAATATAGCAAAAGCCTAGAGCAGCTGTCATATATTAAGCTTCTATTATGTGCCAGATATCGACCTGGTGTTTATATACATGATCTCATCCAATCCTTAAATCAAGGTAATGTTACCCTTTTTGTTTGCAAATGAGGGGACTGAGGCTCTGAGTGTCGAGTGACCTGCTAGCTAGTCATACAGCAGGACAGCGGGGAAGCAGAGGTTTGCACCCACCTCTCATATTGGTCCTTACTCCACGCAACACCCGTGGTAGCTACTAATTGTCCTTGAGGTTGCCATGTTTTCTGGCTATAGAAAAGTGGAGAGGTGAGCAGGGGTGAATCTTGAAGGCTCTGCTAAGCCTTACACAAGAACTGAATCTTTTTTTCTTGTGAGAAATGGGGAGCTGTTAAGAGCTGCATTTTAGAAAAATCACCTTAACTGCCCTGTGGATATACCTTGATGTAGAGGGGCTAGCGAGGAGCTGTTCTAATAATATAGGTGAAAGCTGAGGTGAGCTTGAGTTAGGGCCATGGGATAGGGGTGGAGGAGATACACACATAGAGAATTTAATTGAGTAGATTCTGTGGGACTCGATGGCTAACTGTACATAGGAGAAGGGGAAAGAGAGGGCAGCCTCATTCTGAAGCCTGTGTTCTTTCCTCCCTCTGAACTAGTGTTTTTTTGTTTTGTTTTGTTTTGTTTTGGGGTTTTTTTGCGGTACGCGGGCCTCTCACTGCTGTGGCCTCTCCCGTTGCGGAGCACAGGCTCCGGACGCATAGGCTCAGCGGCCATGGCTCACGGGCCCAGCCGCTCCGCAGCATGTGGGATCCTCCCGGACCGGGGCACGAAACCTTGTCCCCTGCATCGGCAGGCGGACTCTCAACCACTGCGCCACCAGGAGAGCCCCTGAACTAGTGTTCTTTTGATAAACGCTTTTACATTCATCATCTAATTTGATTCCCCAAATTGTTCTCTAACTTCAGTTGAGCAGATGCTATTTCTGCATCACAAATGAAGACACCGAGTCTCAGAGAGGTGACAGGATGGGTTGCTTAAAAATCAAAGTGCTTGGGGAATTCCCTGGTGGTCCAGAGGTTAGGACTCCATATGCTTCCACTGCAGAGGGACCGGGTTCAATCCCTGGTGGGGGAACTAAGAACCCACAAGCTGCTCGCCCCCCCCCAAAAAATCAAAGTGCTTGAACTCAGGTGTCCTCATCGCCCATCTGTTCTCCTTGCTCGAAATCACCGTGACCTCATTTACTTAGATTTTTTTTTTTTCATCCAAAGGTGCCACCACTTTTGTTTACTAGATCATAAGATGATACTGGCCCATTACCCTTGACCTAGTCAAACCTCTACAGGAGACTTAATGATGCTATTTAGACTGCATTTTCTTGCCGCTTTGTGCGGGTGGCTTTCGCATTGTTGCATAGACAGTGATGGGAACATATCAGTTATTGTCGGGCCATGACTTCCAGGGCATCTTCCGAGTTGCCTGGCTGGTGACATCTCTTTCTCACTACGGGCAGCACTGGAGCTCAGCCCAGGCTCCAGCCCAACTGGAGAATCTCCTCCTTCCACTGGAAACCTCCTTGGTTGGGTCCCAAACTGAAAAGGCATAATTCACTGAAAACCAAAATAGCCCGAGTCTGATTCCTGTAGAGGTGAATACATCAATTGCTTCTACTGACCTTCCAGAGAAGGCTGGAATTGCCAAAGGGATGATGATCAGATGTTCCAGTGACACCCAGAAATTGTGACCTCAGAAGATTCTTTCACATAGTTTCCTACCCCGGCCTCCGGAGCTGCCGATGCTCAAGGATGTTGATGAGGGAGCGAGGATCTGTGGTCCAGAGGCCCAGTCGCTATTCTTAGATATTTTAAGGGTGGAAGTAGTTTTCGTTTTTGAGGGACGGGAGAGGTGGGGAGAAACTAGATAAGAGGGGATTGGTGAGAGGTGGAGCTGTTGCTTTCCAGCCATAGTCACCCCGCTGATTTATTTATGAGTGTTCAGGCATAGGCTACACACATGAAAAGCAACATGCTCAAAGGAAGCTCCATATACTACAGTCTGGATTGACAAGACTCAGATGAATGATTTTTATTCCATTGTTCCAGGCTTTTTCCCCCCTTCTTACTCTATCAAAGAATTCCTCGTAGGGTTTCTTGAAAGAGCAATCTCAGCCTCCCATGATGCTTTTAAAATGCAATTTCTTGCACATGTTTTATTAGCATTCCACTGCTTACTAATGCAGCGCATGTTCAAAATGGCATGCGTCCACCCTTAGAAGGATGCCAGCTTGTGATGTCATTAGTTTGGGATTTGCAGTTGTCTTCATGGTTTTTTGGACAGGCACGCAGTGAGTCCAGTCTGTGGTGGAGTTTAAAATGGCTTAATTTCTCCAAATCAAACTCAGGGTAAAATACACTATGGAGGTTCCCCGGCAGAGAGGTGGTGTGGGTCTGGGAGAGATGGCAGCGTGAAGACCCAGCCTCTGGGGCTCTCCTTGACATCAAACGACACG
Source organism: Leucopleurus acutus (assembly GCF_964270905.1). Taxonomy (NCBI): domain Eukaryota; kingdom Metazoa; phylum Chordata; class Mammalia; order Artiodactyla; family Delphinidae; genus Leucopleurus; species Leucopleurus acutus. The sequence continues at coordinate 76,456,961 of NC_139159.1, forward strand.
GAGACCTGAGCCAGCTTCTCCCTTCTCTGAGTCTCACTTTCCAGAAGAGGAAAGTTAGGAGGAGGGGAGAAGCCAGTGGCTCGACACTTACGTATTTATTCCTATAAGTATTTGTTTGTTTATTTTTCAGCTGCTGAACCCTTTCCCCCCAAAACAAAAAATTATTCAGAAGCCCAAAATATAAAGCAAATATAAGCAAAGCAGCCCTTGGAGTTCTATGCCCCTGGCCATCCTTTATTCCCATGGAAGACCTTGGGAAAGCAGGTTATAGGGAATTTTTAGGGGAAGATGGTCACTCCGATGCCTTCTAGTGTGGTGTATACCTGGGTTTCTCTCCAACCTACTTCAGCCACTTAGTAGCTCTGAGAACTCAGGGGGTCACATAGCTTCTGGTCTCTGTTTTCTCATCTGTAAAGTGGGGCACTCATGGTGCACTTGAAGGGTCTGATAAAGAAAAACTCTAGGACATTGTCCAGACACACATATATGCTTATTGTGGTGTGTGTGTAAATGCTGACATTTACTGAGCAGTACATACACGATGGAACTAATGAAAGCACTTTCCGTGTATTAACTTTTTAATTCTTACAACACTATGAAGAAAGCATTTTTATTCCCCCTCAATTTATAGATGAAGAAACTGAATCTCAGAGAGACTAGGGAACTTGTTCGAGTTCAAAGAGCTAGTTAGTGATAGATAAGAACGTTGGCAGTTTTATACATATTTGGTACAGATCTTGTCTGAAAACCTAACCCAGTTTTTAATAACCTGAAACCCAGGTTATTAAACCAGACCTCTGATCCCAGGATTCCACCTCAAAGCCTGTGCTTCCTGCGTTCCTACAGCATGACCCCTTGCCAAATGTTTTAATAATTTAAAAAAGAATTTTAATTATTTTTTCTACCAAATTTTACAGTCATTTTATTAGGTGAGATATAAAACACCTTTGGGGATTTCAGAGTCAGTGACCAACCAGCGCAGAAGCTCTAGGCCTGGGGGCTCTGCCTCAGCTATTTGTCCTGGATGTGAATAGTTTCTTCAATGCTGTATTTTAATCAATCTGAGATGCCACGGATTTTAGGATTCATCCTGTCTGTTGTTGAAGCTTTTAAAATGTAACAAACCAAAAATCCTGTCTTAGAATCAATGAAATAGAAGAAGAAGAATGTGCTCCATGCCTCGATGGAGCCCTTTTACAGATGGGACAACTGAGTCTCGGTGAGTCTAAGTATCTCATTCAAGGTCTCACTGCTGGTTGGCATAGAGCTGGCGCTGAAACCCAGCCTTCAGTCTCCTGTCCTGTGCTTACTTCCTGGGACATATTGGGCTCCAGAATCGTGACTTTTTACCACTGGGCTTTACTCAGGAGAAGTGATGGCTGCAGAAGAAAGTGCAGCAAGGTCTCTGCCAAATCCCTTGAGGCGCGGGGGGTCCGTGGAGAGCGTGCGTGTTGCTTTGCTGGCAGGGATGCCTCCCTGGGCCCTACCCGTGATTTGTACCACAAACCAAAAGAGTAAACAAAGGCAAGGGTCACGTGTCTTTAGGAGACACGTTTTCAAAAGTCAGCAAAAATCAAATACGTTGTACAAATATTTGGTGAATAACCCATCCTCGTCTTTAGAAGTCAAAGACTGTAGATGAGTGGTGATGTTTCTTCTCAACTATCCAAATATTATCACTAAGGCTGTGGAGGGCAGAGCGAGAAGCAGATGCCCATTCCCACAGCTGCATCATCACAGTGCAGAACGGAGGGAGTGTTACCTGGAGGCTGGGGCACAGTCTCCCTGTGGAATGTTTGGGTTGGTACAGTATGGAGGAGGGAACATTGGGTGTGGAGTCAGGCAGATCTGAGTTTGAATTGTATCTGAATCATTAGCTATCTGAGTAACCTTAGTAAGCTCTTCCAACTCCCTGGATCTCAGTTTCCTCCCCTGTAAAAGGGGGATATTTAATTTAGCCTCAAGCCATGTGGGAATTCAGTGAGCTGGCACGTGTAATTGTTCTTGACTCAACACAGGAGCTCGATACATCTTTCTTCCCCATCCTTTCTCCATCTAAAACCGTACACCCACTCACCCCTATTACCCATTCCATGCCCTTTGGGGTCCTATGAAAGTTTGGTTTCCCCAGACACAGTGCATGAGAGGAGGACGTGGGTACCAGTAGTTTATTTTGAAGGTGACCTCAGGAAACAGGAGGGAAGGAAAAGAGATGGAGACAGTAGAGGAAAAGCTACCACGAGGGTGTGTTATACAGGAGGCCAGTGGAGACAACGGAGTCTTGACTTTGTTGGGTCATCTGCAATGTGTCGAATGTTTTCCAGAATCGCTCCTCTGAGAAAAGAAGGCTAGTGCATTGGCTGACGGTTGCCCTGGGGATGTTTTCCACCACTGACCCTTCCGCACCCACACCCAGTTCTTCTGGACCATATGCACAGAAAGCAGAAAATACAAAAGCTCTTTTAAGTTCAGTTGCTGGCATCACTGTCCACTGTGGCTGTGCCTGAAATTAGATGTGAGCCAAAGGGATTTGACACCAGGTACCAAAAATCATCGGCTACAGGAAATTTAAGACAGACGTCACAAGAATAATGTCCCTAGACCATAAGAGACTGGGCTTTGCACTCTAGCTGCATTACTAATCGGCTGAAATATCTTGTCTATGTGACAACCTTTCAGGCTTCTGTTTCCTCATCCACAGACTGGGAGGAATTCATGTAAATTAAATGAGATGACAAATATACAAGGACTAAAAGGGTGCCTGGAAGACAGTAAGAACTCAACAAATACTATGTGTTGCTGTTATTATTATTAATATTATTATTATTTTTTTATTGCGATACGCGGGCCTCTCACTGCTGTGGCCTCTCCTGTTGCGGAGCACAGGCTCCGGACGCGCAGGCTCAGCGGCCATGGCTCACAGGCCCAGCCTCTCCGCGGCATGTGGGATCTTCCCGGACCAGGGCACGAACCCGTGTCCCCTGCATCGGCAGGCGGACTCTCAACCACTGCGCCACCAGGGAAGCCCTGTTGTTGTTATCATTGTTGGTGGTAGTAGCAGCAGCAATGGCAGTGGTGGTGGTAGCACTGGGGTTTGGGCTACAGCCCAGAGTTTTACCTATAATCCAGTTGATTCTAGAGCCTGGTGATGCAAAGTGAGGTCTTCAGACCAGCAGAAGCAACATCACCTGGGAGCTTGTTAATATGGAGAATCCTCTCCCCTCTCCCCAGGCCTAGGACTTAGAATCTGCATTTTAACTGATCTGCGAGCACATTACATTTTGAGAAGCAGTAGTCTGTCAGGGTGTTTCTAGGCTGGAGGATTAGGAATGCGCCCTGAAGCTCTGGCTCTAGGGAGGAAGGAACAGGAATGAGGTGGGAGGATATTAGAGAGATGGGATTGGTGGGGCTTGGTGACAGTTCAGACAGGGGCCTGTGAGGAAGGAGGAGGGAGAGGTATGAGTTTCTAGGCTGTCATCCTCTTTTCCTTTCCTTTCCAGTGTCTGTGAAACATCCAGGTCAAGCGATCCAGGACAGGTGTAGAAGCAGCGGGTCTGGAACTTGGAGAGGTTGAACAGAAAGGTTTCAAATTGTGTGTCACCAGCATATTGTACTAAAACCCGCCGTTTACTGAACACCTATGATGTGGTGGTAGCAGGCAAGGCCCTTTCCCTGCATTATCTCCTTTAACCTGCACGCTGCCCCTGTGAGCAAGATACGGTTCTTGCCCCATTTTACAGACGAGAAAACTGTGATGTGGAGAAGTTGTTTTTTAACCTTGGTCACCCAGGTAATAAGTGGAGAAGGGAGCATTCAAAGCCAAGGAAGGCTGAGTCCAGAGCATTCTCTTTGCCCAGTGATGCTGTGTTACACAGAGAGGACCATGCAATTTCTGGAACATTCATGCCACTTAATTGTTTACTAAGAAATTTCACATCCCCTTTCTTGTTATCCTTACATGGATACTAGCATCACTGTCTTCCTTTTTGTATATGAGGAAACCGAGGCTCAGAGAGAGACGAGGGTATTGAAGTTTCATAGCTCGCAAGTGATAAACAGGAGACATTCCATGTCACCTCCACCACACCATGCCGCAGACCCCCGACTCAGCTTACCCTTTGAATATAGTGGCATTAGTTGCCTATTCAATCCCTTTCAAATAGGAGTGCCTTGGTAATGGATGTGATAGCTGGACTGACAGCAGCCACATTGCAATCATGAGGCAACAAGCATGAGGTAATGTGGCAACTGGTAAGAATAGCAGAGAAAACAACCAGAAAGAGCTTAGGTCTCTGATGCCACAATCAAAGCAGCCCAACCAATATTAGGAGCTCTCTATCTCCAGACCTTTCCCCATGTGCAAAAACAACAAAAACGAACCCTATTTGTTTAAGCCGCTATTAGTACAGTTTTCTGATTTGCCTGTGAGCATATTCCTAATGGAAACATCCTTCTAAAAGCAAGGACAGTGGTTGTATTGCTTTAATGGTGCTTTTGTGAGAACACCTCAGAGCACACACTCATTACTCAATAATGGTGGCCATTACCACCTAGCCGTGTGGCTCTGACTCCAGTCTGAGAAGCTTTCCCGTTTCCCAGGCTAATCTCCACCACAGGGCAATGGCATTCTGCAGGGGTCTCCTGCAGTCAGAGTTTATCCCAAGGCAATTAGCCCTCGGCTTTTGAACTCTTTTCCTCTGTGTCTGACATTCATCATCTTGTCAACCTGTCCCAAAGGCTCTTCAGGCAAGTCTGGGAATGTCCTGAGGAGTTTCCCAGAGCATGTGTAATGGATGTCTCCTTTCCTCACGGCCCTTTCTGGTGTCTCTGAGTGGGCTGCTGGTCCTGGGGAATCTCAGATCCAGAATCCATTTCCAGAGTAATGTCAACCCAGGTTTTCTTCTTTGGGAGGATAGAGGGAGTGAGGAGTGGGCTCTCATAGGGGAAGAGCTGGACAGCACTGGAGCTGAACAACCAGGTATCTGTGTCACAGGCTCCAAGAGCATCATTGGCCTCTGGTTGCTGTGATGGTGCCGGTGGATTTGTAAAGTGCATGCCCAGCACCGCTGTGTGGACTGCATGCAAGAGTCATGATGGCTGCAGAGCTGCAAGGCCTCTGGATGTTACTCTGTCCCACTAGCTCTTTATAAAGAAGACACCGAGGAACAGAGAGGTTGAGTAACTTGCTTGAGGTCACACAGCGCATAAGGAGTAGAGCCTGGATTATAAAAGAATCTGTCCGATTGGCTCAAAAGCCTTTGACCTCCAAGGTTATATCTGATCTGGCTTCTGCCGCCTGTCAGGACATATTGTGCTGTGGCCACACAGGCCACTTGTCTGGTCTCTCATTTTTGAGCTTGTCCTGCCCCAGATCTTTTGCATTCTTTCCTCTGCCTGGGATGCTTTCTTCCCTTCTCATTTTTCAGGGTTCAGCTCATATGTCAATTCATCAAAGAGGATTTCCCTGACCACCCAGTCTAAGACTGCCTCACCCAACTCTGCGAGTCACTTTCTTGCTACATTTTGCTATTTATTATCTGTCTGAAACCACCTTATCTACAAGTTACTGACTGTCTCTCCTGTGAGAATGTAAACCACAAAAAAACAGAGCTGTCTGCTCTCTCAATTATCTTGCCGACACCCCACACTTATCACATAGTAAGTGTTCAATACTATTTTAGGTTTCATGAATTAAATGGTTGGCGTTGGGATTCCCATAGAGATAATATCTGACTATAAAATAAGATGTTAACAATAGAAAAATGGGGTGTGGAGTATATAGGAACTCTCTGTACTAACTTTGCAAGTTTTCTGTAAATCTAAAACTATTCTAAAATTAAAGGTTTATCAGAAACAAACAACAACAGAACCCAAAGGGAGTTGCTGGTGTTCACCCTTGCAGCTGGGCAGTGGAGTACGGTCATACGGTTTACACGGCACATAGCCCCTGGCTGAGCGCAGGAGAGATGGAAGCTTCTGCAAACCGTCCCCACCAGGCGGTGGGACCATGGAGAGGACTGTGCCTGCCCAGAGGAACCATCTCTTTCTCATGAATCCAAAGGTTGCTTAAAGCGGGGCAGGTCTGCCTTCTTCCACCCCATTCTCCTCTCCTGCTTTTATTTCTGCTTCTTGCTGTGTCCTATCTCCTTTAAAAATGTTAACCCTTTTCATAGAGCTTTACACAGGCTTCTTCTATCACTGTTTCCGAGATGGGGTTTCATGCCGGGAGGGTACCTTCTGCTGACCAATTGCCCGTGTGCTCCTACGTTTGACCTGCTGATATTACAATTTGTCCTAGTTTTTTTCTCTCCTTCCTTGGGGCAGCACCCATGGTGGCCTCCAGTGGTGCAGTGGGAATAGCCCTGGACTGGGATGCACCACCTTAGGCCGACATCCCTTCTGTCACTTCAGCGAACCCTTTCCCGTGGCCGACCCTCAATGTCTAAGTGCAGAGCTAGATGGGCTGTGTGACCTTGGGCACGTTGCTGCACCTCTCTGTGCTTAGTCTCCTCAGTGTGCCTTGGTTTCCTTGTCTGTGAGCTGGGGACAGTCATAGCTCCCATTTCATAGGGATGTTGTGAGTTAACACTTGTAAAGTTCTTGGAAAAGTTCTGGGTAAATACTAAGTGCTCAGTGAATGCTAGTATAGTCAGCCCTCCACATCTTAGAATCAACCAACTGTGGATTGAAAATACGGGGAAAAGTTCTAGAAAGTTCCAAAAAGCAAAACTTGAATTTGCCAAGTACAGGCAACTATTTACCTAACATTTACATTGTATTTACAACCATTTACATGGCATTTACATTGTATTAGGTATTATAAGGTAATCTAGAGATGATTTAAATGAGTTGATGCTGAGAATGTGCTGTATGTTATATGCAAATACTACGCCATTTTATATAAGGAACTTGAGCATTCTTGGATTTTGGTATCCTTGGGGGAGTCGTTCCAGGACCCCCCCTTGCATACGAGTGATGCCTGTAATAATAATAATAATACACTGTTTATAATAGTTAATCATTATTACTAGTAATAATTATTACTGACATGAATTAATTCTTATTCATTCTTCTTAGTATAAATATTACACATGCTAATTTGATAAAGTGATCATCCAAAAATACAATTCTAATCAGGGTTTTCCCCTGCATATAAACCTCTGTCCCGGTATGAGTTTCCCTTTGCTGCTGTAGTAAACTGTCACGAACATACTGACTCAAAGAACACAAATGCATTAGATCACAGTTTAGGGGATCACAAGCCAGAATAGTTTTATGGGACTAAAATCAAGATGGAGGCCTGGCTTTTTTCCTTTCTGGAGGCTCAGGGGGTAACTTCCCAGCTTCTAGAGGCTGCCTGCGTTCCTTGGTTTTTGGTGGCATCATTCTGACCTCTGCTTCTGCCGCCATGTCTTCTCTGACCTGGCCTCTCTTTTATAAGGACCCTGATGATTGCATTGGGCCCTCCCCATCTCAAGATTATTAATTTAATGAAACCTGCAAATCCCTTTTGCCACGTCAGCTAACATGCTCACAAGTTTTGAGGGTTAGGAAGGTCTTCGGGGAGGTGTCATTATTCTGCCTACTACAATTCTCTTTAGTATAAAGCCTGAATTTTTCACACTGGCCTCAGACCTAAAATTTGGAGTCGCTCCAATGCTTTGAGCCTTCAGCCTATTGAATCCCTTTCCACCTCGTTTGCTATTTTCCCACAGGCCTGAAATCCCCCTTGCTTGCCTTTATCTCCCTGTTTCCATCTGAGAGGCCCCCTACCTTCTCCATAATCCGAATCATACCCTTCCTTCAGGATCCAACTTATCTATGTTAGACAGCAATTGTCACAAAAATGCCACACGTCACACCACCACAAAAAGTCAGTGGCTTAAATCCACAAACATTCATTCTCACTCATGTTTCTGCAGGTTAGCTGGAGATTAGCTGATCTAAGCAGAACTCAGGTGGGATTGGCTCCCAGCGGGAGGGTGGGTTCTTTCATCCTCCCCGACCATGGTTGTTTTTTTTTTTTTGGTCATGGTGATGGCAGTAGCATGAGGAAAAAAAAAAAAAGCTTTATGCAAGCAAGCACATTCAACTCTGTTCTCTATCAAGCTCACTAACATTGCATTGGCAACAGCAAGTCAAACTTTGCATCGCTGGAACAGGAAATAAACTCTGCCCATAGAAGAAGAGGAAGAAGAGCAAATGATTCTGATTATCATAATGTCTCCTCCTCCAGGAAGGCTTCCCAGAGTTCCCCAGCTGCAATCTCTTTCTCCTTCCTTTGGCATCTCAGAGCCCTCTGTGCTTTTCTTATAGCCCTGTGTTTTATCCATCACATAGTTCATTATCTTTACTAGAGTAGAGATACCTTCTAAATTGTAAGCTGCTTGAGATCGGGACTTGATTCATATTTTTGTTACCACTAGTTCCCACATTCTACCCTGCCCCAAGTGCCCGCTGAATGCTCAGTTAAGGTCTTTTAAACAAGAGAACAAATACCCTCCATCTCTTGGTAGTAGAAGCCCCACCAGACTCACCAGATTGAGAATTCTCTTCTTGATGATATCCACAAGCTCGCAATATTCAGGGCACTGAGGCTGGGACCCAGAACACATTCATGACTCCCCGACATTATATTGTTCTCTGTGTCCTAGTTATAAGAGGGAGAAGAAAAGTCTGGCCATTTGACTGAATGACTTTAGACCACGTTCTCAATGGCCATTTTCGACAAGAGGGATTTTAAAACCAAGGAGGAGGAGAGCCTGGGGCAGGACTCAGACACTAGGACTCTTCAGGCACGTGACTATGACTCGTCTCAATCGTTTGTCAGATCTGAGCGGCAGTTTTCAAACTTATTTGGCCATAGAACTCCCTTCTCCCACATGACACATATTAACATCCTGTGGGACTCGATGAGGAGGACACGTACCCATGGGCCTATCCACGGCCCACTTAAGCCTTGGTTTAAAAAGATTCTTTAGGGCTTCCCTGGTGGCGCAGTGGTTGCGAGTCCGCCTGCCAATGCAGGGGATGCAGGTTCATGCCCTGGTCTGGGAAGATCCCACATGCTGCGGAGCGGCTGGGCCTGTGAGCCATGGCCGCTGAGCCTGCGCGTCCAGAGCCTGTGCCCCGCAATGGGAGAGGCCACGGCAGTGAGAGGCCCGCATACCACAAAAAAAAAAAAAAAAAGATTCTTTACCGAGGGGGAAACCCTGCCACGAGGGTTCTCATCTTAGGACTTTATTGCAAGAGCTTGCGCCCTATTAGGATCTGGTTCCACTCCTCCCCAGCAGAGTGACCTTAAGCAGCTAAAGCTCTTTGAGCTCCAGTTTTCTACCTGATAAACAGGGGTCATGCTAGCCCTTTGTCTGGAGGATGCTGTGCGCGCTGAAGCGTGAAGTTTGCAAGGTGTGCAGCCCATAGCCGTCCCAGAGGGAGGGCTCTGTGATGGCCAGTGTGACCTCACTGTGGTCCAGGATGGGGCTGGTCCAGAGGAAGATGCATGGCTGCTTTCCTCAGCCCTGAGCCTGTTGGCATGTTTCCACGTTTCCTCCTTGCAGGCCGGCAGGCTTCTTCACTCCCAGCTGGTGTCTCATAAACCCACAGCTCGGGACGGGTGGGTTTATGCCCTGGAAGCGTTGTCTCACATACCCTTCCTGGCAGAGTGGTGTCTGCGCTACCCAGAGGAAAGCCGGGCCCCGAGATCTGGGGTAGGGGTGGAGCTGGGGAGTATCCAGGCCCAGACAGGCCCCAAACGCTCCCAGTGTATTTCCTGGTGAAGTGGAAGGTGAAATCATTTAAAGAGCCACTTGGCAACCACCAGTCTGTTCTGTATGTCCGTGATTTTATTTCTGTTTCATAGATAGGTTCATTCATGTCCTATTTTAGAATACCCTATGATAAACCATAATAGAAAAGAATATTTGAAGAAAGAACGTGTATATGTGTATAACTGAACCACTTCGCTGTCCAGCAGAAATTAACACACCATTGGAAATAAACTCCACCTCAATAAAAAATATGAAAACTGAAAAAAAACTTTAAAGAAAAAAGAGCTACTTGGAAACGAACTAGAAAAATTGGTGAAGCTGGGATTCATTTGTGTAGAGGAAGGAGGTCGAAGGAGATTAGATTAATAATAACATAGTAAGGGTTTCCCTGGTGGCGCAGTGGTTGAGAGTCCGCCTGCCGATGCAGGGGACAAGGGTTCGTGCCCCGGTCCGGGAAGATCCCACATGCCGCGGAGCGGCTGGGCCCGTGAGCCATGGCCGCTGAGCCTGCGCGTCTGGAGCCTGTGCTCCGCAACGGGAGAGGCCACAACAGTGAGAGGGCCACATAATGCAAAAAAAAAAAAAAAAAAAAAAAAACAATAATAACGTAGTAAGGAATATTCATATTGTTCTCTTCCCTCCCTCTTTCTTTCCCTCCCTCTTTTCTTCCATTTTTTTCCATTCATTCATCCATCTAACATTCACTGAGCAACATGTGCCTCCACCTTAGTGCCCCAGGTTCTCAGCTACCTGACATGAATCCACCTGTCCCTCAGCTGAGTCCAGCAGATATTTCCTGAGCAGCATCTATGCACCAGCATCGTATAAGCCCTGGGATCCCATGATGGATGAGCTATAGTTCCTGCCCCAAAGATCTCTGTCTAAAGCAGGAAACAGATGTACCAACCAGAAATTACAGTGCCCCGAGATACGTGTTAAAAGAACTATGCACACACCCTTCAGGACCTCACTTCCCCACATAGTAAAATAGATGATTTATTTCCATGCTGATTTCCAGTCCCGACACCCCTGTGAACCAATGCCTTCAGAACAAAAAGTCAGAACAAGCTGCTGGGTCTGCTAACCTGCTAATGCCCCGATCAAGCACTCAGGTTCTTCCCTGCCTGCCTTTCAGGGGAAAACCTGTGAAAAGTATATATTTAATGCCCTATGAAATAATAATGGGTCTTGCGCAGAAAATTTCATTTGAAATTACGGAGTTCTCTGTGTCAAACACATCAAAGGATGTTTCCCGGACGTGCTTAGTGTCCTACAAGATTGAATAAAACATGTCGAGAGAAGTGGTGAATATTTATATGGGCTAGTAAAAGTTTGATTCATTCATAAAGGAATATGAGGAAGAGAAAATGAAAAAGTATTGGCGTTGCATAGAAAAAAATCAATATTAAAGAGACTCAATGAAACGTTATCGTTGTCTCTGGGAGGTGGAATTCTATGTGATATTTATTTCCTTTTCCATACTTTTATGTATCTCCCCAAAATTCTGCAACTGAGCATGAATTATGTACATCTTTAGAAAATAAACATTACTTAAAAAGAAAAAAAAACTCTCAGCGACTTGAAGATTGGATTGTTGGTGGACTGCCATCTGCCCTGATGTTTCCTGGAGGGGATTCGGAATTGCCTTGTATGAAGTTTTGCTTCTAAAATGACAATTAAGTAGGTTTGAAATAACCTTATGAGCTGGCCTCCTATAGACAGGGATGTCTTCACCTTTGAAGGTGCTGGTTGTGCTGAGACGCCAGCCTTCTGCAGAAGAACCTGCCATAGGACAAAAGTCCACTAAGCAATGATGGGACTTCACAGGGACCTGACACATGCTTTAACCAAGTGGATCAGAAGTGAGCTGACACGTGCTATCACAGATAATAGTAATAAAACCAACAATAACAATGACAAATGCTTATTCTGAACTAATGCTTGTTTCGAGCTGAGCTTTGGTCTGTGTTCCTTATACATTAATTAATTTTAGTGATGATGATTAGCTGAGTGAACCAAAAGAGAGGATTCAGAAAACTTTGGGTCTAGTCGTTGCACTTGTTTGGGCTCAGTTCTTTCATCTGTAAAAGGTACATAATGCTTTCTTTTGTGTTGAATTCATCAGAGGGATGACATGGAGGGTGAAGTGAGATTAGTGGGTGAACCTAACTCCCTCACCGACTCATTCATTCATTCACTCATTCAATAAACATTATCATATACTTAGCTTATCCTAATTTTGAAAAGAGAGAGAGGGAATTCTCTCTGCCTGGCAACCTGAAGTTCCCTCATAATCTTGCAAAGTTCCTCCTGAAGGATATGCCCCATGTCAGCCAATCAGCGACTCCTGGGAAGGCCCTTAAACAAGAGGTCTCTCTGGGGATCATAGATGTACGTACGCGATGCATCTTGTAAAGCTCACGTCTCAGGAGGCAGAGCAGCGCTGAGAGAGGGAAAGAGGCCCAGGGTCCTGACACTGGGGAATCAGGTGGCTTATACCATCCTCCATCCCTGGAGCCCTCAGGTACATGAAGCAATGCATTTTGTTTGGCTTCTGACCATTGAAACCGATTTAAAATACAAGCTAGAAGAAAAAGCACCAAAACATTAATATTGAAGGAAAGGTGTTTTTATTTCCTGTTTCCTTTTATTTCTGTATTTTAAAAGTGTTTTATCAGGGCTTCCCTGGTGGCGCAGTGGTTGAGAGTCTGCCTGCCGATGCAGGGGACGCGGGTTCGTGCCCTGGTCTGGGAGGATCCTGCATGCCATGGAGCGGCTGGGCCCGTGAGCCATGGCCGCTGGGCCTGCAAAGTGTTCTACCAAGAAGATCGTTTTTTTACTTTTATGATAAGAAACAAATAAAATGTAAATGCTTTAAAGGCTGCATTGTGATACCTGCCTTGGACACTACCATCTTCAGGTTGTTTATTTGTCTATGTTTCTCTCCTTGGGAGCTCCCAGGGTTTCTAGCCTGGGGTCTGGGTCCTATGAGGCCATCAATCCCTGTTTGTTGAATGTATGCTTGGCAGGCCCCACAAACAGGCTCCCACACCACTGGTCCAACCACCTCCCCCCTTACCTTCTCTTGCAGAGGCTAGAAAGTTAAATGTTTCATTGTCCAGCATCCTTTGAAGCTAGGAGTGCCTAAGTAACTAACATAGACCTAACCTATCAGGTGTTGGCAGAAATACCAGGAGGTGCTTCATTTCCAGAAAAAAAGTGCCAAAGCTCAAGAAGGGAAGACTCTGGGCTTCCGTGGTGGCGCAGTGGTTGAGAGTCTGCCTGCCGATGCAGGGGACACGGGTTCGTGCCCCGGTCCAGGAAGATCCCACATGCCGTGGAGCGGCTGGGCCCGTGAGCCATGGCCGCTGAGCCTGTGCGTCCGGAGTCTGTGCTCCGCAACGGGAGAGGCCACAACAATGAGAGGCCCGCGTACCGCAAAAAAATAAAATAAAATAAATAAAAAAAAAAAAAAAAAAGAAGAAGGGAAGACTCTTTGCTTCTGCTCCGTCCCCTTCTTCCTGCCTGTAGCACTGACATTCTGCCCCCCGGGTGCCCATGCAATGTTTGTCTTGCATCCATGGGATACCAAGTACAAGGAGAAAGGCCAGCACCCTGGAATGGCAGAGCATCTGGAGGGAGGAGCCTGGATCCCTGCTAGCATCCCTAAGACCTCTCATTAGCCCTGAACTTGAACTGCTTCCTGCTGGGGTTCTTGTGTTGGAAGACACTTAAATCCCAGTTGTTTTCACCGCTGTGGCTGGATTTCTGTTATAGGCAGCAGATTCACTATAAGACACTGAGTGAATGAACGAGGGACTGTAAGTGAACATATGGGGGTGCAGGAGGGCCTTGGAGGGCATCAGCACTGACTTCGGTCCAACGCCCCAGGTCAAGGCTGATACTCACAGTGTCCCGGGACCTACTTCATTACAAAGCAGACTAGGGTTTCCTGTGAGTCCAGTGTCTAACCTGTTCTCTAGAGAAGAATTTGTTTCTGTGTCAGCAAATGCTAGGTTAAAACGATGTTTCAGGGTAAACCTTGACATCCTCCTCATTGTTGAGTGAGCCGTAAGTACTTGAATTGCAGGAGTGAGCGGCATCCACTTAGATCATCCCAATTATGCCAGTGAGGAAACTGTAGCCCAGAGGTGGCTCTATTTACTCAGGGTCACACAGCGACTCGCAGTAGAGGAGAGCAAGGGTTCTGATACACTGGCCCCAAATGTCCCGTCTCCGTCCCCACCAGGACAGTCCGCTGAGCACCCACCACGGGCAGACGATGAAATCAGGAGGTGAGGAACTTACCGAAAAACTCTTTGCCTTCCCAAAAAGGAGAGAGAGTGTCTGTACATCTGTCAGTAGATCTAGGGACGAGAGGAGAGAAAGGCAGCCAACTGGGCTGTGAACAATCAGAATTCCTCTGTGTGGCTACGTCCTGAGTGTTTCCTAAGTGCTGCCATGCTCCATTCTTCACTTGGTGCCCGTACACCTCTGTGCAGCAAGGAGAATTAGCACTTCTCCTTCACCGACTGAGAAACCGCTGCTCAGAGGGCCAAGTCCCTGATCCAGCATCTCTTGGTACAGAGTTGTCATACTGGGAAAAGCCTGGGAAAGAATAGGTCCTTCAGATGTGAGCCCCAGAACAAGTCTTAGGACCCAAGACAGGAATGACAGACCATGTGACTTCTGGATGATGGAATATTCTACAAAGTGTGTGATTAGATTTTAAAAATCAAACTCTCCTCACCCTATTCAATCATGGTTTAGCTTCAGAGGGGCTCTGTCTTCATTTTCAATTGCTCTGGAAACAACTGAGCTCTGCATTCTTTTTCTTATTTTGTTCACACTCTCATCCTCCCTTTTCCTATCTATTCTGAGATGTTATACTACTAATAGTCACTCGTGTCAGGGAAACTACGAAAACCCAAATCCTTTTTGTAGAATGCACGGAAGGTTTCTAAAACTCTTTGACTGCCAGTCCAAGGTGTGTCTTTCTCTAAATCTGAAGACGTATTTGTTTATTTTTGCTTTTGTTTCCTTTGCCTTAGGAGACGGATCCAAAAAACATATTGCTAACATTTACGTCAAAGAGTGTTCTGCCTATGTTTTCTTCTAAAAATTTTACGGTTTCACATTTAAGCCTTTAATCTACTTTGAGTTTATTTTTGTATAGCGTATGAAAAAATGTTCTAATTTCATTCTTTTACATGTAGCAGTCCAGTTTTCCCAGCACCACTTATTGAAAAGACTATCTTTTCCCGATTGTATATTCTTGCCTCCTTGGGATTAAAATATACACACTACTATGTATAAAACAGATAACCAACAAGGTCCTACTGTATAGCACTGAATCACTGTGCTGTACACCTGAAACTAACACAACATTGTGAATCAACTATACTTCAATTTTAAAAAACTATAAAATGCTGAATAAAATGTTTTAAAAAATCTGAAGATGCCTAGTCTCAGAGAAGGAGATGGTTCACCAAACAACACGTAAACAAGCATCGGCAAAACCAATATGCGTTCTCTACGTTTCTTCACTTCACAATGTGGCTTTTATGAATATGTAACTAGGCATATAGAATACACTCACATCATTGCCTAGTTAAAGAATATAAATGATAAGTGTTGCTCTGTTAGGAAGTCACCTTTCTTCTTCTCCAGATGACCACCACGTAATCTAACACTTCCTAAAACACCTTATACAAATGTAACATCAATTCCCTTTCTCCTCTGTCTAATCCTTGGATTTCCTGGACATCACCAGTGCTATGGATTCTTGGCCCAGTGCAAATGTTGATGAGATGTGTCACACTCTAACGAAATGGCATTTGAGGAAATAGATCGATAGGGCTAATTATTCACATCACAAAGGAATCCGGGAGAGTGCATTGGAATAATTGGTTGTAGAGAACATATACCTGTAGAGGGGCCTTGTGGTCTGGTGGGGAAAGTCCTGGGCTTCTGACTCAGCTCTGCCTCTTTCTGTTTGGGATATCTCTCCACTCTCCTTAAACAATAATGGTAGAAATGGCTGTGGTAGTTGTCAGGGTAGTCAGAATGACAATGACAATGATGATGTCAATGCAAGCTTATAGGATTGCTTTGTGAACTAACTGAAATGAATAAAAACACAAAACAAACCTGGAACACGGGGCTAGCCCACTCTTGTCATGGAAATAAAGAGTAGCTATTATGATTACAATTATGGGAAACCCCCAACCAAGAAGAAAGAAGTGTTTTGAGGAATAGTTAGGTATGACATGGGAAGGTCTTGCCCCTGGAGTGTGCGCAGGGTAAGACTCAGAAAAGAGTATATGACTTGGAAAAATTTCTTTTCTGTAAAGCCAGACCCAGGCTCTGTTTGTCTTTGCTCCCCTGGGACACCGCCCCCTTACTTCCGGTGGACACTGTCTTCGAGTCGTCCTGGTATGTTCAGCAAAGTGTCTTCTTTTCCTCCTCAGCCCACCCTTGATTCAGGAGGCTACTGAGAGTCATGGTACTTTGACGACGGTCATAGTCACTAGGGCAGGAGCCGCACTTGCACTCCCAACACAGTGTCTAACACATGGTAGACGCTCAATAAATATTTATGGATGAAATAAAGTGAGGGAAGGAACCTCAGGTTTTGGGGACAGGAAAGTGACTGAGACCCCCCAGGTTAGAGGCAGTGTCAGCTATAAGATTGGGAACTTGAGCTGCAGTAGAGAGACTGGGGTTCTGCCCCTCACTCTGCCACCCCACGTTAGCTATGTGACCTTGGCCGAGTCACCTCTCTTTTCAGCATGCTGCCCCTTTGGAACTGGCTCTGGGCCGTAAAAGGAGCCAAAATAGATGTGTCAAGTAACCTCATTTTCTGTTCTAGGTCCAGATGTCTCATAATGTGATCTCACAACGATATCAAGATTTTCTCTTATGTGTCATTTGAAGTTGGCAAAAGTTGACATGGTAAAAAATGACTTCTTCTTCCCAAGACATGTTCAGATGCTAGACTCAGAGCCTTCCCAACCTTCCCTGATTAGCTTTCTGTGGGGAAAGTCAGTGAAAGCCCTTGAACCAAAGACATTCTAGTTTGGGGAAGTAGAACCTAGGAGCAAAATGGGAGTGTGGGATCCCTCTGGCTGATCCTCTGGGAAGGTGAGGGTGGAAATCCCACCATACGTCTAGGAATCTGAGTGTAGAGAGGACATGGGTGCTGCACCAGGAACTTGTAGAGACGTTTTTGGTGCCAGCACAGGGTGGCAGCCACCGAACAGCTGTGACTATACGGCATCTCTGGCCAAGGCAGGTTCCTGAATCTCTGTGGCCCTGGTGTGGCATGGAAAGGTGAGACAAGGCCATCAGCAGCTCTTAAATGGTAGTCTTGTTGGGTATTGGTTGAGAATATCCCTTCCAAAGGAGGGAAATCCTTACTGCTACCCACAGGCCTATAGGGTCTTGTCCCTGGCCTGGCAACGTCCCATAACTCAGGTTCTAGCTCTTTCTCTTGCCCCTCCAGGACTTCTGCGTTGGCTCTTCCCTCCACAGGAATGCTCTTTTCCTGGCCTGGTTCCGCCTTCAAGCAGCTCTGCTCAAATACTTCTTGCTGGGCAGGGCTTCCCCAACCTCCACCTATAAAATAGTTCCTTACCCCTCTCTCCAGTCACCTTAACTTTGGGGTCAGTTTCCTGGGGCAGCTGTAACAAGTTACCGTACACTTCGTGGCTTAGACCAAGAGAAGTTTATTCTCTCAGACTTCTAGAGACCAGAAGTCCCAAATCAAGGCGTCAGTAGGACCATGCTCCCTGCAAAGGGGAGAGTCCTTGCTTGCCGCTTCCAGCCTCTGGTGGATCCCGGCATTCCTTAGCTAGTGGCCACATCACTGCAGCCTCTGACTCTATCTTCACATGACCTCTTCTCTGTGTGTCCTTTTCTGTCTTTCATAAAGACACTCTCCTTAGATTTAGGGTCGAGTAAGACCTCATCTTGACTCTTACCTTAATTACACCTTGAAAGACCCTGTTCCCAAATAAGGCCACAGTCTGGGGTTCCAGGTAAATGTAAACTTTGGGGGAACACTATTCAGCCCGCCACACCCTTCTTTTTCCTTTCTTGCACTCACGGTTGTCTGATAGAATCTCCATTCGGTTTTTTGTTTGTTTGTTTGTTTCCTGACTGCCATTTCAAGAATGCAAGCTGCAAAAATGCAGGGACTTGAGTCTTTTTGTCACTGCCGTTGCTCCCTAGTGGGTCCTGGCAACTAAAAGGGGCTCAGTAACCATGTGTGGGCTGGAAATTGGAGTGCAAGTACCCCTTAGGGACTGCCACTGCATCTGTGAGGGCCCACTGTGTCAGCAACTCCCTGATGGGCTGAGGATTCTCTCAGTCCCTGGAGCCTGAGCCCCGGTGCCTGCGGGTGTTGTCCCCGCGGGTGGCTGAGAGGGAATTTCCTGGGGCCACTCCACCAGCCCGCTCAGCCCAGCAGGCAGAGCTGCAGGTACGCCTTCTGCGCAGCAGTTTTTATATGAATGACCTTTTCTACATTTGTTTGCTCTGATTAAGAAGGGAAAGCACAGGGTGAACTTGACCAGGTGGGTGAGCAATTATTAATGGCTTTTGCTGTATTTTAGGATCTGTTACTTGTTTCTACATTGCTTCTGGAGTCAAAAGGCCAATCCAATCCAATCAAAAGGTAATGCGTACTCACTGAGGAGAAAAAGAAGGCAGAAATGGAAGAGTAAAGTATGAGAAGGGAGAAAAACATCGTCTGTTACTCCATACGCATAGGCAACCATCTTTGGTTTCTTCTCAGTCAAATGGTTTTCTATGCCGTATGAATCCTGGTTGAGATCATATCCTACACTCAAGTTTAAATCACGCTCTTTTTTTCCCTTAAAATTAGGCCGTGAGCATTTTCCCCATCATTAAAGACTAATAATAGTTACCATTTGAGCAGTGCTATGGTGTGGTGGGTGCCGACATCAATCTACTCCTTTAATTTGCACAACCATCACAGGCAGTTGTGACATAAGGCAGTGGCTGAAGGGACGGGCTCTGGAGCCTGATGACCTAGGTGCCAATCCCAGGTTTATGGTCTCTGAGTTCCAAGACTTTGGGCAAGGTGGGTGTATTCATCTCCTGTGGCTGCCGTAGCAAATTACCACAAACTGGGTGACTTGAAACAACAGAAATGTACTCTCGGACAGTTCTGGCTAGAAGTCTGGAATCAAGGCTGGCCCATGTCTTGCTGACATCCGTCACCTTGTAAGATAGGTGGGGTTTAAATTATAATGATGTCGTTTCACAATGAGAATGATTCTTTCCCTTTTGTATTTACTTTCCTTCTCTGTTTCATACATGGCTATTCCCACCCTAGGTAACATTGTGAATTCTTATTTTTCGATATTAATTTTATGGTACTTTACGTTAGTCGGTTTGCGGGCAATTTTCAAAGGTTGCAGAGAGTGTTCATTTCTGTCCTTTGCTGTTTTATATCTTGTGGTCTCAATATACTACATTTCTTACCAGTTTTCATGAGTGCAGCACTGAGTAAAGAATTCAGTCACCGAAAACCAGAGCTGTGACTTTCCCCCCAGATTCTGTTTTATTTTTAATCGTATAGTGCTTATTTTTATAAGTTTAGCATTTTTGCATAATGTTTTACAGTCATTTTACACTCTTGTTTTTTTTTCTTTTTTTGAGACTTCTTCAAAAACGTTAAAGTGTAGACGGTCCTCCCTGTTAAAGACATTTGATAAGAGGGTAACCTAACTTAGGATAGGCTTTTAGGTTTTAAACTCTCAGTTTATTTTTTAATTTATCTGGAGGTTATTGTGATGTGAAGTGAGATTCCAAGCTCAGTTTTCTTCCCAAATATTGAAATCAGTCTTTTAATTTCCACTTATTGGTTTTCCTTTGCAGTCCACACACACACACACACACACACACACACGCACACATTCCTTTATGTAATTTTACAGATAAGAATATTGAGACATCGAGAGGCAAATTAATTTTCATGGAGTCATCTGGTTAAAGGAAGATCTAAGAGGCGTCCCATTTCTGTGGATTCCCAATTCAGTGCGGTTCCATGCATCGCATAATACTCCATCCCTTCTCTCATTAGACAACACAATTAGGACATCACTTATTTCCACTATCCTTCCAATTAGACCTACACCATCCAATATGGTAACCACCAGTCACATGTGGCTACTGAGTACTTGAAATGTCGCTAGTCCCAACTGAGATGTGCTGCAACAATCAAACACACACCGGGTTTTAAAGACTAAGTGTGAGAACAAGAACATAAAATACCTCATGAAAACTTTTTATATTGAAATGATAATATGTCAGATATATTGGATTGAAAAAATATTAACATTAACTACACCTATTTCTTTTCATTATTTGTTTTTAATTTTTATTGGAGTATAGTTGATATACAACGTTGTGTTAGTTTCAGGTGTACAGCAAAGTGAATCAGTTATACATATACATAGATCCACTCTTTTTTTTTTTTTTTTAGATTCTTTTCCCATAGAGGCCATTACAGAATACTGAGTGGAGTTCCCTGTGCTATACAGCAGGTTCTTATTAGTTATCTGTTTTATGTATAGTGGTGTGTATATGTCAGTCCCAATCTCCCAATTTATCCCTCCCCCCACCTTATCCCCAGGTAACCATAAGTCTGTTTTCTACATTCATGTCTCTACTTCTGTTTTGTAAATAAGTTCATTTATACCCTCTTTTCACTATTTTTAGTGTGGCTATTAGAAAAATAAAAATTACATGTGTGGCTTGTATTATGTTTCTATTAGTACTGAAAATTAGACGGTCAACTCTATATGGAGACTGCATTTTGTTTGTTTTGTTTTTTCTTACCATCTTATCATGGAACCAAGAAGGATCCTGTGGGGCCTTCCTGGGGACAGACTCCTATCTCCCCTGCCTGCCTCTTTTTTGTAGAAAACCTTTAGCCTCCTAGGCCTTCCCTGAGTTACAAAGAGCAACTTTAATCAGAGAAGCTAGAAAATGCAGAAACAAAGGCCAACAGTTAAGCAAGTTAAAGTAATAATCATTTAACCATAAAATAAAGGCAAGGACCTTTTTGTTCCTCCTCAAGGCTGTAGATAATATCCTGAGACAATCCTTGAGTTGTTTTGCAGGTAACAAAACCCCCACCATGTGGAAGAAGTTAATTGCTGACCACCAGCACATAGAATCCACGTGGGTAGGAACTAGAAGGTTGATGATATTGACTCTAGGAATACCACCTGGTTATCTCACTACCACCAAGTCAGAAGAATGTCCAAGAGCCATTTAGGCACCCTGCAACCCTCTGCCTCACCTTGCCTTTAAAAACCCTTCACTGAAAGCCATTGCGGAGCACGAC